>NC_138207.1:42580234-42934070 GCF_964194415.1 Vipera berus
TCCAGGCGGCAGTGGCCTGGAAAAGGCCTCCAGAGCCCAGATTGGGCTGTGGGAGGGGCACAGAAATGTCCCCTGACCTCAGATCCAGGCAGTGCCAGCAGAACCCGTGGCAGAGAGGATCTTTTCCAGGTGAGTCCAGAACAGCAGGAAGTGAGGGGGAAGCATGCGGTATCTTAGTGGGTCAGGGAGGCCTTGGGGGCCTGTTCCATCACTAGGCCTTTCCCACCCTGAGATACCTCATGTTCGCTTAACGAGCCGCGTGCATTTTAACAAGGGAGTTATCGCATTCGAGGTATGAGATTCACTCTACGAGTTTTTGAGTTACAAGTGGAATGGGCAGGCTCCATTACATTCGTAACTTGAGGACTACCTGTATTATGTTGTGATTATATTGTGAAGCTTAAAAGTTGTGTCCCTAAAGCATACACGTAAAAGAATGTGAATGTATTGGTTCTTATGACCAGTATTGTGCCCAGAATTAAAGTAATAAACTGTTGCAATTTTAACACCTGAAGCATCATGTAACCACATCCAAAGTTACAATCTTTTTTACAGTGATCATTAATAAAATGCAAAAGTGGTTAATTTATTCTCCCAAATAGCCTACCCCCCCCCCCCAGAAACTGAAGTAAGTATCAGAATCTGGCAAAAAGCATTGCAAACAATGGTTATGTGCCTGTGGGATGGTGCAAACAGTAATTAAGATTTCCGCCCTCTGGAACATCATGCCTTCTGAGGTAAAATCCACAGCCATGCTTTTAGCCTTATGAAAGGTCCTGAAGATCTGTGCCAACTGGCCTAGTGCCCCAATTGGGGGTGCCATTTTGGCGGTGGTTAATGGTTTAAAATTAGAACCCACCTCCTCCCCGAGTAAATCTTGCTCCCTTCATCCCATCTTTGTTAATTTAAAATCAATTTTAGTGTTACTATTTATTGTTTTAAAGTTTCATATTGTTGCTTTTATTGATTGTAAGCCATCTAGAGTTGCCTCTAGACAAGATGGGCAGCATATAAGTTAGATAAAGATGTGTCATTAATGATCATGTGATTCTCTGTCTCTCTTTCTCTCTCTGGGTGTGTGTGTGTAATGAGGGCATCGTAACTCCAAAACAGATTACAAGTAGCTCTGGGAAGATTCAACATAACTTCAAATGGCTCTGCATACATCCGTATGTAATATCCTTCATGCCATTTTTGTTCAATGTAAGCATAGCTAAACAATAACTAGTGCTAAGAAAAAAAAATAAGGCATGAGATAAGAAAAAATAAAATATAATTAAATCTTGTTTATATCAGTATCTATACCTCTCCATATTTTTCAGTCTTTGTAAACCTGTACTTGCTTTCACCATGCTCATATAATGATACATACATACTGCATTACTTCTGATTTTTGAATTTCTCTCCTCTCACTTTTATAGTATATCAGCTCCATCTAACTTTCTTGGCATTTCCCTACTTCTGAATCTATTCAGTATTCTTCATATATTTACAGTGAAATTTAGCGTATCCATAAAATGGCACATTGAAAGATGAGGTGATTTTTTTTCCTCTTGACAAACAAAGCTGGTTCTTTGGCAGCCTGCTCTCCAGGTCTTGAACCGGAGTAACTTGGAATAACCCAGAAGAACCGTCAAATATCTATGTACTTCCCTGGAAATCAGTGGCTCGCAATTCTTGGCAAGCCCAGCCAGAGTTTGTTTTTCATCTTTTTCAGTCGTTGTTTCTTTAGGCACACCCTGGTTTTAATATCATGTTTTGAAGTTTACTTTTGTCTTGACTACATTTTTAACTATTAGACATCTGGCTGAATGCTGATTTATCTCATAACCCATTGAATATGTCATATTATTTTATTTTGGATTTAAATAAGTCTCTTTTGCTGCATGGAAATCGACAGCATGAGCACTTTCCCTTTGGTAGTGAAAGCAATTAAATTTCATTTACATTTACATTTCTATGGCTTTCTATTTAAGGATTTGGTATTTCATTTGTTCTTAAAATAATTTTGTTGTTTTACTCTATTTTGGAATACATTGCTGGTCTTTTTTAATTTCCTTTTAAAAGAAACAGGAACTTCCCCCTTTTTTATTTACTCTCCACTGTGGGAATTATTTGTTTCTTCTGTGCTTACTCTGTTATGGAACATTTACTCTCTTTGTCCTTGAGACAAAATTGCTTATGTTTTGTTGTGGAGGTTCGGTCATAAGAAGAATTGGAACTATATTAAAATTACAGCAGTAATAAATGAAAGACTTTGAACACTATACACTCTACATTCTTTTACAATGCCCCACAATACAAAAAACATGTTTTTCAATTTACAAACTCTAGATGAAAATCTAAACAAAAGATCTGATGAATTAACAATAGCTTTACATCAACCTAAAGATGACACTCAGATACACGTGACAGTAGTTAAATCAGACTTGTAATGCTGGTTGGACTGGAATTTAATTTGTCATTAATAGATTTGAAAGAGAATAGGAGAGTTCCTATAGGAGACTGAAAGGGGCATAAATACAGTGGAGATGATGGAGCTGATGGTTGATGGACTGGATCTTCTTAGGAAGGCTGAAAGAAATTGTGAGATAGACTTATATGCTGCCAGAAAACAATTGTTAAAGAGTTTTTTCTTTTTCTAATTTTGTATTTTAACTTTGGAAATAAAATAAAATGTTATTAACAACAACAACAACAACAACAAAGAAATTTGGTATTCACTCATTGTATCTATACCAGGGCTTTTCAACCTTTTCACCCATTGTACCACTTTTAGGATATGGCAATATCTGAGTACCACTAGTCGCCTAGCAAGGTGTCAAAAACTTGATGACCAAAAAAAAAGTGATAAAGTACATGTAGTCCTCGACTTACAACAGTTTGCTTAGTGACTGTCTGAATTTACAACGGCACTAAAAAAAGTGACATGACCATTTTTCAGTTATGACTGTTTCAGCATTCCCAGGGTCATGTGGTTTACATTCGGATGCTTGGCAACTGATTCATATTTATGATGGCTGCAGTGTCTCAAGGTCATGTGATCCCCTTTTGCAACCTTTTGACAAACAAAGTCAATGGGGAAACCAGATTCACTTAACCTTTTATATCAGGGATGTCAAACTCAATTTCATTGAGGGCCGCATCAACACTGTGATTACTGTGGGGGAGGTTCCTTCCTTCCTTTTTCCCTCCCACCCTGCCTCCCTCCTTCTCATTCCCATCTCCCTCCGTCCTGCCTGCACTGATCCTGGTGCTTTTGCTGAGCCCTGACAGCTGATAAACATTTCTGCAGGGCTGTCAGGGCTCAGCGGAAGCACCAAGATCAGCGCCGGGCTCCAGCTAATCGGTGCTTTTGGGTGGCTCAGCTGTAGCTGCACGCACTGGTCCTAGGCTCCTGTCTAGCTCACTCGCTTGTGCTTTGCCGGAAAACACGCCACTCACCTAACAGGCTGCTCACTAACTCACCCTTCACCCTAAAACACGCTGCTTGCCAAACAGGCCGCTCGCTAACTCACCCTTCGCCTGAAAACACGCCCCTCGTGAAACTGGCCGCTCACTAACTCACCCTTCGCCTGAAAACAAGCCACTCTCCAAACAGGCTGCTCGCTAACCCTTCACCCGAAAACACGTGCTTGCTAAACACGCCACTCGCTTGCTCGCCCTTTCCCTAAAAACACACCACTCGCTCACTCACCTTTCCTCCAAAAACAGGCCGCTCGCTCTGCGTCTGTTCTGAACCAGCCTGCTACCGGCCTTGCAATAAGGCAAACCCCTGTTCAAACAGTAGAGACTGGAGAGCGTCTAAGGCTGGAAAGCGTCTGCCAAGATTTATTACTCAAATAACAGAACAAGAAACAAAAACACTGGAACTTGAATCCTCAAACGGAAGGGTTGCTTTCAGCAACCAGCCCTTCCCCAAACACTCCTTTTATTTAGAGATCAGGGCGTGGCCTCCCTGTGCCTCCTCCCGAGGAGTCCCACAGCCTTTCTCTGTTTGGTCCTGCTCGACTGCCTCCTGCGTCGGGCGTCCTTGAACAGGGCCAGCTGTGGGTCATCATCCTCCGCACTATCGGGCTCACGCAGCTGAGAAGAGGGCCCCGGCTGGGGGCTCTGCGAAGCCTCCAAACCATCATCAGCCGGTTCGTCTTCCACACACTCCTCCTCCCCCTCATCTGAGTCATCCGAGACATCTGAGACGGCTGCCGGACCCACAGGCTGGCCCTGAGTCACAACAGCGTCTTCTCATTGCTTTGGTAAGAAAAGCCTCTTCTCTTCTCGCTCTGCCCATTTTATACCTTCTCTTCTCTCCACCCTCCCTCTCCTTTTCTCTTCCAGGTGTGCCAGAAGCTCCAATTACCATGTCACCATGTGCAACGATCCTGGGGATTCCACGAAGCTCTGCAGCTCCAGCTGATCTCCTCCAGGTCTGTGCGGTGACGCTTTACCTGGTTCCCTCCCCTGTTACACTTGGCTAGGGCTCACGTACCACCACCCAGGTGCTAAAGTACCACTGGTGGTACGCATACCACCGGTTGAAAAGCCTGTTGTGATTCAGGGTCAGCCTGTGGGTTCGGCAGTTGGGTCGGATGACTCAGATGAGGGGGAGGAGGGGGGTGTTGAAGAAGAACTTGCTGATGATGGCTTGGAGGATCCGCAGAGCCCCCAGCCAGGCCCCTCTTACTTGGTGGAGACCCAGCTGTGTGAGCCTGACAGTGTGGATGAAGATGACCCACAGCTGGCCCTGTTCAAGGACGCCCGACGCAGGAGGCAGTCAAGTAGGAGCAAGCAGAGAAAGGCTGTGGGACTTCTCGGAAGGAGGCAAAGAGAGGCCACGCCCTGAACTCTTATAAAGGGAGTGTTTGGGGGAGGGCTGGTTTGCTGAAAGCAACCGCTCCGATAGAGGATCAAAGCTCCGGTATCTTGTTTCATGTTTTGTTTGTTTGTGTAATAAATTTGGCAGACGTATTCCAGCCTCTGCCGTTTGTACAGGGGTTGCCTTTCTGCAAGGCCGGTAGCAGGCTGGTACAGAACAAAGCCCTGCTCTATACCACCTCACTGTACTTCTTTTGTATAGGTATTTTTCACTTAACAATAGTAATTGGGAGTGGAATTTCTATCACTAAGCAATACGGTCATAAAACACGATGTGACTGCATTGTTTAGTGACAGCATTCCCAGTAGTCCTTTTTGCTATTGTTAAGTGAGGCTCACAGATTGTTACATGAGGATGTCATTCAATAAGCAAAAGTCAATGGGGAAGCCTGTAGGAAGTCACAAGTCCTGGGCATTTGCAAGCATTCCAGTGAGTGGATAAGTAGCTTCTGCTGCACAACATGAGCATGGCCAGGGAGAGGTTCACTGCTGTTTAGCTGCCATGGCCCCGCACAAACATAGCCAGGGTCTGGCTGCTGCCGGGTTCAGGAGAGTACACCAGAAGCTGCTACAGCACTCTACAAGAACTGCTAGGAAATTGTGGGTGCTGTGACATCTTGTACTCCAAAGACAATGTTCTTGGGAGAAAAAATGGCTGAAGCAGGAACAACTTGTGAACTTCCCTGCCAGCTTTCCTATTGATTTTGTTTAGGGGAAACTAGCCAGGAAGATTGCAAATTGTGATTGCCTGACCATGGGATACAACTTACATAAGTGCAAGTTGATTGCCAAGCACCATGATCATGTGACCATGGAGATGCTAAGATAGCCAGAACTGATTATAAATATCACTAGTTCAGCACCACCATAATTCCAAATGCTTGCTGAATGAACAGTCATTAACCAAAACCTATCTGTACTAATCACTCAGTTCTTTCAAATCTATATTAATTCATTATGTTTTTTTCTTGACTTTATCTTTGTTATACCAGATCCATTTCTTAAATTACAAATTCTCAGTGTGTTAAACTTAATTATACATTACTTCTTATATATTTAACTCTCACTTTTATATAACAATTTGGGCAGAAGCAAACTAGTTATATACAGCTATTTTTTATTCTTTAAACAAATACTCAATCACAACAGACCATGAATTGCTCACCAGATTTCTATAATTATTTATATGATATAATTTGCAATAATTTATAACAAGGCAATTTGTAAATTTATTTTCCCACATGAAACAACTTCAACTCCATATTTATGTAAGATATTTCATAATTCGAACCTATTCACATTTTCACACACACATTTGTAAATTTCTTAATGATCTGCTGAAAAACAGAATTTTGGCCTGTAGATTTCTTGTCCAGATTAAAGCCACAATACATTTTCCAAATTTACCCATCACCTATTGTATCTTTCAGTTAGAATGCTATCAGCCTCCAAAACATATTTAACAAACAATCCCAAACACATTTAGCAGCAATTCTCGTTAGTATTTCGTTTATACAACAGAACAGTAACAGTAATAGCTTTCCAGTCATGAACAAATGCAATACATTAAATAATTCATTATCACTATTCCATATAATAAAATAACTACTATTTTTACAACTGTACACTGACACTAGATACTCAGGCAGCTTTTTTTCAACACTGTCTTTGCACTTATGAGTTTCTTTCAATCAATTTTACCTGAAAATTAACTTATAACGTTTATTTCAAATTGCATTCTTTACTATTATTATAATTCTGATGAAAGTGTCTAAAGTACTTCTTCCAGTACTCACTTTACTCTGCTAAATCACTTTTAGATCTTTTCATCCATTTCCCATTTTTATCAAATTAATTCTGTATTTCCTTTAGCTCTTTTAATTGCAGCCATTTCTTACTCTACTCTTCTCCCTCTAGTCTATATCATTATTTCATCCCCACATTTGAAGCAATCACTTTATGTTTTTTCTCCGTCCATCACAACCTCTTTCAATTCATCTTTCCACCAGCTATCTTTTTAATGCTTCATATTAGCACAACTTCACAAACTTCCGTGGTATTCTGTAACCTAATTCTTTACATGTTTACTGCTAAGCTTGTAAGCCGCCCTGAGTCTTCGGAGAAGGGCGGGATATAAATGGAATTAAAATAAATAAATAAATAAATAAATAAATGTTTTCCCACACTGTTCCAAGAGATTGCCACATCCTTTTTCCTCATGTCTATCTCTTTATTCATCTGGCTAAAAATTTAATCTATTTTCTATTAATTTAAATGTAACATATACCTTTTCTTCTTGCTATTATTTTTTCACTTGTTTTATTTTGTACTTCTCCCATGTCCATTTTTTATGAGATTCACTCTTGACATTACCTGTCCTACATTCCGAATCTATTTTACGTGTATTTTTTTACTAATCCTTTTCAACCTATCATAAACAATCAATTGAATTGTTTTTATATTACATTGCCATGTACACACACAGATTTACATTTACAATATGTAAACAGGAAGAAACAGATATTTTTCTAAGCAGATACTCATCGCACCATCAACATTCTCACTCACCCTGGGAGGGCTCGGCCTCCCGAATTGGGAAAAATATTATCAGGCGGCAATATTGGTATGGATAAAGGATTGGATACACCTAAGGAATAGAAGACTACTAGCATTAGAAGGCCATGACATGCAGATAGGGTGGCATGCCATAATGTGGGACAGGAAATACAAGGCTCATCAGTACTTCCAGAATCATTATATCAGACAGGCACTATTAGATGTGTGGATTAAAATTAAAAAATTCAACTATATAGAAATCCCCAATTGGCTATTGATATTAGAGATATTCATGCACCCCAAATTCATAAACTTAGGAAGAGTAATCACATATAAAGATATCTTAGACGAGAATGGAGATTTGAAAACAAGGAAAAGACTATTAGAAGACGGTATAGAGCTGGAATGGTGGGCATACTTACAAATACAGTCACAATATAGAAAAGACAAAAAAGAACCAGGGATAAAATTAGAGCATACACAATTAGATGAAATCCTTTTAGGAACAGAAGACCAAATGATAAAAAAGATATATCAATATTTATTAGAACAACATATGTTAGAAGAACAGGTAAAAGATGCAATGCTAATCTGGAACAAAAATTTTGGTTACAGTATAGACCTAGACAATTGGCTATCACTATGGGATAGAAACAGGAGGTTAACGCTAGCCACCTCCTATAAAGAAAATTTATACAAGATGTTTTATAGATGGCACATTCCCCCCACAAGGCTAGCAAAAATAGATAAAAAAAACCTTGCCGATACGCTGGAAATGCAGAAAGCTTCCAGGGACCTACTATCACATGTGGTGGGAATGTTTAAAAGCGCAAAATTTTTGGCACCTGATAAAGAATTGGCTAGAAGAAATATTATTACAAAAAATTGATTTAAAACCAGAAACCTTCCTATTAGGGATTATTAATGATAAACTCAGCAAAGCATCTTTTTACCTACTATTGCATATTTTAACGGCAGCAAGATTGGCCTACGCCCAAAAATGGAAAAGAAAGGAAACCCCAACTGAAGAAGAAATAATAAATAAAATTCTATCCTGCGCCGAAATGGACAGGTTAACATTAGAAATTAAAAATAAAACTGAAAAAGAGTATTATGAAATTTGGAAAAATTTGTATAAATGGTTAGAGTTAAGAATGAACGCTGAGATGATTATTGATTAGCTGATAACGCAGAGACTTTTTACTAGCACCTATATCAGGACAGAATTGAAAGACATTTATTTACAACGCAGATGACTGAAAGATGGCTTACCAAAAAACTTACAGATGTTACATGTACATTTTGTCATATTCTGTCCTGTCATAGGATGTATTTTTCTTTTTTCTTTTTATTACATAAGGTAATACTAATAGCAGTGTTGTAGCCAGGGAAGTTGTAACATGTCCACTTTTGTTTTTAAATGTACATTCAATAAAATTTTGATCTTTTCTTCAGTCTCTCATCTCATTTTCATCCATCAGTTCCTATTGACTGACAGAATAACTTTTTTCTACATGTCACATATGTTCAGAATGTTGCATAATTTTCCCCATAACTCATTAATGATTCTTTCACTATCATGCTTCACTGAAGCATAACATGCAATTGTCACTAACCTATGAATTTCTACTACTTCTACCTACATGTTTGTTTTCCTGCCTGCATTCAGCATTTATTCCAATCTATTTAGCTCCTTTTCCTTTCTCTTAATTTCACAAACATGGAACATTTATATTTTCATGTCAATGTATTTGTTAATTTTCATTTTTCACCATTTGCATCATTTATTGCAATCTCCTGTATTCATCAGCCTCTTTTAGCAGATCAAACAGGGACTTGCCTTCCAGGTCCATGTCTACAAGATTATACGATTGCCATGTGATGGGGATTTGGAAGGGGGAACTCCCTTCCCATAGAGATTCGGTCAACCCCATGTTTTCTGGGCTTTAGAAAAGCTGTCAAACCCATCTGTTCTGTCTAGCACAGGAGGAGGGAAGGCTCAGACTGAAAATTGGATTCACAAGCACAGATATCTGTTTTCCGTCCTGATTTATCTTTTTTATGTACAGTGGATATAAAAAGTCTACGCAACCCTGTTGAAACCAGACCAAGATAAATCACTTCAGAATTCCTCCCATCTTTATCATATAAGTTGTACAATTCTTTGAAAATAAACTGAAATCTTTTAGGGGGAAAATAGCAATAAAAATGTACAATGGTATAGTTGCATAAGTATACACACCATTAAATTAATACTTTGTTGAAGCACCTTTTGATTGTATGATAGCATTCAGTCTTTTGGGGTAAAAGCCTCGCAGCATGGCACATCTTGCCATGGGAATCTTTGCCCACTCTTTCAATAGCTGAACTTTATATGGGCTTGATCAGAGTCACTTTAATTGATGGCAGGTGTATACTGACTACTATTTAACATCAGTTTGAATGTGATTAATTCTGAACAGTCACAACCTCACTTATAAGAAGGTATATACACTTATGCAACCCCATTATTGTACATTTTATTGTTATTGACTTGTGCAGCTTATGTGTTATATTAAAGGTAGAAATAATTCTGAAGTGATTTATTTTGGTCTCATTGTTTTACATATCAAAAGCTTTTCATTTTAATAGCGGTGTGTAAACTTTTCATATCCATATATTCAAGTTCATTTTTAATAATTATTGTATTTTCTATTATGTTTGACTTTATTGTACACTAACCAGAATCAGTTTGGAATCAGGCAGTGCCTAGTTGAATAATTTGTTTTTCATTGCCCCCCCCCCCCTTTATGGATGCTTTCATCCTATGATGGGATTGTTAGCCACCTAAACCTTATGGAATTAGCAGCATAAAAATGAATAAATAAATACAATTAACATTTCAAGTCATAAGTTTCCATATGCCATGACTATCATCAAACAGCTCACAAACATTGACTAATGCTCCCGTTCCTCGTTTACATAATACTTTTTTGTAAAATGTTGAATGAACTGACTAGATGATTAGCTTTAATTGTACCTGTGCATATGAAGACTCCATAAAAAATAAGGAAAAAATTCTAATCACTTTGGTATATTTTCATCAGTATGCCGTATGTGCAACCAAAGCCCAGCTTTATCAACACATGTTCACATTATATTATGCAAGAAAAGATGCATTAAATACTATCTTGCAAACCAGCATAAAGTTGCCTATATTACAGTAGTCCATTAACTAGGAGGCATGTGCACTATGTACTGTCCTGAAACACTTGGGATATTTTTTATTTAAAATCTGTGAATGACTGTAAATTAGCATAGTAATTACATACAATAGCAATCATGTAACAGTATGAAAACTTTTGAAGTGGTCAAAAGGACACTTAATCATTGTTCAATTGCTTAAATGAAATATGAAATTGTATTTAACTGTGTCTGTTGACCAAAATACTACTTCTCCCTTTTAGAACCAGCCTTGTAGCGATTCCTACATATTTTGTGTATATCAACTCTTCTTTAAATTTATTTATTTATAGGACCTATAGACCACTCCAATTCATTGATTCCAGGTAGCATGCAATTCCCCAAATATGTAATTCTACTATCACCAACGAACAGAGTGCCTTATAGAGTTCTATGTATATTCAAGGCCTTACATACAGAACTCCTACTCAAATTTCAATCTGGAAATCCAGGGTTGAAGCATGCTGGAGGATATAAAATTTAGAACCCACCTCCTCCCCGAGTAAATCTTGCTCCCTTCATCCCATCTTTGTTAATTTAAAATCAATTTTAGTGTTACTATTTATTGTTTTAAAGTTTCATATTGTTGCTTTTATTGATTGTAAACCATCTAGAGTTGCCTCTAGACAAGATGGGCAGCATGTAAGTTAAATAAAGATGTGTCATTAATGATCATGTGATTCTCTGTCTCTGTCTCTCTGGGTGTGTGTGTGTAATGAGGGCATCGTAACTCCAAAACAGATTACAAGTAGCTCTGGGACGCAGTGGCTCAGTGGGTTAGGACGCTGAGC
The DNA here is from genome assembly GCF_964194415.1 of Vipera berus. NCBI lineage: Eukaryota > Metazoa > Chordata > Lepidosauria > Squamata > Viperidae > Vipera > Vipera berus. Next base: position 42,591,679 of record NC_138207.1, read on the forward strand.
TTGTCGATCAGAAGGTCGGCAGTTTGGCGGGTCGAATCCCAAGTGCTGCATAACAGAGTGAGCGCCTGTTACTTGTCCCAGCTTCTGCCAACCTAGCAGTTCGAAAGCACGTAAAAATGCAAGTAGAAAAATAGGGACCACTACGGTGGGAAGGTAACAGTGTTCCATGTGCCTTTGGCGTCTAGTCATGCTGGCCACATGACCACGGAGATGTCCTCGGACAAACGCTGGTTCTTCGGCTTTGAAACGGAGATGAACATTGGCCCCTAGATTTGGAAACAACTAGCACGCATGTGTGGGGGAACCTTTACCTTAGAACAGGGGTAGGCAACCTTGGCTCTGGGAGTTGAAGTCCATGAGTCATAAAAGAGCTAAGGTTGCCTACCCCTGATCTAGAATAATGAAAGAAAGATGGAAAAGGGATCAATTGTTTGTATCTGGTTAAACATGATAAATTGAAGAAGATGGGTAAATGATGCACAACATGGGGAGCAAATCAGTGCATTAACATGCTACTTCAACAGAAATACTGTCTCTGAAAAGTAGAGAGAAGGTACATATGAGTAATTTTTGAAATAGCATTTATTAAATAGTGCATTTTAAATTATATGGGAAGTCTAAAGATGCTTTATGAAAAAAATGAAGAGCCTGAGAGGGATTTGAGGTATGATATGTAAAAATAAAAAAAGCAACAGCATTTACAAATTCAATAGAATTTAGAAAACAAGAAATGCTGATTGTGTTTGGATTAGAGATATGTCCTAAATGTTCTGAGATATCCATCTGAGAGGAGGCACCAGAATTAAGTTCAGAATTGTCTTCTTTAGAATATATACAAAATTCAGATTAATACTAACTCAGAATATTATTTACAAAAAAGATTTGATAGTATATAAAAATAAATATACCAACAAACTGAAGTAAGCTGCTGGTGGCTATTTTATGCAGTTTTCTTGGCAATGTTTTATATGCAGTTTGCCACTTTCTTCTCTTGAGATATTTATACTTATTTAGCTATTTGAGGCTCCATTTTAGTAAAATTTCCCATTAAAAAAAGTCAAAGCATTTACAATTATTTTTAATCTAGCCAAAAGTTTTGGAATTCGAGGTTGCCTCACATCCATATACTAGCCAGCATTAACCTTGACCTTAGCATCTGCGATTATTCAAGGTCAGCCAGGTACTGCTGCTATAGCTTAGTTTATTTACACATACTCTTAGGTTATTCAGTAAAATCACTTGGTTGTCTAGTATTTGATGGTGCAGAAATATTATCACTAATTTTATTTCTCTTCCTAGTCAAATATTAATTGATCAATTAAGATTAAAAAGTAAAAAATATGCATATGAAATACATGCAATAGTTTGCTTCACCAAAACAAAGAATCAAAATTAGTCATAAAATTTGATGTTTTAAAAATAAAATTAGCAAATTAGCTGCCAAGTCAGAGAAAAAACATTCCAAATTTTAGTGTTGCCTATTTATCTAACATGCCTCATTCACTCTGCACCATAGCTTTGTTCAGCTGAATTCTTGTCTACCCTTTCCATCCCCTGATATAATGATACAGCAGATTAGCCATATATTTATTGCACACCTCTATAATAAAATATTTTTTTATCTTTGTCTTAGGAAGAAAAGTAACAGCAATATTCCTTTCTTGACATTCATCTTACAAAGCTTCTTGGTCATTTTGTCACATGGAGCATTCAGTCCTTACTGACTGTTGCCCTGGAATTGCAAAGCTCATTTTGGCCTCATCCACAGCAATTCTGATCTCATCCAGTGATCAAAGGAAGAAGCATAAATGGCTATTCAACTAACAGTTCCAGGAAGAGAAGAGCCCTGCTTAAAATGTATATAAATGCTAGCATACTTCTCATCACTTCTTCCTAGTCTTGAAGAAATGACCTTCTGTCCTTTCCTTGTCCCTTATATATTTTCTCTTTTTAGACTACAAGTCTAAGGGGGGAGGGAATCCTATATTTTGCAATTATTGTGAGCCATTTGAGGAAATTCAGTACTAGCACATGCAAGCGCATGCACACACACACAAATCCTAGAATAGAGATTTGTAATGAAAATATGAAGGAACTGCAAGAAAGGCATAGAGTACTTGACTCGAGCACTGTATGCTTACATACTTCATATTCTGCACATATAGTCTACATTGAAAGAATAAGAACATTCTGACCAGCAATGTACATTATTTTATTTATATTTATTTATATTTTCTTTCTGTAGACTAAAACTGATATAAACAACTACTGAAATAATCAAATAATTCAAAATAATAGCAATTTCATCAATGTTCACAGGATTATGGGCTTTTTGAAGCAATAATGACATTTTTTTCTTATGGTAACAGGAAATATTTTCTTATTAAGCCTCCAGAGCAACTGTTAGTTATAGAATGTAGCATCTTAAAATTCTCTCACAAAGAACACAATATATCATCTCAAATTATAACCGAACACTGGCACAATACTGACAGTAGGAGATGACCGGGTCATCTGAAGGAAATTTTTCTCTGCCAAGAATCACAGATCCAAAAAATTCTTACCCTAGCTTTGAGAAAATTTCATTGTCAGAATACAGAAGAACAATGAGTTTTGCTATCCTATCCTTTAATCTAGGGTTAAAGAAGCAACTGAAAGTGACATCCTTGAGTTTGAGATATTCAGAATATTACTTATGAAAAATAAAAAGTAAAAGGAGAAAAGAAATAGAGAAGTATCTGGCTTGTATACTAAATTTCATAAGAGCATATTTTAATGAAAGGTAGGTCAGAGCTAATGCCTTGAAATCTGAAAGCGGTAATTATATAGGAAAGATGGAAAATCCTGGAAAAAACAACTAAAGGTTCGATTGCAAACAATTCCTAATAGAACAAAAAATGGAAGACATATAAATGTAAACTGTTGAAAAAAGAAAAGAGACAGACAGCCATTTACACAAACAAAAAAATGGGTGGTGGTAATCAGAAACAGAAAACTGTAGGGTGTGCTAAAATTCAGAACAAACTGAATCTGGTAATAATGCTCAACAGAACAAAAAGGTTTTTTGCGGGTGTATTAGTAACAAAAGAAAAGGCAAAAAGACTTTCTTTTGTGAGGAAGAAAATGTGAATTATAATGGGGAGAAGGATGAACATCTTAACTTGTATTTTATGTCTGTCTCTTCTCAGAAAGAAAACAAAACCCTAGCTAGCCATCATTGTGCCACTAGAGGAAGGAGGGAGCTGTAGCTCAGGATAAACAATGAGAGGGTGAAAGAACAGAGTTTAATTTCAGTTGAGTTCAAGTCTTGGGGTCAGATGAATGACATCCAGCACACTGAAGGAAATAATGAAAATTAATGCAGAACCGTAATCTTTCAGAATTTCTGGAGAAGTGGTAAGATTCCTGAAAACTGCGAGGATTCAAGAAACTACAGATTTGTTACCTTGACATCTATATAGGGCAAATAATCATCCTCAAGATGATTTAGCACTTGGATAACAATGTAGTAACTGACAAGAACCAGCATACATCATTTGAGACTAATCTTATCTCCTTTTGTTACAAGAGTGAAAAGCTTAATAGACTGGGGTAATGCTGTGAACATACTGTATCTTGCCTTCAAGCAAACCATCTGATAAAGTTTCATAATATCCTCACTCATAAAATGATAAAATACTATCTGGATGATATAACTGCCAAATAGACTTAACATTAGCTGAATTATCACCTCAAAATGTATAAATGGCTTCATATCAGCTTGGAGGAAAAAAACTGAGTGGAATACCACAGGACTCTGTCCTGAGCAATGTATTGTTCAACATTTTAATGAATTACCTGCATGAAGGGGTTGAGGAGATGATTATCAATTTTTCAGATAATAGAAATATAAACCCCAGTGGCTAATGTTCAGAGACTTAAAAGATTAGAAAGATTATAAATATGATTTAACAATGGGCTAAAATGAATGGGGTGAAATTTAATGAGTAGTCTTATATCATAGGAGGAAAAAATGAGAGAAAAAAGGCATGTTTGTGATCATAGATAGTTTGGCTTTGCAAAAGTAAAAATGAAAAATATAATGTTCTTTCAGTAATAAGTTCCTGCCATCGACTCTTGACAAATAGAGATCTTCCAATTTTAGCAGCAAATCAACTCCTTTTTCACCTTTACTTATTTTATAATGTTGATAGAAAACAGCAGTTTGATTTTCCTTGTAGTATGAACTTCACTGAGCCATGGCCCACAACTGAAATTTAGACTACCAGAAATTTGAAATATACTGTATATACAGTGCAATAAAATTATGCTTGCCTAGAACAAAAGACACAGAAGAGATCTTCAAAGAAAATAATGCCAAGGCTGGATTGGAATATGCATTATATGTTCTAACAGCAAGGTAACTGACAATCACATTAAACAGAATACCAATACAGATTAGATTCATCAGCTTTTTTCGCCCAACTAGTTCTTAGCACTTGCTTTTTTCCCCTTAGCCATTACTTTACTAATCTCATTACAGTTTTTTAAATTAAATTTTATGGAAATCTGTACATCAGAAAATGAAAAATACAAGATGGGAAAATATGTATCTTCTAGCACTGAATTTCATTAAAATTCAACTAATTGAATATGAATCTAATTATGAAAATGTCAACCTGTCAGAATTCAAAATTAGTATAATGTAACTAACCATTGAGGGGCGCAGTGGCTCAGTGGGTTAGGACGCTGAGCTTGTCGATCAGAAGGTCGGCAGTTTGGCAGGTCAAATCCCGAGTGCTGCGTAACAGAGTGAGCGCCTGTTACTCGTCCCAGCTTCTGCCAACCTAGCAGTTCGAAAGCACGTAAAAATGCAAGTAGAAAAATAGGGACCACTACTGTGGGAAGGTAACAGCGTTCCATGCACCTCTGGCATCTAGTCATGCCGGCCACATGACCACGGAGACGTCCTTGGATAAGCGCTGGCTCTTTGGCTTTGAAATGGATGAGCAGCGGCCCCTAGAGTTGGAAACGACTAGCACGCATGTGCAGGGGAACCTTTACCTTTACCCTTTAACTAACCATTATCCAACTAATGTATTGTATATTTAAACTTGTGAGTTCTAGTCCTCCCTTAGACATGAGATTAGCTGGATGATTCTGAGATGATCACTCTTTCTCAGCTCAGGAAAGAGGGCAATGGCAAACAATTTCTGAAAATGCTGTGAACAAAAATGGGGGGACTTGCCCAGGTAGTCACCAAGAATCCACACTGAGTCAAAAAGACAAAAACAAACAACCTCCCAACAAAAAACCTAGGCCCTGGAGATTTATTTCTTCTCTTGTCACCTTTTTATTTATTTGTAAAATTTATCAGCTGCCCAACTTATCACACGGCAACTCTGAGCAGCTGAAAATATTATATGGCTCAGTTCATCTAATTCCCTTCCTGGAACAGTATCTACTTGAAATATATAGTGGAGAATAGGAAGATGTGGCGTCCAGTGTCCTATTTGACTTTTACTTTGACTGTTTTACTTGATTGTTTGTTTTACTTTGTAAAACTCCTAGACACGTTTTGGGAAATGTCGTTGAAAGGGATCAAGACGTAGAAGGAATGGCAGAACCCAGGGACAGAGTTAAAAGAGGGATCAGCATATAATCCCTACGTGGCTACACATGGACTGAGTTCATCTCTCCCCCCTCCCCGAATTCCATTGACCCTTACCTAACTCCAAGCAAGTGCTGACACTTAGTTGAGAAGATTTTTGAGCATAGGCTTTTAACAATAAATCAATTTAATTAGATCTTCATGTGTGAACCTTGTATTTCATGCATGATGGAAACTGTAAATGCCACATAATGATCTTTATGGTGTAAGCAGATACTATTTGGTCTAATTATGTCTGGCTGTATTTCTTTAAATTGTCCCTGTTGGGGTTAATCTGTTCCTTTATATTGTTGTATAGTTTTATATAGAAATATACTTTTAACTAATAAAATATTTACTTATCAACTGATATAGAGATGCTTCATAAGTAAGTTTGCCCTGCAGTTCTTTCAATCCTCGAACAGATGGCTGGTTCTGTAGTCTGAATCCACTAGAGATTATATATGTGCAATGACTGTATGATTAGAGAACTGCTATATGGATTATGAGGCAAAAATGCTAATACTGCTTCTCTTTTTTGTTACTTCTGCTGCTATTAGTTTCATCAACATTCTACATTTAGGATTCAACCCCTACCTCCTATTTTCCATCTTAGCAATTTTTCTGGTACTCCATTTGGGGAGGATAGTTTTTATTTGTTTGTTTTTTGCTTATTAAGTTTTTATTTATTCCTCAATTACAAAATACTTATTTTTACTATAGGATGCTATCAATTTTACATGTGTATTTTCTCTTAATATTGCACTGATTGTGTGATGTGCTAGTGACATCTATTCTTACCTACACATTTATCTGTCAACAATGGAAGTGATTGTAGATTCTCTCTCTTATCTTTGAGCATTTCAGATTCCTATTTCCAGGGATCCTTGCAGTATCCACATAGAGAATATGCATTAAGTATACTGCTATGGTTCATGCTGCTGAAACTGAAAGCAAATTACTTTCAGACCAACATTATGTAAAGTTCTAAAATTGTAATGTTAAATCAGGAAACAAAGTCTATTCAATAATGTAGAAAGCAAAAGTAATTGTAATATTAGTTTTCTCCAAGTGCTTAGATGAAATGGGAAAGTAGACAAGCAAGAAAGGAATAAACTAGGATACCGGTTTTAGAAAAATTAAAAGAGTTAAAATAACTCACAATTCCATTAGTCACTTAACTACAGTTTTGTTCTAAAAAAATCTTTCATGCAATACATTCTCAATTATATAAAGGCAGAAAAAAGCCATTGAATTCAGCTTTAGTAGATCATTTAACTGGAAGCATAATATTTCTGAGAGTTTTTATAGATATTTTCTATAAATCTAGAAAATCTGGACCTGGGATAAGCAGATGTGGATGTTTGATGGTGTTACAAGTATCATTGCAGAATGAGAGCTGTTTCGAGTAAAGCTGCCATTTTCAATTGACTGATGAATTTGTTAATGCCAATGGTGTTCAAGTGGTGCTCCAGTGTTTTTGGGATTGCATCCAAGGAGCCTATTAATACTGAAAATTGATCTATTTCTATTTGCAGGTCTTTGTATTTTGTTACCTTCTCCAGTTCTTTCTTTCACTTCTATTCTGCTGTTTCCAGATACTGCCATCTCTAGATTTTTATTTTTTTATTGACAATTGTTAAACCCAGGGTTTAAACAGGTTGATAGAATTTTGACAAAAGAATACGATGGTCATAGCAAACACTTTTCCAACAACCCAAGAGACGGCTCTACACATGGACATCACCAGATGGCCAACACAGAAATCAGATTGACTATGTGCTCTGCAGTCAAAGATGGAGAAGATCTATACAGTCATAAAAACAAGACCAGGAGCTGACTGTGGCTCAAATCATGAGCTTCTCGTTGCAAGATTTAGGCTTAAATTGAAGAAAGTAGGGAAATGCACTAGATCACTCAGATATAAACAAAATCATATCCCTGATGAATACACAGAAGAGGTGACAAATAGATTTAAGGAATTAGATTTGATAGACAGAGTGCCTGAAGAATTATGGACAGAGGTTCGCAACATTGTACAAGAGGTAGCAACTAAAACCATCCCAAAGAAAAAGAAATGCAAGAAAGCAAAATGGCTGTCTGAGGAAGCTTTGCAAATAGCTGAGGAAAGGAGGGAAGCGAAAGGCAAGGGAGAAAAAGAAAGATTTAGATTTTATTAGATTTATATACCGCCCTTTTCCCGTAGGACTCAGGGCGGTTTACAAGGTGTTTAAAACATCAATACAAAAATTAAAAAACAATTAAAAATGATTAAATTCAGTCCCTGAAGTAGAAATATAAAAACCCCAATTAAAACTCTCAGCCTGGGCCAGAAAGCTCAAAGAGTCAGGTATTCAGGTCCCGGCCAAATGAGCGAAGGTCGGGGGCAGTCCTAAGCTCCACGGGCAGCTGGTTCCAAAGGGCAGGTGCACCCACAGAGAAGGCCCTCCCCCTGGGTGTTATCCGCCGGCAGTCTATTACCGGCAGCACCCTGAGAAGGCCCTCCCTGTGGGAGCGCACTGGACGAAGGGAACGTGATGCCGGCAGCAGGTGTTCCCTCAAATATCCCGGACCCAAGCCATTTAGGGCTTTATAGGTCATCACCAGCACCTTGAATCTCACCCGGAGGGCAACCGGAAGCCAATGCAGCTCGCGGAGTAGAGGTGTTACATGGGAGTATCGGGAAACCCCCATCACAACTCGTGCGGCTGCATTCTGCACCTGCTGAAGCCTCCGAGTGGTCCTCAAGGGCAGCCCCATGTAGAGAGCGTTGCAGTAGTCTAACCAGGAGGTCACGAGCGCATGAGTGACTGTGCCTAGGGCATCTCGGTCCAGATAGAGTCACAACTGGCGCACCAGGCGAACCTGGGCAAAAGCCCCTCTGGTCACGGCTCCTATGTGATCTTCAAAACTGAGCTGTGAATCCAGGAGGACACCCAAGTTGCGAGCCCTATCAACGGGGGGTAGCACCCCACCCCCCATCGTTAACGATGGAATAGACTGGTTAACCCGAGATGCCGGTATACACAGCCACTCAGTCTTGGCAGGATTGAGACGAAGCCTGTTTCTCCCCATCTAGACCTGGACCGCCTCCAGGCAACGGGACATCACAGCGAGGTCATCACTGGGTTGGTTCGGGGTGGAGAAAAAAAGTTGGGATACCCTACCCCGAAACCACGAATGATCTCGCCCAGCGGCTTCATATAGATGTTGAACAGGAGGGGAGAGAGAACCGACCCCTGAGGAACTCCACAAATGAGAGGCCTCGGGGCGGATCTCTGCCCTCCCATCAACACCGACTGCGAGCAGCCCAGGAGATAGGAGGAGAACCACCGTAAAACAGTGCCTCCCACTCCCAACCCCCTGAGACGCCGCAGTAGGATACCATGGTCGATGGTATCAAAAGCCGCTGAGAGATCTAATAGGACAGAGGAACAACCCTTGTCCCGAGCTCACCAGAGATCATTCACCAGTGCGACCAATGCCGTCTCCGTGCTGTACCCGGGCCTGAAACCCGATTGGTACGGGTCGAGATAATCAGCTTCCTCCAGGAACAGAGGAAGCTGATGCGCCACCACACTCTCAACAACCTTCGCCAAAAAGCGAAGGTTGGAGACCGGACGATAGTTGTTCAAAATCGCTGGGTCCAGGGCAGGCTTCTTGAGAAGGGGCCTCACCATCGCCTCCTTCAAGGCGGCGGGGAAAACACCCTCCCTCAAAGAGGCAGTTATTACTTCCTGGAACCAGCTTCGTGTCTCCTCCCGAGCCGCATAAATCAGCCAGCAGGGACACGGGTCCAATAAACAGGTGGTGGAGCTCAGCCTCCCCATAATTCTGTCCACATCATCAGGGGAAACAGGATCGAACTCAGTCCAGATAACATGCTCAAGACCGTCAGATTCCTCCACATCAGACTCTGCCCAGTCAGAGTCCAAAGCGGCCCGGATCTGAGCGATTTTGTCCATCAGATGGTGACTAAACTCCTCAGCCCAACCCTGTAAGGGATCCTCCCTCACCTCCTGGTTAAGAAGGGAGCAAGTCACCCTAAACAGGGTGGCTGGGCGATTATCTGCGGACGCGATGAGGGCAGCGAAGTAATTAGCCTTCACCATCCTCATCACCACGAGATAAGACCTTATAAAGGTTCTTAACTGCAATCGGGTCAGATTCGGAGCAGCTGGACCTCCAACCACTCTCTAGACCCCGTCTCCGACGCTTCATCTCCCGGAGCTCCACAGAAAACCATGGGGCCCAACGGGTTCTGCGCCAGGTCAGGGGTCGCAAGCCTACAACACGGTCGAGTGCCTCGATTGCCGCCTTTTCCCAGTCATCCACCAAGGCATCGGCCGGGCTGTGAATGAGGGCGATGGGTATAGACCCAAGCGCCATCTGGAACCATTCTGGGTCCATTAGCCACCTGGGGCGGAATCACCTGGTCGGTTCCGCAGCCCAGCGACGGGGGGTGGCATAATGGAAGACCAGCCGCAGGAAATAATGATCGGATCATGACAGGGGGACAATAGCTGGCAAACCCCCTCCCAGATCATCCAACCACTGTCCAGATAAAAAAACCAGGTCGAGAGTGTGGCCCCCCACATGAGTCGGGCCCTGAATTACTTGGGTCAGGTCCATGGCCGTCATGGAAGCCATGAACTCCCGAGCTAACTCCGACGACCCTCCCAGGGAAGCCAGGTTGAAGTCACCCAGAACTATAAGCCTGGGGAACTCCACCGCCAAGCCTGAGAGGGTGTCGAGCAGCCCGGGGAGGGCTGCTGCCACACAGGTGGGCACCAGGTATGTAAGCAACAAGCCCATCTGAACCCGAGGGCCACATCTCAGGAGGAGGGACTCACTCCCGCCTATCTGGACAATGGTGGTCTCCCGCGGACATAGAGTCTCCCGAATAACCACCGCCACCCCTTCACCCCTACCCTGAGCCCGTGGCCGGTGTAGCACACAGAAACCTGGGGGGCATAACTCGGCCAGAGGGACCCCTCCCTCCAAGCCCAACCAGGTTTCCGTAATGCAAGATACACCCAATTGAATGCAGAATTCCAGAGAATAGCTAGAAGAGATAAAAATGCCTTCTTAAATGAACAGTGCAAAGAAATAGAAGAAAACAATAGAATAGGGAGGACCAGAGATCTCTTCAAGAAAATTGGAGAGAGGAAAGCAACGTTTCATGCAAAAATGGGCATGATAAAGGACCAAAATGGCAGGGACCTAACAGAGGCAGGAGAGATTAAGAAGAGGTGGCAAAATTACACAGAAGAACTATACAAGAATGAGCTTAACGTCCCTGATAATCACAATGAGGTAGTCACTGACCTCGAGCCAGACATCCTAGAATGTGAAGTGAAGTGGGCCTTAGAAAAGCTGAGCAACAACAAAGCTAGTGGAGGTGACAGTATTCCAGCTGAGCTATTCAAAATCTTAAAAGACAATGCAGTAAAAGTGCTACACTCAATTTGCCAGCAAATTTGGAAAACTCAACAGTGGCCACAGGATTGGAAAAGATCAGTTTACATTCCAATTCCAAAGAAAGGCAGTGCCAAAGAATGTTCAAACTATCGCACCATTGCACTCATTTCTCATGCTAGTAAAGTTATGCTTAAAATTCTACAAGCTAGACTCCAGCAGTATGTGGATCGAGAACTACCAGAAGTACAGGCAGGATTTCGAAAAGGCAGAGGAACAAGAGATCAAATTGCCAACATACGCTGGATCATGGAGAAAGCTAGGGAGTTCCAGAAAAACATCTACTTCTGTTTCATTGACTATGCTAAAGCATTTGAAAATTGTCTATGGGGTCGTGATGGGTCAGACACGACTTCGCAACTAACAACAACCAGTTCTTGCTTGCCAGCAAATGATATTTCTTGCAGATTTTCCAATGCATCATTGTTGCTATTTTATTATGCCATTGTTTGTTGTCAGTCTATGCCAGGGATGTCAAACTGCCGGCCCACGGGCCAAATGCGTCAGCCCAAAACCACGCCCACCCCATTGCTGGCAATGGAGAAAAAGCTCTGATACATTGCGCGATGTCACGTGACATCACGAGTTTGACATGTCTTGTCTATGCAATCTTCTTGCAATAACTAACCAGGTGATCCACCATTTCTTCACTGAGGTGGCATTTGCTATCTGTTGTTGTCTTCTCAATTCTGGCTTTTGTGCATTTGTTCTTAAGGTTTGATCTTGAGCAGCCAGAATTGGCCCCTCTGTCTCCTTCTTCAACTTTCCTGCTCTTAACCATTGCCAGATCTTGTTATTATGTTTTCCCTGCTATTTTTAATGTACTGGCCATGTAATACTTGTCTTCCCACACCTCTTTTCTGTTCTTCATTTGGCTGTTCTTATAAGGCCCATTTCATATCTCCATATCCAATAGTCCTTCCTGGTATACTAGCTTTACTGCATCTTCTTCACTCTCCTTCAGATATTCTTCCAATGCCCTTTTTTCTTCTTTAACCTTCTGATGTACTTGCAATATTCCACACCCACCTCTTTTCTTTGGTAAGTAGAGTCTGTCAACATTGCTGCATGGATAAAGGGCATGATTCATTGTCCTTATTTTCTGGTCTTCTTATTCAGGACTTTTAGTTCTGCTTGAGACTAGTCTGCTATTCCAGCTGTATATTTAATGTTTGGAGTTCCTCAGGTATTAATTGCCTTGATCATATTTCCTTGCATTTGGATGTTTAAGATCTTCTTCACTCTCTTGATGTATTCATTTCTAACCTTTTTCTTAACTTCAGCCTTCTTGATGTTGTCAGCTTGAAAGATGCCTAGGTATTTGTAATAATCATCTTCATCCCGATGCTTGATGTAATTTCTATCTTGATTCTTGATTTTTCCATTTCTAATTATTTTTCCTGATTTGATGGTGAGCATGGCACATTTGGCCAGTCCAAACTCCATCACAATACTTTGGCTATATATATATGGACAACACTGAGCAGCAATTCTATTTCAGATGGTGTTTTTCCAAACAGCTTCAAATTGTCTATGTAAAGGAAGTGGGATAGCCTGGCAGATGTTTTTGATGTTTGATAGCCATGGCCTGATTTATTCAGTATTGCTGACAGAGGAATCAGGGCAATGACAAACAATAGTGGAGACAGTGAGTCTCCTTGGAAAATTCCTCTCTTGAGATTAACCTCTCTCAATCTATCACCATTGACCAGCAACCTTGTCTTCCATTGTGCCATCAATCTTTACACAAACCTTATATTTCTATTGACTCCTGTTATTTCTAGGTACTTGATATCCAATCATGTGGCAGGCATTGAATGTCTTCCTGTAATCAATTCATGCTATATTCAAGTTGGTCTTTTCTCTTGCACTTTTCCAGAATCATCTTGTCAATTAGTTCATCTTTTGTTCCTTTGCTATTTGAGCAATTTCCTTTCTGCTCAGGAGGAAAGAGCTTGTTTTCAAGTAGCTGCTGTTGGACTGCATCAGCTACACCTATTAGCAATTTGAAGGTTCTTGATAAGCAGGTAATTGGCCTGTAATTGCGTTGTTAGCTCTTTTGCTGGAACTTTCCTTATCAGGTAGGTTTTGCTAAACGTTAGCCACTCTTCAATTTCACCTCCTTGCAGTATGTTGTTAAGCTGCTTAGCAACAAGTGGGTGTAGACAAGTCAGAAATTTCAACCAAAATCCATGCAATTCATCTTCACCTGGTGTTGATGAATTCTTTATCTTCCTTTCCCTTTTCTGCAATTATTATAAATTCTTTCATTTCATCTTTTTAAAAAATTTTATCCACCTCCTTTATTCAAGCTGCATTCTTGTTAAATTTCTTTGGGTTACCCCATATCTGTGCCCCAAATTGCAGTTTCTTCATTGTCAGGTGCTGACTTAATTCACTACAGTCTCTCTGTTGATAGATTGGTAGAAGTGGTTTTGATTGGATTGAAATTGGAGATTCTCCCTATAATTTTGTATCTGCTGATATTCTTGGCTATAGCTGTTATTTGTTGCTTTTTTATTTCCAATGCTTGCTTGAACTTTCTTCTTTCTAAGTGGTATTCTTTGGTCTTCTTGTTCTTCAGCTTCTTTTCTTTCATCTATTCTAGCTTACTGGTATCTGATCTCAGCTCGTTAATCTTATTTTCCAGCCTCATCTTCCATTTTGGTAATACACTGTTTGGCTTTTTTTTCTTTGTTAATTTTGTATCCTAGGAATTCAGTAATAACTGCAGTTGTGCTGTAGTTGGTTTGTTTCTTGCAGCGAGCTACTGTTTATATTTGATATTACAGTATTGGCATCTTTTAATACTTGTACTGTTTCTTTTGGAACAAGCTTCAACACAGGCAACCTTATTCCGTTGTTTTTGTGCTGTTCTAAATGCTCAGTTATTCTTTGTTTCATTTCTTCAACTTTTTTAGTTATAGGGATTTGTTTTTTCTCAGGCGGAGAAGAGGTTTCCTGTTTTTCAAATTCTATAGCTGTGCTGGCCTTCTCTACTGCCAACAGGGTGTCAAACTGCCAGCCCATAGGCCAGACACGTCATCTGGAAGCCGCACCCACCCCATTGCCGGCAATGGCAAAACCGTTCTGATACGTTGTGTGACGTCATGTGACATCGTGAGTTTGACATGTCTGCCCTAGAGTCGTAAGTTGCTTCTAGCAAGCCTTGATTCCTTTGCCTTGGGTAGATCTTTGCAGCTCTTCCAATTCCACTTCTGTGAAAACTTTATTTCATATTATGAATTGATGTTGATCTGCTAACCTCTGTTGTTTCAGATTCGGGATGTTATTTTCAAAACATTGCTTTCTTTTCAAATATCCTCTTTGTCAAGTTTCTGTTCAATGCTGCTAACATCGAATGTTATTGCTTGACACTCTTCTTGTTGGACTTGATTTGTAATAACAGATTATTATTTCTTTGTTTTTAATCACTGTATATTTGCAATGGGTAAACACCTTTCTTTCCAGTAGTTCTGCAACTGCCTGCCTTGGTTTCTCAGCCAACAGTCTTAATTCCTATAGCTCATTTTTCACCAGATGCCTAGGAACTCCAACACCTACTGCTGTCCTTGATGACCCTGGATACAACTGAGCCAGTATGGGTTTCTGTAATTTACATCTCACCATATTTTTTATGGAAGAAACATTCTTTGTCTGACTCCTCTGATGAGATCTGTCCAATACAATTGAACCTGTAGCTCTCATCATCCTGTGTCATAGCTCTCATCATCCTCAGAGCACACAAGTCTCACAGCTAAGGCAAGGCAAGTTTGGTTTTTAAATACTATTTTAGTCCAGGGTATCTAGTTTTATATTTAAATTTTATTAAGATTTTTTTTTTTTGGTTTTGGGAGACTTCCGGTGGCTGCGCGGCGCCGGAGACAGCCTTCCCGGGCTGCCCGCGGCTCAGCTGAGTGATTTTCGCCCGAAACAGCGCCGATCAGCTGTTCGGGCGAATTCGAAGCCCCCTCCTCGGGAGAAGAGGAGGGGGTGAGGCCCCAGGTAGGGGTCGAGTTCTCCGGGGCCGCCTGAGCTTGCAGCTTGGGCGGCCGAAGGATCGAACTCCCCCGTAGCCTGGGTCGCTCCCAGCTGGCCAGCGCCTCTGCTCCTGACTTCATGGAGCAGAGCCAGGCGTCTGCGACCACCCCTGCCTGAAGGAAGGACTATGGAATAAAAAGAGCAGGCAGAGCGGTACAAGAGGAAAAGGTGAAGAGGATTATTTTATTCTACTCTCGAGCTTGATGGACTTTTTAAACTTTAAGTGAAAGTGCGTCACAATTGAAAGTAAAAGATGGCGGCTAAGCCTCCCCCTAAAACTCTTCGGAGTGCTGGAACTTCTCCGGTGCAACAATCATCATTGCAGGCATTGCATCCTCCTGATGTATTGACATCGAAGGACTTATAAGATGCTCTTGAAAAACATACCCAGGTAATTTTGAAATCAATGGGTGATAAATTTGCACAGATGGAGGAGAAATTGAAGAAGTTGGAGGAGAGAATGGAGGACAGGATGGAACAGAAGTTCAGGGTGATGAAGGTAGACATTTTGTCTTCAGTGTATAAAGTGGCTGAATGTGTGGAAGATTTGGATGAAAAAGTGGAAGATTTGACTCAAAAGAATGCCATATTAGAAGCAAAAGTATTGGAGAATGAAGATTTAAGAGACAAAATGGATAGAGAATTGAGTCTTGCTCAATATTTCCAGATGCAGTTTGCCATTAGAATCAGAGGTTTAAAGGAGAATATTAAGGAAGATTTAAAGCAGCTGGTTTCTGAGGCTCTCGAAGTGGTATTGAATCAGCCAGCATCTGAAATAAAAGGAGGCATGGATAAAGTGTTTCGTGTGAACTCATGGATTGCTAGACAGAGAAAGTTGCCTAGAGATGTGGTGGTTTATTTTGCAAAAAGGGAAATTAGAGATGAAGTTATACAAGCTGCCTATGATACTAAAGTCGTGATTGCTGATCAAGAAGTTCTGGTTCTAAAAGAAATTCCTCCAAAGATTTTAAGGAGAAGGAAGGATTTTACATTTCTTGTGCAAGAGCTCAAGCAACGAGATATAAGGTTCAGATGGGAGATCCCAGCTGGGTTGATGGTGATGCATGAAGGTAAAAGGTACCGTCTGGTTACTGTGATGCAAGCGCGTGATTTTTACAATAATGTTTTAAAAGCAACCCCATTAACACTTCTGGAAGCTGCAAAGGGATCTGGAGAAGGAGAACATCAAGAGGCTGAAGATGGACAGACAGAGGAGAATGGTGCTGGAGGAGATCAAGTTATAACACCTTTGGATGATCCCAGAGAACAGAGGGTGACGCGTGCTGCTTTAAAACGATCAAAAAAGATAAAAGAACAAGATCAGCAGAAGTCTATGGAACTTTCACAACGTACTTACAGCCAAGTAGTGGGAGGTGGGAAAAGATTTGGGTGAGGAATGTAAAATTTATACAAGTTTGAAATCTAAGAGAGAATTTTTACAAAATGTTTTATAGATGGTATTTAGATTTTAAAAAGCTAAGTATGTATCTGAATTATTAGCCTAAATGTTGGAGGTGCGGTGATGAAGACGTAATATATCTTCATATATGGTGGACTTGTAAAAAGGTCAAGGCTTTTTGGATAGAAGTCTGGTGGAATATACTAAGTTGAGGTTGAATTTAATTACGGCAGCAAGACTTTTGATAGGTTAGTACTGGAAAGAGGAACTGCCGACCATAGAAGAGTGGACTTTAAAGGTTTCCGACCTGGTTGAAATGGCGAAGATTTCGGCCTATTTGAAAGATTACTTGCAGGAACGCTATATTATGGAAGGGAGAAAATGGTTTGAGTTTATCCAGAATAAGTATAGGGTTAAGAAGTTTTATATTTGAATAAGTCTTCTTTCTTTGTTTCTTTTTCTATATTAGTTTTTTTTATATATATTTAATATTACTAAGGTTTGTTTTATCCTATATAAGCTAGAGAGTGATAGATTTTAGAGTTTATGGTTGTTAGTATATGGTTGTTTATGATTGTTTTTTTTATATATACCTTGTATTTAGCTCTGGGAAGTCGGGGGGGGAGGGGGGGAGGGGGGAGAGGAAGGGGGGGAGGGAGAAGGGTGGGGGAGGGGGGATTTTTTAAGGGAAAAATTGTATGTTAAAACTTTTCAATAAAAAAAAAAAGATTTTTTTGGTTTTGCCCAGAGTCCATTGCAAATGGACAGTTCAGCAAATCATCATCATATCATTATCACCATCTTAGGCATTTCCATCAATGTATTTTACCATCTCAATAAGAATGCCTCTTGACTGAAATGATAAGCAAGTTAAAGATGCTACTATTTATTACTATTTGTCCAAATTCTTCCCAGTAGGTTACACCTATACATATTAAGGTTCAATGTGCATGTAATATTAAACATCAGGCTCATATTACTTAGCTCTGCATCCTACAGATGCTAATTTGAAGATGAATTAACTCTTAATAGCATTTGCTTTATCACAATTTAAATATACTCATTTTTACTTCTGTTTAAAACTCTTCACAGAAAAGCCATGAGCAGTAACAATATTTTACTAATAGCTACATTTTAATAAAGCTTTATAAAATCGACCAAAGTGTCTTGTCTGATTCATAATCCTGCCAACAGTTTTGACATTTGAAGTTTGTCTCTCTATAATGATCTATTTAAATTAAGAGTATCTAAGATACTTTTAATTTATTTTGAATTATTTCATACTTCACAGTAAATCAGTCAATATAAACAATAAGAATATAAATATTAGATATTTGTAATGTAGCATAATAAAGATGGAGCAATTCAAAAACACATTTGGTTTACTTCCAAGTGTACAGCTAGTAAATGTCTTACTATAATTGACAACCAGTTCCATCCATTTAACAAACCTAAATCTACTTACAAAATAACCACAATGTATTTATTAGGAATAATTCCAGAAAACCTCAATAAAGAAAATCAGAGTTCACCAAGCTATATGTTGACAGCTACAAAAACAAATCAGGCACAACACTGGAAAAATTAAACTTTAGCAATGATACAAAATTGGGAGACCAAACCTAGAGCATATGCACCAATGGCAAACCTGACAGTATTCATTCAAATAGAAGCCTAAGCAGGAATGACTCATTACACAACAAAGCAAATTCAGACAACTGGAGTAGTTTTTAGGAAAACAATAATCAGATTAATCAAAAACAACAATGTAATTAAACAGATAGAATTAATAACCTCCAATGTTTGTATGATCAGTAGTTGGGAAAATAAATGAAGGGAATGGGTATCATCAAAAGTTTCTTTCATAATATTTTACTTATATTTCACTAGCAATTGTTTATATTCTACATTGCTTATCTAACTTTATTATCTTCAGTATTGTGCAATTTCTATTTAAATAATATTTATGAAATAACAAAGTTTAAAAAGCTAATTTCAGACTAGAAAAAACTCATAATATATTTATAAAAATTCAGATCTATTTTTGGTGATATATTAAGCATTCATTAACTTTTTCTCCCCAATGATAACATGTTTCATGTTGATACATGACCATGTAATCTTTTTAGTTTTATTGAATGCTCTCAGAAGATAATTGTCTTAAATCAATAAAATACTGCCAATTCTTATAACTTTGTTCTAAAATTGTACTTAAGAGATTCCCTAAAAACAGTTGTTCAGGTTATACTTTGTCATAATGTACATTTCTGCCTTTATCTATATGAGGGGATACAATTACCAGAAACATTCATTTCAAAAATCAGCATGCAGATCATATTCAGATTAAAATAGTTTTAAAAAATTCCATTACTGGAACAAGAAAAAGGACATTTAAAGGGGGATTTAAATATCATTTGTACATTTCCCGAGATTAATTTCAACCACACATATGGATTGCTGCGATTTATTTATAAAATTAATACTCACTGTAACACTGGTAACTCTGAAGTAATCATTTTGTTGCCCACTATGACCTGCTAATGTAATCAAAGAGATATCTTGTAGAGGTATCTATCTGTCAATATCTTCGTAATTATTTTCAAATCCAACCTATAAATAAAACAAAAATTAATTAAATGCAGTTCTGAAGTTAAATGTAAGATCCAAAACAACCAAAATCTAAAAAATCTGGGGAAGAAAAGTTTCTCAATCAAAAGGACTTAGTGTTTGAAATATTCAAAATCAAAAAGAAGCATTTATGCCAATTTAATTACATTCCAGTCAAACAATATATACTGTAATTTACAGTCACGTGAAAAATAAAGTACACCGTTTTTAAGTTCTATGGTTTTACGTATCAGGACATAGTAAAAACCATCTGGTCCTTAGCAGTTCTTAAAAGTAGGTACTTACAACTTCAGATGAACAACACATGACGTATTACACAATGTCATCATTTATTTTACAAAACCAAAACCAAAATAGCCATGTGTGAAAACCTTCCATTGGTATGAAGTGGTTAAGTAGCAGTCAGTGCTGCTAATCAAGTGCCCTTGTTCAATTGATCATCAGCAAGTGTGACTATCTTGATAAAAGCCAAAGTTTCAGTTTGCTGGTCTCCAGCACTGAGGTGTATGTTAACACATTGACAAAGAGTAAAGACAGCAGCAATGGAGAAGCAATTGTTGCTGCCCATCAATCTGGAAAGGGTTATAGGCCATTTCCAAACAATTTAAAGTCCATTATTCTACAGTGAAGAAGATTATTCATAAGTGGAAAACATTCAAGACAGTTACCTATCTTCCCAGAAGTGTGCATCTCAGCAAATTTACCTCAAGCTCAAACCGTGCAATGCTCAAAAAAATTGCAAAACATCCAAGAGTTACTTCTCAGTGTCTGCAGGCCTAAGTTACAATATGTTAAAGTTCATGACAGTACAATTAGAAAAACACCAAACGAGTATGATTTGTTTGGAAGAGTTGCCAGGAAAAATCCTTGTCTCTCTAAAAAGAACACGGCAGCACGACTTGATTTGCAAGGTTGCATCTGAACAAATCACAAGACTTCTGGATCACTGTCCTTTGGATAGATGAGACCAAAGTGGAGAAGTTTGGCCATAATACACAGTGCCACATTTGACAAAAACCAAGTACAGCATATCAGCACAAACATACCGTCAAGCACGGTGGTGGAGGGGTGATGCTTTGGGCTTGTTTTGCAGCCACAGGAGTTGGGCACCTTGCAGTCATTGAGTCAACCATGAGCTTTTCTGCATATCAAAGTATTCTAGAGTCAAATGGGAGGCCATCTCTCCAACAGCTAAAGTTTGGCCGACATTGGGTCATGCAACAGGACAATGATCCCAAGCACACCACCAAATCTACATCACAATGGCTAAAAATGAAAAGAATCAAGGAGTTGCAATGGCCCAATATGTCCAGACTTCAACTGACTGAAATGCTGTGGCTGGACCTCAAGAGCTGTGCAAATGCCCACAAACCTCAACAAACTGAAGCAATGTTGTAAAGAAGAATGACCCAAAACTCCTCCACAACAATGTGAGAAACTGATAAAAGTCATACAGAAAACTATTACTTGCTGCTAAAGGTGGTTCTACAAGCTATTGAATCACAAGGTGTACCTAATTTTTCACACATGGCTTCTCCACTTTGGCGTGTTTTTTTTTGTAAAATGATGACATGTGTTCTTACCTACTTTTAAGAACTGCTAAGGACCAGATGATTATATCCTGATACACAAAACCATAGGACTCAAAGAGGGTGTACTCTCTTTCACATGACTATACATCAGTATAATATAACCTATATATAATAATATGTACCGTATATACTTGAGTATAAGCCGACTCGAGTATAAGCCGAGACCCCCAATTTCACCCCCCAAAACTGGAAAAAGTTATTGACTCGAGTATAAGCCGATCCGCCGTTCTGCAAGCCTCTGCCGCCAGCAGAGGCTCGATCCGCCATTTTGCAAGCCTGAATACACAGGAATACCCTGTGTGGCCGCGGCTCGTCGGCAGGTCTCCGTTCCTCCTGCCGACCTTTGGGGAGGTTTGGGCGCCTCCCCAAACCTCCCCAAACCTCGGCAGGTCTCCGTTCCTCCTGCCGACCTTTGGGGAGGTTTGGGCGCCTCCCCAAACCTCCCCAAACCTCGGCAGGTCTCCGTTCCTCCTGCCGACCTTTGGGGAGGTTTGGGCGCCTCCCCAAACCTCCCCAAACCTCGGCAGGTCTCCGTTCCTCCTGCCGACCTTTGGGGAGGTTTGGGCGCCTCCCCAAACCTCGGCAGGTCTCCGTTCCTCCTGCCGACCTTTGGGGAGGTTTGGGCGCCTCCCCAAACGTCCCCAAACCTCGGCAGGTCTCCGTTCCTGTTTGGGGAGGTTTGGGCGCCTCCCCAAACCTCCCCAAACCTCGGCAGGTCTCCGTTCCTCCGCGCAGACCTGCCGACGTTTGGGGAGGTTTGGGCGCCTCCCCAAACCTCCCCAAACCTCGGCAGGTCTCCGTTCCTGTTTGGGGAGGTTTGGGCGCCTCCCCAAACCTCCCCAAACCTCGGCAGGTCTCCGTTCCTCCGCGCAGACCTGCCGACCTTTGGGGAGGTTTGGGCGCCTCCCCAAACCTCCCCAAACCTCGGCAGGTCTCCGTTCTTCCTGCCGACCTTTGGGGAGGTTTGGGCGCCTCCCCAAACCTCCCCAAACCTCGGCAGGTCTCCGTTCCTCCGCGCAGACCTGCCGACGTTTGGGGAGGTTTGGGGAGGCGCCCAAACCTCCCCAAAGGTCGGCAGGAAGAACGGAGACCTGCCGAGGTTTGGGGAGGTTTGGGGAGGCGCCCAAACCTCCCCAAAGGTCGGCAGGTCTGCGCGGAGGAACGGAGACCTGCCGAGGTTTGGGGAGGCGCCCAAACCTCCCCAAACAGGAACGGAGACCTGCCGAGGTTTGGGGAGGTTTGGGGAGGCGCCCAAACCTCCCCAAACGTCGGCAGGTCTGCGCGGAGGAACGGAGACCTGCCGAGGTTTGGGGAGGTTTGGGGAGGCGCCCAAACCTCCCCAAACGTCGGCAGGTCTGCGCGGAGGAACGGAGACCTGCCGAGGTTTGGGGAGGTTTGGGGAGGCGCCCAAACCTCCCCAAACAGGAACGGAGACCTGCCGAGGTTTGGGGACGTTTGGGGAGGCGCCCAAACCTCCCCAAAGGTCGGCAGGTCTGCGCGGAGGAACGGAGACCTGCCGAGGTTTGGGGAGGTTTGGGGAGGCGCCCAAACCTCCCCAAACAGGAACGGAGACCTGCCGAGGTTTGGGGACGTTTGGGGAGGCGCCCAAACCTCCCCAAAGGTCGGCAGGTCTGCGCGGAGGAACGGAGAGCTGCCGAGGTTTGGGGAGGTTTGGGGAGGCGCCCAAACCTCCCCAAACAGGAACGGAGACCTGCCGAGGTTTGGGGACGTTTGGGGAGGCGCCCAAACCTCCCCAAAGGTCGGCAGGTCTGCGCGGAGGAACGGAGACCTGCCGAGGTTTGGGGAGGTTTGGGGAGGCGCCCAAACCTCCCCAAACAGGAACGGAGACCTGCCGAGGTTTGGGGACGTTTGGGGAGGCGCCCAAACCTCCCCAAAGGTCGGCAGGTCTGCGCGGAGGAACGGAGACCTGCCGAGGTTTGGGGAGGTTTGGGGAGGCGCCCAAACCTCCCCAAACAGGAACGGAGACCTGCCGAGGTTTGGGGAGGTTTGGGGAGGCGCCCAAACCTCCCCAAACGTCGGCAGGTCTGCGCGGAGGAACGGAGACCTGCCGAGGTTTGGGGAGGTTTGGGGAGGCGCCCAAACCTCCCCAAACAGGAACGGAGACCTGCCGAGGTTTGGGGACGTTTGGGGAGGCGCCCAAACCTCCCCAAAGGTCGGCAGGTCTGCGCGGAGGAACGGAGACCTGCCGAGGTTTGGGGAGGTTTGGGGAGGCGCCCAAACCTCCCCAAACAGGAACGGAGACCTGCCGAGGTTTGGGGACGTTTGGGGAGGCGCCCAAACCTCCCCAAAGGTCGGCAGGTCTGCGCGGAGGAACGGAGACCTGCCGAGGTTTGGGGAGGTTTGGGGAGGCGCCCAAACCTCCCCAAACAGGAACGGAGACCTGCCGAGGTTTGGGGAGGTTTGGGGAGGCGCCCAAACCTCCCCAAACGTCGGCAGGTCTGCGCGGAGGAACGGAGACCTGCCGAGGTTTGGGGAGGTTTGGGGAGGCGCCCAAACCTCCCCAAACAGGAACGGAGACCTGCCGAGGTTTGGGGACGTTTGGGGAGGCGCCCAAACCTCCCCAAAGGTCGGCAGGTCTGCGCGGAGGAACGGAGACCTGCCGAGGTTTGGGGAGGCGCCCAAACCTCCCCAAACAGGAACGGAGACCTGCCGAGGTTTGGGGAGGTTTGGGGAGGCGCCCAAACCTCCCCAAACGTCGGCAGGTCTGCGCGGAGGAACGGAGACCTGCCGAGGTTTGGGGAGGTTTGGGGAGGCGCCCAAACCTCCCCAAACAGGAACGGAGACCTGCCGAGGTTTGGGGAGGTTTGGGGAGGCGCCCAAACCTCCCCAAAGGTCGGCAGGAAGAACGGAGACCTGCCGAGGTTTGGGGAGGTTTGGGGAGGCGCCCAAACCTCCCCAAACAGGAACGGAGACCTGCCGAGGTTTGGGGAGGTTTGGGGAGGCGCCCAAACCTCCCCAAACGTCGGCAGGTCTGCGCGGAGGAACGGAGACCTGCCGAGGTTTGGGGAGGCGCCCAAACCTCCCCAAAGGTCGGCAGGAGGAACGGAGACCTGCCGAGGTTTGGGGAGGTTTGGGGAGGCGCCCAAACCTCCCCAAAGGTCGGCAGGAGGAACGGAGACCTGCCGAGGTTTGGGGAGGTTTGGGGAGGCGCCCAAACCTCCCCAAAGGTCGGCAGGAGGAACGGAGACCTGCCGAGGTTTGGGGAGGCGCCCAAACCTCCCCAAACGTCGGCAGGTCTGCGCGGAGGAACGGAGACCTGCCGAGGTTTGGGGAGGCGCCCAAACCTCCCCAAACGTCGGCAAGTCTCCGTTCCTCCGCGCCCTGCCTGCCTGCTTCTTTCCGCTGCGGAAAGAAGCAGGCAGGCAAGGCGCGGAGTTTGGGGAGGTGCGCGCGCACCTCCCCAAACCTCCCCAAACTTCGGCAGGTCTCGGACGGCGGTGGCTTGGGAGAGGTGCGGGCGATCCCGGAAGCACCAAAGCCTCGGCCGCGCACAAGTCCTCGGTAAGTTTTTTTGTTGACTGGAGTATAAGCCGAAGTGGAATTTTTCAGCCCAAAAAGTGGGCTGAAAAATTCGGCTTATACTCAAGTATATACGGTAATTATTTAATTTATTTATTATTCCCCAGCTGTCTATTCAATTACAGTACTGAAGATGGCTAACAAACATTTAAATGTAGAATTCAGCGCCCCCCCCCCCCGAAAGAAATAAGTTAAGGTTGACTCAGAACTGATTTCTTCCCAACCAGGCCATTACAGCTTTCAAAAGAAGCAATATATACATATAAAGAAAAATATTTTTTTAAAAAAGAACAAAACATTTTGAGAAAATATCTAGGAAGAATAGCAAAAATCCACTCAGTAATAATTGAGTATGTTTGGTGTTTATAGAATGATCATTACTGTTGCGAAGGAAACCTAATGAAGGAAGAGAATGGAACGATGTATCTGCATTCTGAAAAAGGAATATTCAACACTATAGCATCTATAAAAATAATTCTACACTTCGTATCATTGAAACAAGTATAGAAAGCTCACAAATATAATCAATTGCACTCCCCAGAACAGTGTGGTTACGGTTACTTTTCTTCTCCTTGTCTAGCAAAGATATCTCTCTTGCAGCAGGAAAACTAAGCTGCTGCCCAGCTGACTCTGCTTTCAATCTCATAGGTTGTTCTAGGCTCTCCAGCCTCTAACCAAGCTTTGTATCCCAGTGACACATTAGAATGAAATATAACATAACATAACAGAATAGAACATCTGACATATTTAAGAAGCTGCCATTGTCAGTGTGTAATTTCTTTCCTACAAGTTTTGCCATTTTTCTAATTCCATGTTATATCCGAAGTTCTTTGCCCATGTTATCATTGTTTCATTGTTCATCTTCCATTTTCAAATTCAATTTTCTTAATTAGTTTCTTATCAGAGGTTAATAATGTTTGATCAAACAAGTTCTGCTCCTTATAAAATCCATAGTTTAACATCTTTATCATATCTAACTTGAATTAATAATAATGGCCACCGTGATAGATATATACCCTGATTTTCCATCTCTTGCTTATATTTTAAATTCCCTTCAGAATTTAGAATATTTCACTATGTCCATATTTTCTCAAAATTAACTAAATTTGGATGTATAAATATTTCCATTGTTGAAAGCCATCCTGGAATTTTCAAATATATTTTAAATTTTATTTTTTCCCATGTTAATAATAATGAGTTTCTTATATACAGTTGCAAGAAAAAGTATGTGAACCCTTTGGGATTACATGGAGTTTTGCATGAATTGGCCATAAAATGCGCTCTAAACATCATGTAAGTCACAACAATAGAAAAACACAGTCTGCTTAAAATAATACTACACAAACATTAGCTGTTGTCATGTTTTAATTGAACATAACATGGAAACATTCACAGTGCAGGGTGGAAAAAGTATGTGAACCCCTAGCTTAATGACTTCTCCAAGAGCTAATTGGAGCCAGGAGTGAGCCAACCTTGACTCCAACCAGTGTGATGATATTGGCTGTGTTGCTGACAGCTGTCCTGCTCTTTAAAAACACACACCTGTTTTGGGTTTACTGGTCTCAAGAAGCACTGTCTGATGTGAACCATGCCTCGCAGAAAAGAGCTCTCAGAAGACCTACGATCAAGAATTGTTGACTTGCATGAAGCTGGAAAGGGTTACAAAAGTATCTCCAAAAGCCTTGATGTTCATGTGTCCACGGTAAGACAGACTGTCTACAAATGGAGAAAGTTTAGCACTGTTGCTACTCTCCCTAGGCGTGGTCATCCTGTAAAAATGACTGCAAGAGCACAGCGCATAATGCTTATTGAGGTAAAGAAGAATCCTAGAGTGTCAGCTAAAGACCTACAGAAATCTCTGGCACATGCTAACATTTTTGTTGACACATCTACAATAAGGAAAACATTAAACAAGAATGGAGTACATGGGAGGACACCACGGAGGAAGCCATTGCTGTCCAAAAAAAAATATTGCAGCACGCTTGAAGTTTGCAAAAGAGCACCTGGATGTTCCACAGCACTACTGGCAAAATATACTGTGGACAGATGAAACCAAAATTGAGTTGTTTGGGAAAAACACACAACACTATGTGTGGAGAAAAAAAGGCACAGCACACCAACATCCAAACCTCATCCCCACTGTAAAACATGGCGGAGGGAGCATCATGGTTTGGGGCTGCTTTGCTGCCTCAGGGCCTGGACGGATTGTTGTCATTGATGGGAAAATGAATTCCAGAGTTTATCAGGACATTTTGTAGGAAAATGTACGACCATCTGTCCGCCAACTGAAGCTCCACAGAGGATGGGTGATGCAACAGGACAATGACCCAAAGCATACAAGTAATTCAACAAAACAATGGCTTCAACAGAACAGAATACGCCTTCTGGAGTGGCCCAGTCAGAGTCCTGACCTCAACCGATTGAAATGCTGTGGCATGACCTTAAGAGAGCGATTCACACCAGACATCCCAAGAATATTGCTACACTGAAACAGTTTTGTGCAGAGGAGTGGTCCAAAATTACTCCAGATCGTTGTGCAGGTCTGATCTGCAACTACAGGAAACGTTTGGTTGAGTTTATTGCTGCCAAAGGAGGGTCAACCAGTTATTAAGTCCAAAGGTTCACATACTTTTTCCACCCTGCACTGTGAATGTTTCCATCTTATGTTCAATTAAAACATGACAACAGCTGTTTGTGTAGTATTATTTTAAGCAGACTGTGTTTTTCTATTGTTGTGACTTACATGACATTTAGAGCGCATTTTATGGCCAATTCGTGCAAAACTCCACGTAATCCCAAAGGGTTCACATACTTTTTCTTGCAACTGTAGTGATTTTGAAAGTACTTATACATTATATTTTCCCCATACCATAAATAAGCATGCCAATCAAGTTGTAAATCATGTCCCTCCAAATATAACAACCTTTTGTTTCTGAGTTATCCATTCTTTTATCTGTGTCAATACAGATACTTGATAATATAAAACCCACTCTGGCAAGCCAAAACCTCCATTTTTGAACAAACCCGTGCTGGCTACTGGTTATAACTTTGTTTGCTTCTAGTTGTTTGCAGATGTTTTTTGATTATCTTTTCTAGGATTTTCCCAGGTATTGATGTTAAACTGATTGGTCTGTAGTTTCCTGGGTCCGTTTTTCCCCCCTTTCTTGAAGATGGGAACCACATCAGCCCTTTTCCAATCCTTTTGAAACATGTGGTGCAATGGTTCTGAGATAACATCTGCCAGCTCCTTGAGAACTCTGGGATGTAATCTGTCACTCTGGTGACTTATATTTGTCAAGGTCGGATAGGTGTTCTCTTACCATTTTCTTGCTTATATTATTTTTTGTTGCTAATTTGTTTTTTGCAGTGGGTTTTTTTGGTATGTTGGGCTATAGTTTCCTTTTGTGTGAAGACTGATGCAAAGTATGAGTTAAGCAGCTCTGCTTTCTCCCTGTTGCCTGTTATTTCCTTGCCATCTTCTCTCTTTAGCGGACCTATTTCTTGTTGTTAATATGTTGGAAGAAACTTTTTTTTAATTATCCAAGATTTCTGTTGCAAGTCTTTGTTCGTTCTGAGCCTTTGCTTTCCTGACTTCATCTTTGCATGTTCTGGCTGTCTGCTGATAATCGGCTTTAGTTATGTGCCCCACTATCCTTTTTTTTGTATTTGTCCTTTTTGTCTTTCAGTTTGTCAGTGAGATCTTTATGCAGCCATGCTGGTTTCTTCTTGAATTTCTTGTTTTTCTTTCTCAATGGTATTGTGCTGGTCTGGGCTTTTATGATCGCATTTTTCAGTTTCCCACGCTTCTTGGGTTGTTTTCCCCTTTAAGAGTTTCATCCATGGAATCTTTCCTAGGTTCTCTATGAATTTGTTAAAGTCAGCTCTTTTGAAGTTCAAGACACTGGTTGGATTGTTTTCTGTTGCTAGTGTTTGCATTATATTAAATTGCAATATGACGTGGTCACTTTCGCCCAAGGTTCCGGCAACTTCAATTCCCTCTATCACTTCTTCTCTATTACTTAGAATTAAGTCCAATGTAGCATTACGTCTAGTTCCCTCCTCCACCTTTTGGATGACAAAGTTGTTGGCTAGGTTGGTCAGGAATCTATTTGATTGCCTACTCGCTGCAGAGTTTGTCTCCCAGTTGATATCTGGGTAGTTGAAGTCTCCAATTACTATTGTGGTATGCTTCCTACATACATCTGTTAACTGGTTGGCAAAGAGTTCATCTATTTCTTCTGATTGGTTGGGTGGCCTGTAATATACACCTATGGTAATGTCACTTTTTTTCTCTTTTATATTGACCAATATACATTCTGGAGAGATTTTATCTTGGATCATGTGCATTTCTGTAGTTATGTAGTGTTCTGTTACATATAGTGCAACTCTCCCTCCTCTTTTTATAGACCTGTTTCTTTTGAACAGTTTGTATCCATCCATCCGTCTATTCTATTTATGGGTTTCGTCCCACCAGGTTTCTGTAATGCCAACTACGTCATACCCTCCCTTGTGCACTATTGCTTCTAGTTTGCCCTGTTTGTTCCCCAAGCTTTGAGCATCTGTATATAAGCATTTAAGACTTTTATACCTGTTCGTGGGTATGTTTCCTGCATTTCCTCATTGTTTGGGTTCTTCTTTTTTCTCGTCTCTGCCTATCTCATTGTTTTCTTGGGATTTATGATTGGTTTTGGGTTCTAGAGATTCTAAAGATTGGTCACCCTCCCCCCTCAATTTTTGTTTAAAGCCCTCCTGATGAGTTGACCCAGTCTTTTTCCAAATACATTTTTCCCTGTTTTTGTGAGGTGCAGCCCATCCCTTGCCAAGAGTCCTTCATGTACAAAATGCAGTCCATGACCCAGGAAACCAAAGTTTTCTTGGTGACACCAACCCTTTAGCCAATGATTTCTAGATTTTTCCCCCCTCAATGAGTGTTGGCCTTTTGTTGGGTGTATGGATGAGAACACTACTTGTACTCCTAGCTTCTTAATTTTATTGTCTAGTTGTTTGAAATCTCTCACTATTGTACTCAGGTTCAGAAGCAATGCCCACTAGACCCTTGGGGAATGGAGGTTGTTCCTGGAAGGAAGTACTGTTTGATGCGAGATCTAAAGAAGTGACTGCATGGTATAACCAAGTAATCCCTGTTGAGTTAGGCCAAATTATACATATTCCAGCCTAACTGTGGCCTAGCAACCTCATTTCCTACAAAATATTTTTTGTGGGCTGCAGAAATTGCTTTGAAGGTGAAAGCAACCCACTAGCTGTAAATTTGAGATCTCTGTTACATCTAGCTGCAGGTGTCATAACTAATTTCTGCCTTACTGAAAATGAACAAGAAATTGTCGGTCCCCTCATCCTTCAAGCACAACATAAACCAGAACTTATAAAATTGAGGATAATCTAATTCAAAAGAGATCTTTAAGGGGTCTCTTTAAAGAAAAAAAGCATCAATAGAATATGCAAGCTGAATAGAGATAGAATGGAAATTTAATCATCAATAAAATATTCAAAGACTAGGTATACGTATAATTGCTATTATTGACCTTTACAATTACAACGAATACATATATAGTTTGGGAACTTCTATGTTTAAATGAACAATTCTGCTAATATACAATTTATCAGAAACCAGCGCTATCACACTGAAATGATAGTAATTTCTTTTGTTTGCAGTATGAATTCTACTTGGAAATAACCATCTATTTTATAGCTTCTATATTTCTCTTTTCTTCATCAGGCATATTAGTGTGCATTAACAGCCAGATCATATATATACAACATTGCTTGTGACCTACTAGAAAGTTGCTATAGCAACCACTGCTTTCAGCAATACATGTTATGCATTTTAAGTACCATCAGAGTGAGTATAACATGCCTGTCATTAACAAGCATAGCTTATAATAGCTCAAAATGAAATATTCACTAAGAGGAAGTGTAGTCTGAAAATAGAAAATCATTTACTTTAATATCTCACTTAAATTATTTTAAGAATATCTAACCTAGAATCAAAAATAAAACAATTTATAGGATATAAAAGCCACATAACTGAATATTAACTAGTAGTGAAATTAGAAACTGCAGGCAAACAGCTTGAATTTGAACTCTGAAAGGAAAAGAACTACAATGGTAGTATACTGCAAATAATAGTAAACTGCAATTTAATACTTAGTGACAAATATGAATGAGTTCATATAAAGTCATTCATATACAACAGTAAATACACACAAGGAAGAATTTGCCTCTACAAATTGTTAGGCTTACATGCTCCCTCTTCCCATGTGACCAGCAAACAGAATAACACTAGGCATTCTAGCAGATTCCAGACTTTCTTAATAAAACTCTAGTTTATTAAACTACAAAAACAATCTAATATTTGTAGTTGGCTATACATAGTAACATTTTTTGCTAACTATAAGAAAGGAGAGGGAAGAAGCTGTGCTCAAGCTTGACATCTCACATAGAACCATTTCTATTTATAATGATGGTGGGGAAGTGTTTTGGTCTTTTTGTTCTCTTTTTGGTTTGTTGATTGTCTATTTTGCATGGTATGTAGATGTTATTTATGTCTATGTGACTACTGATGGCCAGTTTGTCAGAATGTCAGGCTTCTGGGAATTCTCTAGTGTTTTTGGATTTGATTTGGTCTAGGATGGGCACAGCTTCCCAATTGAAACTATGGTTAAATCTGTCTATATGTTGTGAAAATAAAGAGTTTTCATCATATTTTCTTACAGCTAGTTGGTGCTTGTGGATTCTGCTAATCGACTCAACCCAGGCAATATTGAATGGCTTTGGGCATTTGGGCCTTCCAGTGACAAGGTTCTTCAACCTTCAGCACTGGCCCAGATGGACCTGGTGCACAACTGGGGGGTCTTTATTAGGCCCAAGAACCAAGAACACCACATGGAGTTGCATCTGAGTAGTTTTTTGTTGTTTGCCTGCAAAAGAATCTTGCAAGACTAATGCAATTATCTGCATGAATATAGTTATTTCTTGCAAACTGCTGGAGGGAGGGGGTTCCATCTTACCTTTTTCCTGCCTACCAGACATTCCAAGCTCTGGTGTCTCTTAGCCCCCTGGGAAAGAGCTCTTCCCTCCCGCCACTCCATCAAGTTCTCTTGGTTTCACAACTCTTGCTAGAAGAGCAGATAGCAGCCTTGGTTAGGAGGGCCTTTGCAAAGCTTCAGGTGGTGTACCAGTTGTACCCATTCCTGGATTTTGCTCACAGTCATAATGCCCTAATGACCTCTCATTTGGATTATCACAATGCTGTAGTGGAATGTAGTCTAGAGCAGAGGTCCCCAACCTTTTGGGCACCAGGGACCGGTTCCATGGAGAAAGGTTTTTCTGTGGGCTGGAAAGTGAGTGGTTTTGTGTGCTGACTACATCCCACAGATGGGGCTTTGCTTGTTTGTGCAGACCAGTTGCTGGCATGTCATGGCCTGGTACCGGTCCATGGACCAGGGGTTGGGGAACCCTGGTCTACAGGCTTCCCAGAGGGCAAAGAGGCAGAGGAGTTTATAAAGTTTGGTAGACAGGATGAGGGTTAAGATGGCCTCTCCCTAGCAGTTGATTAGATTATATCTATAGTTATGCAGATACTGGCTTTAGTTTGGCAAGATTATATCTGTAAGTGAAGAATAATGAAGAAACTATACAAGAGTAACTCCATGTGTTATTCCTTGGTCTGACATCAAGACTCATCCCAGACTCATTACTTCCAGTAAGAAGGAAAAGTTTAAGAACGGCAACGGATCTTCAGGAAGCAGCCCCCCTCTGTTTCAAACTACATTCCACCACAAACATGGGGCTGCCCTTGAAAAGCACTTGGAAGCTTCAACTTGTGCAGAATGCCTGGGGCCTCAAGTGTACAAAGGGCCCCATTTTCTAGTTATATTGACACCTATGATGACTTTACAATGAATAATGGAGTGAAACAAGGTTGCATCTTGGCCCCTATATTATTTAATATCTATCTTACTGATCTGGAGATGAGACTAATTCAAGTTGAGGGCCATTGTCCAACACTGAGTAAAAGGAATGTTTGTGCTTTGTCATATGCAGATGATGCTGTTCTTCTTTCATTTATTAGATTGGCCTTGAAATACCTACTTGAGGCACTAGCTAAGTATTGCTGAGAAAATCAATTATCAAGAGTCCCAAGCTGTGTTCCAAATTCTCTTAAAAACTGAGCAATCCCTTTGATAACAAACGTTTGATTAAGCATTATAAAGTTTTGGTTACAGATGTTTTTTAAAACAAGAAATGAAATCCCGAATGAATCCTTTATCGATATCTGATTCAAACAAGTAACTCAAAAGACTAATCAAATTTGCATTGATCAAGATTATTTATTCACAAGGAATATGACATTAACAATTCATTGTATCAAAGATAAGTCAGTACAGGAATTAATAGCTAAAGTCAAAGTATAATGTTCATCTACACATTTGGAATTAATTATATATTTTTCATCTCCCTAAATATTTCAATAGCTTATATTTTAGTAAATACAGAATAGTCTTTTCAAAAGTCAGATTAAATGTGTTTCGACTGAATATGCTATATAGTAGTTTTAAAAATTCCAATCTCTCAAAGATTTGTCTCTGTAATGGTACTAATCCTGAAATGGTGGATCATATTTTATTGCACTGTGAATTTTATAAGAGCCTTCAGCAGGAAGTTATCTGACCTATTTTAAAATCTAAACCAGGGGGAGAAATTTCTGAGCATGTAAAAATTTTACTTGCACATGAAAATCCTAAGATTACAGTGGCAAAAGCCAGATTTTTAACTATGGCTATAAAAACAAGGCTTTAAGTCAGTTATGTAATATTTATTAAATATTTACTTGTTAAACTGTTTTATCCAATGTCAAGTGAGATTATGTTTGTAATTTGCTCTTAGGCCTTCTGGATATAAATAAAATTGATAGGATAATTTTTTTCAGCTGCCGTATATATTTACATTTGAACTATATTGTAATCTGTTTTGTTTTTATAAGTGTCATGAGTGACTACAGAAATTAAATAAATTTAAAATATTTATTTCATATACGTAGTACTGTAATTAGTCACAATAACTAAAGATGATGAATTAACATAACTAAAAACAGGACATATTACTGTAAAATCACAATGAAGCAAAGTGATTTAAAATAAAATAATTTTTATTCATTTTTATCAATGAAATGAATATTCAAAGATTTCTAGTGGGCTAACAAAATGAATCCGTTCAACACTGTGGACATAGTATACTTAGATTTAAGTAAGGCATTCGACAAAGTAGATCACAATGTACTGCTTGGTAAGCCAGAAAAAGGTGGAATAGACAACACCACCATTTGTAGCTGGATGACAAACCATACTCAACGAGTAGTCCTCAATGGTACTACATCCACATGGAGAGAAGCAAGCAGTGGGGTACCACAAGGCTCCGTCTTAGGCCCAGTACTCTTCAATATCTTCATTAATGACTTAGATGAGGGAATAGAAGGGGAACTCATCAAATTTGCAGATGACACTAAACTGGCAGGAATAGCCAACACCAAGATAAGCTCAGGATCCCAAAAGATCTTGACAAACTTTAACAATGTGCCCTATTCAACAAAATGAGTTTTAATGTGAAGAAAAGCAGTTTTACATTTAGGCAGGAAAAATCAAAGATATAAGAACAGATTACCGTATATACTTGAGTATAAGCCGAATTTTTCAGCCCACTTTTTGGGCTGAAAAATTCCACTTCGGCTTATACTCCAGTCAACAAAAAAACTTACCGAGGACTTGTGCGCGGCCGAGGCTTTGGAGCTTCCGGGATCGCGCTCACCTCTCCCAAGCCACCGCCGTCCGGAGACCTGCCGAAGTTTGGGGAGGTTTGGGGAGGTGCGCGCGCACCTCCCCAAACCTCCCCAAACGAAGCCGGGTCTCCGTTCCTCTGCGCCCTGCCTGCCTGCTTCTTTCCACAGCGGAAAGAAGCAGGCAGGCAGGGGGCGGAGGAACGGAGACCCGGCGACGTTTGGGGAGGTTTGGGCGCCTCTCCAAATATCCCCAAACGTCGCCGGGTCTCCGTTCCTCCGCCCCCTGCCTGCCTGCTTCTTTCCGCTGTGGAAAGAAGCAGGCAGGCAGGGCACAGAGGAACGGAGACCCGGCGACGTTTGGGGATATTTGGAGAGGCGCCCAAACCTCCCCAAACGTCGCCGGGTCTCCGTTCCTCCGCCCCCTGCCTGCCTGCTTCTTTCCGCTGTGGAAAGAAGCAGGCAGGCAGGGCACAGAGGAACGGAGACCCGGCGACGTTTGGGGATATTTGGAGAGGCGCCCAAACCTCCGCAAACGTCGCCGGGTCTCCGTTCCTCCGCCCCCTGCCTGCCTGCTTCTTTCCGCTGTGGAACGAAGCAGCCTGAACGAAGCAGGCTGCTTCTTTCCACTGCGGAACGAAGCAGCCTGCCTGCTTCTTTCCGCTGCGGAACGAAGCAGCCGGCGGCGGAGGCTTGCAGAACGGCGGATCGGCTTATACTCAAGTCACCAACTTTTTCCAGTTTTTGGGGGTGAAATTGGGGGTCTCGGCTTATACTCGAGTCGGCTTATACTCAAGTATATACGGTAGGTGAGACTTGGCTCAAGAACAGTGACTGTGAGAGGGACTTTGGAGTCCTAGTGGACGATCACTTGACTATGAGCCAGCAATGTGCAGCAGCAGCCAAAAAAGCTAATACGATCCTGGGTTGTATAAACAGAGGCATAGATTCAAGAGCAGGTGAGGGATTAGTACTGCTTTATAAAACCCTAGTGAGACCACACCTGGAATACTGCAACCAATTTTGCTCATCATACTACAAAAAAGATGTTGAGACCTTGGAAAAAATTCAGAAGAGCAACTAAGATGATCAGAGGCCTGGAGACTAAAACATATGAAGAACGGCTGCAGTACCTGAGTTTGGTTAGTCTAAAGAAAAGAAGAAATAGGGGTGAGATGATAGCAGTATTCCAGTATTTGAGGGGCTGCCACAAAGAGGAGGGGTAAGTAATTCTCCAAAGCACCAGAGGGCAGGACAAGAAACAATGGTTGGAAGCTGATCAAAGAGAGAAGCAACCTGGAATTAAGGAGAAACTTCCTAACAGTGAGAACAATTAACCAGTGGAACAGCTTGCCTTCAGAAATCATGGGCACTCCATCACTGGATGTTTTTAAGAAGAGTATCCTATCCTATCCTATCCTATCCTATCCTATCCTATCCTATCCTATCCTATCCTATCCTATCCTATCCACACCTTAGAACAGACATGTCAAACACAAGGCCCGGGGGCCAGATCCGGCCCGCAAAGTGGTTTCATGTGGCCCCCGAAGCCATCCTGGAAACAGTGAGGGAAGGGCCCCCACTGCCTTGGCCCTGGCCCAGAGACCCTCCTCCTGCCAGAGACCCTCAGATCTGTCCCACTCCTGCCCAGGTCCCCATAGGCACCCTTGATGCGAACGATGTAGAGCTGGCCATGCCCACCCAGTAGGCCATACGCACTTTAGCCACGCCCACCCAGCAGGCCACGCCCACCCAGGCCACACCCACCCGGCACCCTGAGGGCAGCCGCAATGCTGATGCAGCCCTCAATGAAATTGAGTTTGACACCCCTGCCTTAGAAACTTAGGAAAAAAGTACATACCTGCATTAGTGCTGTGCACATTTTGAAAATGATTTGATACAAGACTCTTTAGACCTCACACAAGCATAGCATTTCTGTTTATTAAAGCATGAAAGCCTTTCTTTTTTTCAATATAAGCCTGAAAAAAGATCTTGCTGTTTTATTCTACTGAAAAATTAAAATAAATGTGGTTATTGATTCTTTTAAAGCAATAGAATCTTCCTATGAGGCATCAAACACTTGTTCCAAATAATTGTCAAAGCATGCAGAGTTCTATTATGGACAGGAGGGAAGGGATCATAACCTGATGAGTCAGAGATGAATTAAATATAGAAGTAGCCAAAAACATTGTTGTCTATATATAGTAATCTCTCATAAAACAGTCACTGTAACAAAAGCCCTCTTCATAATTTCTGTTTAACATATAGCCTAAATTAGGAAGCACAGGCTATCTTTATGTAATTAGCATGTTCCTACTCATTTTCCATTAACCAGAAATTTTTACTGCAGTATTGTTACCATAAATACAAGTATAGTATAACATCACAAAAATCACATGACAATAAGATAACCTTTATTGTCATTTTTTTTACTGTGGACACAATGGCACACATCAAAAATGAAATTTAGTTGTCCGCTCTCAAAGTGAAACACATACATGACTCACACCTAAAACATACTATATACAACATATGAATAGACCCACACCCCTACATATACATAACAAATAAATATTAAATACTGTCCATCTTAAATATATAACAGAAGGAGGAAGCTTGAGAGTTCACAAGGTTAATGCTGTATGGAATGAAACTATGGCTGAATCTGGATGTTCTGCTACGGATACCACAAAGCCTCCTCCCAGAAGGTAACAAGGAAAACATGTCGTGAAGAGGATGTGTAGTGTCCCAGATAATCTTACGGACCCTGCTCAAGCAACGCTTCTGTGTTATTGTTCTGTACCAGGCTACTACCGGCCCTGCAGATAAGGCAGGGACAACCCCTTCACAAGAAGGCAAGAGACTGGAACTAAGCCTGCCAAATTTATGGACACAAAAGCAAACAGAGCAAAAACAAGACACGAACCATGAAACAGGAGCTATTCAAACGGTTGCCTTCAGCAAACCAGCCCTCCCACGCATTCCCCTTTTAAACAGTTCAGGGCATGGCTTCTCTCTGCCTCCTTCCGAGGTGCCCCATTGCCTTCCTCTGTTTACTCCTGATTGACTGCCTCCTGCGTCGGGCGTCCTTGAACAGGGCCAGCTGTGGGTCATCTTCATCCACGCTGTCAGGCTCACACAGCTGGGTCTGTGTCGTAACCAGGTGGGAGGGGCCTGGCTGAGGGCTCTCATCAGCAAGCTCTCCAACACCCTCAGCAACCTCTCCAACACCCCCCTCCTCCTCCTCTGAATCGTCCGACCCAACTGCCGAACCCACAGGCTGACCCTGAATCACAACAGTTATGTCCTGGATGGAGGGAACTGCCAATGATCTTTTCTGCCATTCTCACCACTCTCTGCACCGCCTTCCTGTCTGAAGCAGTGATGCTTCCAAACCAGACTGTAATGCTGTATGACAGGATGCTCTCAATCGTCCCCCTATAGAAAGTGGTAAAGACAGGGGAAGGAAGATGTGCTTTTCTCATGCGACACAGAAAATGCAGGCGCTGTTGCGCTCGCTTCACCAGTCTCACTGTTGAGCGACCAAGCCAGCCTACTCGTTAGCTGCACACCCAGGAATTTGATGCTGGTAACCATCTCCACAGGTGAATCATTAATGCACAGAGAAGTGTGGCTGTGCCTGCCTTTTCTGAAATTGACCAGGATCTCTTTGGTTTTTCCAGTATTTAAAATAGGTTGCTTTCCTTAAACCACCAATCCCTCAACCTCCTTGCGGTAAGCTTCCACCTTGTCATCATGAATAAGGCCCACTACTGTTGTATCATCTGCAAACTTCACAATATGGTTGGTGGCAAACCTAGCACAACAGTCATGGGTCAACAGGATGAACAGAAGTGGACTTTGATCAGCTAATATTCCTGACAAGAATCATCTTTTTAAACTTTCTTGCTTAAGAGACAGCCAGAGAAAGTGATGTACAAGAAAGACATGTTACAATTAATTTAATTCTCACTTGCTGTGGATTATCGCCTTAATCATAAACCATGAAAGTGGAAAACTAACTCTCCCTATACAGCTGTTTAGTTGCAAAATGTAACTGCTAAAGCAACACCCTTCTTCCTTGCTAAGGCATCTCTGAAAACATGAACTTCTTATCCCTGGTTCAGAATATTATCCTTGATGAAGCAAGGTTTTGATCCACATAGTACAATAGAAAAGACTGTCACTTAATTAGAAAGTATTACTTTCTTAAAAATCTACCTTTAGGTTACAAGGGGCTTGAGGCAGCATTTCTTGGTGACACAGTGGTGCACAGTGGTGGGATTCAAATATGTGAACCACCAGTTCTGTGTGGATGCTGCTTCTGGAAGTCCATTCTGGGTCTGGGCAACAAAAAATTAGCTATCAGTTCTGCCGAAGTGGTGCAGAGCCGGCTGAATCCCACCACTGTACCTGCAGCACTGAGGATAAAATAAAGGCCTCAGGGTCATGAAAACTGCTAAGATTGCTTTGCCTTGGGGCCAAAATGGGAGGAAAGTGAAGGATAACCCAGTGGGGGAGTTGCAGCACTCCTACCATCATAAGTGCGGACAAGCTGCAAATACCTGAATTTTAATCAGCTGACAGTGGGGATGCTGCAATGGCTATAACTTCAGGCATAGGTGATAGGTCCATTTTTTTCCGCAGCAGTCATAACGCTTGCTGAATGAATGGTTGCAAATTGAGGACTATCTGAACTTTAAACTAAGGCCATGAGCAGCATTTTTCATTTGCATAATTCTTTGTAATGAGAACAGTATGTTGTTAAAGTTTGGAATTTTAAAGTTAGAATAATTTGTATAATTATATACTACAAAAAAATGTAGCAGATAAGTTATCACCATCACCAATGTAGGAGTTGCTTTTTCTAAATTAAAACCTCAGTATTCAGGTTAAATTGCAGTGTTGGCACTTTGCGATAAATGAGTTTTGGGTGGCAGTTTGGACACTCAGTCTCTGAAAGGTTCGCCATCACTGACCTATACCATCTCAGAGAAGTGACTATCTACTATCTTTTTAAAAATCTCCAGTAATGGAGTGCCCACGATTTCTGGAGGCAAGCTATTCCACTGGTTAACTGTCCTCACTGTCAGGAAGTTTTTAAGCCAGGTTTTGCCCAATCTGTACTTGTACCTTTGGTTTTTCCTGCCTAAATGTAAAACTTTGCTGCAGCTGTTCTTCAAGTGTTTTAGTCTCCAGGCCTTTAATCATCTTAGTTGCTCTTCTTTGCACTTTTTCCAGTCTCAACATCTTTTTTTATAATGTGATGACCAAAACTGGATGTAGTATTCTAGATGTGGCCTTACTAAGGCTTTATAAAGTGGTAATAATACTTCACGAGATTTTGATTCTATGCCTGTTTATACAACCAAGGATTGTATTAGCTTTTTAATGATACAGGAAAAAAAGAAAAAAGTAGGATTATTTACATTAACGGTAGTATCTACAGTCATGCTCGAAATTGTTGGCACCCCAGAAATTTTTCCAGAAAATCAAGTATTTCTCACAGAAAAGTATTGCAGGAACACATGTTTTGCTATACACAGGTTTATTCCCTTTGTGTGTATTGGAACACAACAAAAAAGGGAGGGGAAAATAGCAAATTGGACATGTCAAACAAACAAAACTCCAAAAATGGGCCGGACAAAATTATTGGCACCCTTTCAAAATTGTGGGTAAACAAGATTGTTTCAAGCATGTGATGCTCCTTTAAACTCACCTGGGGCAAGTAACAGGTGTGGGCAATATAAAAATCACACCTGAAAGCAGATAAAAAGGAGAGAAGTTCACTTAGTCTTTGCATTGTGTGTCTGTGTGTGCCACACTAAGCATGGACAACAGAAAGAGGAGAAGAGAACTGTCTGAGGACTTGAGAACCAAAATTGTGGACAAATATCAACAATCTCAAGGTTACAAGTCCATCTCCAGAGATCTAGATTTGCCTTTGTCCACAGTGCGCAACATTATCAAGAAGTTTGCAACCCATGGCACTCTAGCTAATCTCCCTGGTCGTGGACGGAAAAGAAAAATTGATGAAAGGTTGCAACGCAGGATAGTCCGGATGGTGGATAAACAGCCCCAAACAATTTCCAAAGGAATCCAAGCTGTCCTGCAGGCTCAGGGAGCATCAGTGTCAGCGCAAACTATCTGACATTTAAATGAAATGAAACGCTATGGCAGGAGACCCAGGAGGACCCCACTGCTGACACAGAGACATAAAAAAGCAAGATTACAGTTTGCCAAAATGTACTTGAGTAAGCCAAAATCCTTCTGGGAAAACGTCTTGTGGACAGATGAGACCAAGATAGAGCTTTTTGGTAAAGCACATCATTCTACTGTTTACCGAAAACGAAATGAAGCCTACAAAGAAAAGAACACAGTACCTACAGTGAAATATGGTGGAGGTTCAATGATGTTTGGGGGTTGTTTTGCTGCCTCTGGCACTGGGTGCCTTGAATGTGTGCAAGGCATCATGAAATCTGAGGATTACCAAAGGATTTTGGGTCACACTGTAGAGCCGTGTCAGAAAGCTGGGTTTGCGTCCGAGATCTTGGGTCTTCCAGGAGGACAGTGACCCCAAACATACATCAAAAAGCACCCAGAAATGGATGGCAAGAAAGCGCTGGAGAGTTCTGAAGTGGCCAGCAATGAGTCCAGATCTGAATCCCATTGAACACCTGTGGAGAGATCTTAAAATTGCTGTTGGGAAAAGGCGCCCTTCCAATAAGAGAGACCTGGAGCAGTTTGCAAAGGAAGAGTGGTCCAAAATTCCGGGTGAGAGGTGTAAGAAGCTTATTGATGGTTATAGGAAGCGACTGATTTCAGTTATTTTTTCCAAAGGGTGTGCAACCAAATATTAAGTTAAGGGTGCCAATAATTTTGTCCAGCTCATTTTTGGAGTTTTGTTTGACATTATATCCAATTTGCTTTTTTTCCTCCCTTTTTTTTGTTGTGTTCCAATACACACAAAGGGAATAAACCTGTGTATAGCAAAACATGTGTTCCTGCAATACTTTTCTGTGAGAAATACTTGATTTTCTGGAAAAGTTTCTGGGGTGCCATCAATTTCGGCCATGACTATATATAGTGAGAGTTAAAGAACAATATGTGGATCTTTCTCAGCCACAAATGTAGAAACCAGAAAGGTCTCCCCTGCTGTTTCATTGTATAAGAATGTTTCCTTATTATAAGAAAGCTCCTCTAAAAAATATCCTTTCTCTGTGTTCTAAGGCTGAGGCCTTTTGACATTCAGTCATGGCTAAAAATGTCAGTTTTCTTCTCATTAGTCCCTTCTCTGTAGGAACAAAACTATCTATAAAAGCTGACTAGTTAGAAGTATACCATAGTATGCAGATGTTTTTTTTACCAGATGCCATCTTCTTTTCACATTTCATTCAGATGTCAAATATTTCAAAGTCCCATCCATCTTAGGTCTTTAAAAACTGTTACTCAGTCTCATTTATTAGAATTTGCTGTAGTTTCTGTTACAAGTAGAGATCCTATAAACCTTACAGCTCTGCCAAGCAGCGCTTATGATTTATCTTCTGAAAATTCAATATACTTATCTGACAAAATTAACTACCGGTATGTTGGACAACCATAAATGACAGTCAGTTTGATGTACTGGTTAAGGTGCTGGTCTAGAAACCAAGAAACTGTCAACTATAATTTCTAGGTTTCCCTTAGGCATGAGAGCCAGCTGGATAACACTGGATCACTATCTCTCAGCCCATCCCAACTCATAGGATGGTTGTTGTAGGGAAAATAGGAAGCAGAACTATTAGGTATGCTCACCACCTTGAATTATATATAAAAGGGGGATAAAATTATTATTAGTGGTAGTATTTAATATCTTTATTAAAACAGGAAGTGTTTAGAAATCACTTACATCAACCAGACTATTAGCCTAGGTATTGTTTAAAATAGGCATGTCTAATGAGGCCCTAGACAGCTACTAAAATGGCCCCACAATGTAAAAAAGGAAATTTGTTATTTATATATTGTACATTAATTATGTTATATATTTTATATGTGGCCTGGGGCTGTGACTTCACTATACCCCTGTGGGTTTGCACCAGGCTGCCCGGCTGCAGCTTCTTGCTGAGCTACAGCTCAAGGGTTTCGTGCAGTTCCAGAGCCAAGATATGCCAAGAAGCACCTGAACCACTTTGAGGCAAGCAATCCCAGAGCTGCGCAAGCTTGGGGCTTGGAGGTACCAATCCCAGAATGGCTCCGGGTGGGGGCCCAAAGCTAACAACCAGTAGAATTTGGTTAACCTCAAAGGGGAGTGCCAGTGCAGTCACATGACATTGTGCTTTACAGCAACATTGTTTAGTGACAGATATCCTAGTCTCAATTATAGTGGTAAAGCAAGAACTACTTGCATAACCCAAATAATGAACATTTACTTTCTATAGCAGACAAGTCAAACACAAAGCCCGGGGGCTGGATGCAGCCCGCGAAGTGGTTTCATGTGGCCCACGAAGCCATCCTGGAAACAGTGAGGGGACGGCCCCCATTGCCTTGGCCCTGGCCCAGAGACCCTCCTTCTGCCAGAGACCCTCAGATCTGTCCCACTCCTGCCCAGGCCCCCATAGGCACCCTTGATGCGAACGATGTAGTTGGCCGTGCCCACCCAGTAGGCCACGCCCACCCTGGCCATACCCACCCGGCCCCCTGAGGGCAACCACAATGCCGATGCGGCCCCCAATGAAATTGAGTTTGACACCCCTGTTCTATAGTCTGCAATGAATATGAGTTTCCTAGAATTTCAAACATGGAACTTTTCAATACAGGTAGTCCTCACCTTACAATCACAATTGGGACCAGAATTTTCCCTTAGCAAGGGAAAATTTCTCTAAGCAAGGCAGTTGACTCACACCTGATTTTACGACCTTTTTGCCATGGATGTTAAGCAAATCAGATGCTTAGTAAAATTATGCTGTCACTAACCCAGCTTTCACTATTGAATTTAATTGTTGCAAGTCAATTAAGTAGGTAGCAAATGGCAATCATATGACTCTAGGACACTGCAACCATTATAAATATTTGCTGGTTGCCAAACACTCAAATGTTTATGTGACCATGGCAATGCTAAGACAATTTAAGTGCAAGAACTAGTCATGAAATACTTTTTTCAGTGCCGTTGTAACTTCTAACAATCACTAATGGTTATAAATCAAGGATTACTTTTACAAATGGAAAACTGAACCTGGGATTTAATCTGAGATTGTTATGAGCAGATCATAGCTTTGTTACTGAACCATGACAGCCAACCCTCAGAAAAAAACCCATTAAAAATGAAGAAATAGAAGAGCACTTAAATTGTGCACAACATATTTATATCTTATTCTATGGTTCACAGTTGCTAATAGCAATTTTCCCCTAAGACTTAATAAATCTGTTTTCTAAATGTTCACATATCATTTGAAATGGCAGGTGTGGAAAAGTCCAGCCTGCAATCTGTAAGAGAATTATGATGAAATAAATGTAAAGAGGCAGTGCAAATTTATTTAAAACTAAGCTCCACCATGGCTTCAGAACAACAGCTTGATCTAAAAAATATCTTCAGCAAGAGCAAGCTGTACAGAAATGAAGAGATAATATCTAATTGTTCCACTAATATAAAAGTCACCTAGTATTCGGATCCATTTTAGCCCTAATTAGAACATGGGTTTCCTATAAATTAGAAAGTAGAATAAAAACTTTGTAATATATTTACAAAATGGGAGATTATTTCAGATTGCTTATTCACTGTCACTTAAATTACTCAATTAACCAACCATTAATTAAATGTTATTTTCCAAAAGTATATTTTTCATAGCTTTCACTTTACAAAGAAAATGGTTGTTCTTCGAAATAGGATTTTTCAACTTCTCAGTAGTTAAAAAATAGTATAGCAAAGTCTTAAATGTAATATCATCTTATATGGATTTCTGAGCCACTACAACTTAACCTTAACCTTAATCACTTTCTCCAAATCAGGATTCATTTACAGCATAGCATTGTCCATAGGGTCGCGATGGGTCGGACACGACTTCGCAACTAACAACAACAACAATAGCATAGCACTACACACCTACATCTCTCACCTCCAATCCCTTCTTTTTAATTTGTTTTAATTTTTGTAATTCTAATCTGTTTTTATATTTACAATTGTTGGGTGTAAACTGTTGGGTGTAATTGTTGCTGTAAACCGCCCAAAGTCACTTTGAACTGTGAGATGGGTAACAAATTACCAGCATTACCAATGTTCAGATTACTTGTGGAATATAAAGCAAGCATTTTTAAAGTTTATTTATTATTATTTATTTATTAATTGAATTTATATACTGCCCTATTCCCGAAGGACTCAGGGCGGTTCACAGGACAAGTTAAAAACAATACAAAAAGAGAGAATAAAATACAATTAAATTAATACAAGCCCACAAAATTAAGATAACATTAAAATTGAAATTTAAAATTAATTTAATTTAATTTAATTTATTTTTTTAATTTAATTTAATTTAATTTAATTTAATTTAATTTAATTTAATTTAATTTAATTTAATTTAATTTAATTTAATTTAATTTAAAATCCCTCAGTCCAGGCCGGACAGTTTAAACAACCAGGTTTTTAAGTCCCGGCGAAACGAGCGAAGGTTGGGGGCAGTCCGAAGTTCCATCGGCAGTTCGTTCCAAAGGGCGGGCGCACCCACAGAGAACACCCTCCCCCTGGGAATCACCCGCCGGCAATCTCTAACCGGCAG
The DNA here is from genome assembly GCF_964194415.1 of Vipera berus. Taxonomy (NCBI): domain Eukaryota; kingdom Metazoa; phylum Chordata; class Lepidosauria; order Squamata; family Viperidae; genus Vipera; species Vipera berus. The sequence goes on from NC_138207.1 coordinate 42,636,527, forward strand.
AACCCTAAGGAGGCCCTCCCTGTGGGCGCGCACAGGACGATGGGAAGCTGATGCTGGCAGCAGGTGCTCCCTAAGGTAATCCGGACCCATGCCATTTAGGGCTTTATAGGTCATCACCAGCACCTTGAATCTCACCCGGAGGGCAACTGGAAGCCAATGCAGCTCGCGGAGAAGAGGTGTTACATGAGAGTATCGGGAAACTCCCATTACTACTCGCGCAGCTGCATTCTGCACCAGCTGAAGCCTCCGAGTGGTCCTCAAGGGCAGCCCCATGTAGAGAGCATTGCAGTAGTCTAACCGGGAGGTCACAAGTGCATGAGTGACTGTGCGTAGGGCATCTCGGTCCAGATAGGGTTGCAACTGGCGCACCAGGCAAACCTGGATGAAAGCCCCCCTGGTCACAGCTCCTATATGATCTTCCAAACTGAGCTGTGAATCCAGGAGGACGCCCAAGTTACGAGCCCTATCGACGGGGGGTAACACCTCACCCCCCATCATTAAAGATGGAGAAGAATGGTTCACTCAAGATGCCAGTATGCACAGCCACTCAGTCTTGGCAGGATTGAGTCAGAGCCTGTTTCTCCCCATCCAAACCCGAACCGCCTTCAGGCAACGGGACATCACGGCAAGGGCATCACTGAGTTGGTTCAGGGTGGAAAGAAAAAGTTGGGTATCATCAGCGTACTGATGATACCCCACCCCGAAACCACGAATGATCTCACCAGCGGCTTCATATAGATGTTGAACAGGAGGGGAGAGAGGACCGACCCCTGAGGAACTCCACAAACGAGAGGCCTCGGGGCGGACCTCTGCCCTCCCGTCAACATCGACTGCGAACGGCCCAGGAGGTAGGAGAACCACCGTAAAACAGTGCCCCCCACTCCCAACCCCGAGGCGTCGCAGAAGGATACCATGGTTGATGGTATCAAAAGCCGCTGAGATCTAATAGGACTAGGACAGAGGAGCAACCCCTGTCCCGAGCCCGCCAGAGATCATTCATTAGCACGACCAATGCCGTCTCCGTGCTGTACCCGGGCCTGAAGCCCAATTGGTACGGGTCAAGATAATCAGTTTCCTCCAGGAACAGAGGAAGCTGATGCGCTACCACACTCTCAACAACCTTCGCCAAAAAACGAAGGTTGGAGACCGGACGATAGTTATTCAGAATAGCTGGATCCAGGGCAGGCTTCTTGAGAAGGGGTTTCACCACCGCCTCCTTCAAGGCGGCAGGGAAGACACCCTTACTCAAAGAAGCAGATATCACTGCCTGGAACCAGCCTCGTGTCCCCTCCTGAGCTGAATAAACCAGCCAGGAGGGGCACGGGTCCAATAAACAGGTGGTAGAGCTCAGCCTCCCCATAATCCTGTCCACCTCCTTGGGAGTCACAGGATCAAACGAATGGACATTAATTTAACTGAAGAAAGGGACAATTTTATATGTTAAATGACAAAATGTGAGCTATGAGTTATGTAGTGGTGGGAGAACAGGGGAAATCAAATTCAAACTGTACTCAGATATCAAACTCTCTAGATGACTTTTATACCTCTGGAAAACTGTTTTGTATTATTCTGCTTTTAGAACTGATGAACCCATAAACTGAATCCTGAATTCTTTGAACAACATGAAATATAATTTCATTAAGTGTTTTTATAAGATAACCTGTAATTCATTACACTTTATGTTATACTGACCAAACCTTCATTGGCTCCTGCAATACATATGCTTCAAGCAACTAAGAATTATAGTACATCAGGGCAAAGGTAGAGAACCTGTGAACTTGCATTCCTATCTATTTCTATCAATCAGTGTTGTAGCAAAGCAAAGCAAAATTATACCAACATATCTGGGAAAAGGAAAGGGAGCTTGCATTAGGATTATTTGTCCTAAAAATAGTACTATTCCATGCAACATATTTATGACACATTTGCCAGAAAGACAAATTGATCTTTACTTTGTTCTACAACAGAAGTCCCCAACCTTTCTGGGTTGATGGCCCAGAGGGAAAGGGAGCGGAAGGCATCTTTACGTGTCCATGCGCATATGGAGCCACAAGCGCATGAGTGCCGTAAACAGGGCTGCAATCACGCGTGCACGACAAACAGGGCCGCTAATGCCCTTGCGGCGCTCGGGATGGGGCTAGCACCCACGATACAAACAGGGCCACTGGTGCCCACGCAAAGCTCTCGCGGCCTGGTGGCTAACAAACTACAGCCCAGTAGTGGGCTTGGCCTACAGGTTGGGGACCCCTGTTCTACAACATAGAAAAGATACAAAACATTACTAGAATGATTGTCATGGATGATCAGCATACATTAATTGCAAAGATTCCATAGAAATTCACAGAAATAAAAAGCAGTGAAGGAAAAATGATTGAGAACAGAATGGCAATAACAAATTACAGTTGTCCTCAACTTAAAACCACAGTTGGGAACTTCCAGTGCTAAGCAACATGGTTGTGAAGTGAGTCGATTCCAATTTTATGACCTTTTTCCCACAATTGTTAAATGAACCACTATAGCTGTTAAGTGAAACTTGCAAGGGAAAAAACATAGTTCTGTTGCCTTCTGAAAAATCCCTTGAGACAACCATGACCGGGTTGACTGAGAATCTTCATAGATAGTTGGCTATACACTTTGGGATGAATACCAACAGGCACAACTTTGAAAACCAGCCTCCTTGTTCAACGCCATTATAACTTTCAATGATTCCTGAATGAATCGTCATTAACTAAGGATTAACTATAATCCATAAGAAGCAATATCTTCAGAGCAGAGTAGCAGATATTAACTGAATATGTTATTTAATCCCCATCATTGGGAATTTCTATTTATGCATATTTTTAATATAAATGCAGCAGCTCAATTAATGTAACATTAAACAATTCAGTTGATAAATTCCAATGAATGAATTCATATAGCATACTCAATAATCATACAATTATGTCTTTGTACAATACATGAATTCATGTTGCACTAATTTTAATATTTCTGTATGTGTGTGTGTGTGTGTAATCTAGAAATTGCCTCCGCTTCTTTCTTATGCAAAAGCTTGAATTATATTCTCCCATAAATACTATTTATTATAACTGTGTACGCTGAGCTTGGGTATCATTTTGGACCTTGTACACAAATCTACTTTTCATAAAATGACCATTATTTTGTATATAGAAATTTTATATCCCAAACCAGAGTACACTGAAATAGAGAGTTCAATGTGAAATCAAAACATATTTATGGAACTTAATTTTCAACAACTTAACATCTCAGGCTAAAGGCAACTTAAGGTTCTCCAAATATGTTAGATAAGCTAAAAACCACAGAACCCTGAAGGGTGAAGCATACAAGGCATCACAGTCCAAAACATCTGGAAGGAATGTGGCTGTTTTCCTTAACTTTTGGCCCAAAATTTACGTTCATGTTAATCTTCCCTTAGAGAAATTATTTACATAAAGAAATCTGAAGACCTGAAGGAAAAAAAATACTAAATCGGGAAGTATTTTTTAAAACCTCTTTCCAAATGTTAGTTTGGAAAAGGTTATACTTTTCCCTCCTTACACAAGTAGACTTCACACACTGACTGCCTTTTGCAGCAACTGTTCAAAGTAAAGAAAAAAATAACTTTGAAATCAAGGCATGTATTTACAATCTTCACAATTTCCCTCAGCCACTTTATTGCCATTATAGTCTTTTTCCGTATTGTTAATATAAGTGATTTGTGTTTACACACACACACAAATGATCTCAAAAATTATGTGATAAGGCTTTCCTACACAAGTTTATTTCATTTCTTATACTGACAGAACACTATTTTTCCAAGAATGTGGGGGGACTATCATTTTTAGTATTGGGAAAAAAGATTTAATGCCTTTTTTGTTGATTCTTATACATCTCCTAGGAGCCTTAGAGAATCAGGTGTTTTAGAAGAGTGGGCAGCAATTCATTTATTCCTATAAAGATTTTATTAGAATTTTTTAAAAAATCTGCCTGTTCAACATATCTACTACATATGTTTAAACAGTACAAATAACTTATTTTTCCCGCAGAACAAAAATGTGAAGTTTTTAGTTTTAATTTTTATGTAGAAATTTTACATTGCCATATTGTGCTGTCTTATATTTCCATTTAGAGGAATTTTGAAAATATTTTTACAGTATTAGAAAGAGTAAAAACAATTTTCTATATTACAAAAATCACAACTTATCCTTAACTGAACCAATACAATTGTTCACACAACAGATTAAACTTTTAACTACAACACTAGCACTAACCAACTGCTTTTTTATAACATTTTAGCTCATGTTTTATGAATTCAGTAGAAATCTAAGACTTGTGTGCAAAAGTTTAATATACACATATTTTATTTAACTATCAATTTCATGCTATTGTCTTGCTATATGGTCAAACCTCTTTTTTCTCTTTACCCCTCCCACTTTCTCTTGGTTATTTTCTCAGCCTGAATTGCTTCTCCTTTCAGAATTTCCTGGGTACTAAGGTCACTGCTGAGAATTTTGGGAATTAAAGACTGCATACTTGGATGAGGCTGAAAAAAGTGAAATGGCTAACAAAATGGGTGACTGGGTTATTGCTACATATAAAAGAACTGTAAGAATTGCAAATCTAAATTGTGTATTAAAATAATATATTATAAAGTGGTAATGTTAGAATAATTACAAAAGGAGTATACTTTATAATCCTTGACCTTCGTTGCTATTTCTCTAGTTGAGAAAGTGAGAAAAAACGTGCAATCCACTCTTAGTGAAAGAGTAATACATTCAACAAAACCAAAGTGCAACTTTTTGGCACAACTCAAGAAAAAGTTAAAATCATTCTAATTCTTATGTAAAATTTCATTTTTAAATGAATATATTCAATTGGCATTGTAATAATTTTTTGTATCTTCAAGACAAATAATTAGTAACCGCCATAAATTTTTCTTAGCCACCTCCATTGATATCAAAAGAATACTGACATTAAGCCTAGATTAATTACTGAGTTATATTCCTGATGATCTATGGAGTCCATTCAATTTTCTTGGCAATAATATGGAAGTGGTTTGGAAACTCTTTTTTAAATGTGTACTGATTGTCCAGTAAGCAGCCCTCAGCCCAGCACTATATTACAAACAATTCAGAAACTTCAGCTCAATATTACCACTCCTAGGAAGATGTAAAGCCAGTAATACATACCCATGGACTTTGCTGTATGTCACCTCTCATCATCCATGGCTATAAACCACTATATTTTTGTAGTTTAAAAATACAGATAGTTCATGACTTACAACCTTTTGTTCAGTGATCATTCAGTTACAATGGCACTGAAAAAGTGACTTATGACCATTTTTCACACTTACAACCATTGCAGCATTCCCCATGGCCACATGATCAAAATTCAGATGTTTGGTAACTGGCATGTACTTATGACAGGTGCAGTTTCCCAGGGTCATGTGACCACCTTTTGTGACTTTCTGACAAGCAGTCAATGGGGAAACTAGATTCACTTAACAATTGTGTTACTAACAACTGCAGATTCTCTCTCTCTCTCTCTCTCTCTGTGTGTGTGTGTAATGCTTAAAGCACTTTGCAATTAAATAACTTGAAGAATTACCTGCATCTAAGGCAGGGGTAGGGAACCTTGGCTCTTTTATGACTTGTGGACTTCAATTCCCAGAATTCCTGAGTCAGTATGGCTGGTTCAGGAATTCTGGGTTTTGAAGTTCACAAAAGAGCCAAGGTTTCCTACCCCTGATCTAAGGGATTCTACCTAGATCTTAAAATCAATTTCAAAGAACCATCTCTCTTTTAATAGTGGCTCCTTTATTCCTAGAATATTTTCCCCAGGCATAGAATTATTTTCCCAAGGATCAACAGGGCTTTTCAACCTTTTCACTCATTGTACCACTTTTAGGATATGGCAGCATCCAAGTACCACCAGTCGCCTAGCAAGGTGTCAAAAACTTGACCCCCCCCAAAAAAGGAAAAAAGTGATGAAGTACAGGTAGTCCTTGACTTACAACAGTTCACTTAGTGACTGTTCAAAGTTACAATGGCACTGAAAAAAGTGCCCCCCAAGACACAGCCAAGCAAGACACCTGCCTGCCAGCCCAGCGGTGCTCTTCCCCTTGTCCGAGGTTTTCATTGTGAGCATTTCTGTTGAGGATTGGCAGTGGGGATGGGGTGGGGGGGTGTTTGGTTTTTATTCCCCCGTGTGCTGAGTGGCTGCAGCAGGTTTTGATCACTTCACATGACCCTGGGACACTGTGACCATCATAAATATGAATCAGTTGCCAAGCATCTGAATGTAAATCACAAGACCCTGGAGATGCTGCAACATTCCAGCTGATAGCGCTTCTTCTGGGCTCAGCAGAAGCATCAGGATCAGCACCAAGCTCCAGCTGGAGCCCGTCACTGATCCTAGCGCTTCCACTGAGCCCTGAGAGCCCGGAAGAAGCACTGATCCTGGCACTTCCGCTGAGCCCTGACAGCCCTGCAGCTCCAGCCATCTCTCGCTCAGGCTTGTGCGGTGCTGCCACCGGTTCAGCTCATTCCCCTCCCCCACTACCACTTTTCTAGGATGGTCGCATACCACCTGCCAGGTGCCAATGTACCACAGGTGGTACCCGTACCACTGGTTGAAAAGCCCTGATCTATAATAAATTCATTCTTTACGGGATGTTTTTAAATTGAGCACCAATGCTTGTTTGCTTTATTTAGAGTTTTGCTAAAAGATTTTATACTAACAGCTAATGATCTCATCAGCTTTTCAAATGGTTATAGCTATCTTAATGTTTTTAAAATTACCAGATGTAAGCCATCTTATGAGGACTTTATTGTCACAAATAGGATATTTTAACAAGCACATAATAGCATAATCCTATGCCTACCTACTTGCAAATTAGTCTTTTTAATCAGAATCTCCAATGCTACTGAGATAACACTTAAATAACTGTTATATTTAAATTACTGTTATATTTTAAATTATCAACAACTAAGAAAATAAAAGTCCATGTTGAGTTCAATAACTTACTTTCCTAAGACAGCCAAGCAACACTGTTTTGCAGATTAAATTTAATATCCATTCTGTATCCTTGAAAAGTCATCACACCATAATATGAGAAGTTAAAATTTATTATCCTAAAGTGAAAAGCTAGTCTTCCAAGAAAATTATGTCAAGATGAACAAAATTATTTGTTATGTAAACAATTTGCATGTTACTACTATTTAGGAATATATTATTTGTTTTAGTTACGTGACTCTAATGGAACAAGAAGAAATGTATTAATTCTTACGCTTTTCAGAGTAATCTCACTAATTGCTACTCACAATAATACTGTCACAAGTGATGTGTTTTTGAAAAATACTATTAACAGTATTCAACAATTTAGTTTTTGGAAAAAACATCACTTACATCTGCTCTTTTATTTTTGTTAAAACTTTGGAAATCTAAGCCATATGATGTGAAGAACTTTAAGGAAATAACTTCACTATCTCCTAGGCTCATAAATTAAAACTACAATAAAGGTTATCCAAAAATTGCTTATCAAAATAATTTCAGACAATATCAATATTATCTACCAGTAATGTATCTGATTAAAGCACGATTAAGAAATCTCTGGCACAAGTTTCTTGAATCATAATTCCCATTTAATTTCACCCAGGGCCATGGTGTTCATGTAAAAGGTTGTCTTGTGTACACCTGCATTTAAAAAAATGTTCTTTAGAATACATATCAAAGACCTTGAAAACAAAGTTTCTTCAATCAGCTTCTTGTCTCATCGGTTTTTCTCAGTCTTGTGCAATATTAAAAATGGTATCCTGTAGTTATCACTTAAGGGATAGAATTGTTTTTCTTCCTACAACTTGTACTACTGTTGATAGGATTCATTTATTGCTAGCTATCTCATTATCTATCATATATTTACTCTCTGCTACGAGAATTTAAGAACAGTCTTAAATACTCAAAAAGAGTCACAGTATATACGTACGAAAGCCCCAAGCACAAAACTTCAGACACTTTTTGTCATGGCCACTGAGCAAGCACTCATTTCTCAAAACATTCAGGAATTCTCACTTTGCTAGGATCAACTCACTGCCTGCTTATAACGATTTGTCCCTAAAGCGTTTAAAAACTAATACCTCCAACCTTTACCCCCTGGCCACAATCCCATCTGAGAGCTATTACTTCCAAACTCAAAACCTCAATCTCAACAGTTAAGGTAACTCAAACTCCGTCAGCCAGCCAGGGTCACCGCCATCCCGAATGGCCTCCCACTTTCCGCCTTTCCGTGGCACGGTGATGCTTTCACGTTTACGGCAAAAAGCAAACGGAGCCGCCTATTTATTTGGTCGCCCCCGAGTACCCCACTATTTGGTAACCCCTCCTTCCCACCACCGCCAACACTACATAAGGCGGGGAGGGAGCGAAGATGGCACAGCCGTCCTTTTCGCTCAGCGCCGCCGCCCGGCCAAGACTAAGTAAGAAATGAAGACTCGGGCGAAGGCAGGCCCTGCATGGGGGCGGGCACACAGCAAGCGGGCTCCCGGCCCAGAAGAGGTGCCGCCAGGGCCGGCGAGGCAGCCCGTGGGGCCTCCGCCCTTCCATTGTCGCCCGGGTCCACGGGGAAGTAAAAGGGCAGGGCCAGGGAGGGAACGGAGCTGCCGAGGAGCGGTCTCCTCAGGCGAGAGCCGCCCGGCCGACGGTTCCCTCCCTCCTCCACCTGACTCCCGCCCGCTGGCCCGGCTCGAGTGTGTGAACAAGGGAGCGAGAGAGAGGGCCCGCTGCCCCCGCCCCTCACGCCTCCATCTTGGATCTCAGCCTCGGAGCCCTCCCCCTCCCTCCGCCCGCGTTAACTCTTTTACCTCAGCTGAGGCAGCGCCCCCGGGAATCCTACGGTGCCACGGGAGATGGGTCCAGGCGGGCCGGGGCCAAGCCGGGCCGGAACGAACAGGCGGTGGTGCTGGGGGCCGCACCTCAGTAGAGCTGCAATCCTAAACCGCCATCTGGCGGCATTTCCTACCCGCCAATGGCGCAGCCGCCGCCACCGCCAACCGAACCCAGCGCGCCTCCTGCCGACCGCGTCCAAATACTACAAACTGGAGCCCCGCCCGTCACTAAAGGCGCCCAAAACAGCTTTCGCGCGAAAATAGACGCGCAAGCGCAATTCTTTTCTGTCCCCAAGCACTCACCGTACACCTTTTTTCTGCGCGCGCAACAACTCGACCTTTGGACGGAAGTGGTTTACGTGACACTTCTGTTCTTCCAGGGGTAGCTTTTTGTTTCGCCATTTTTTTTTGTTGACTTTTGGGTAATTGACGCGCGAGCGAAAGCTTTCCCTTGTAATTTTTATGCTATGTTGTCATTCACTAGGTCAACCGCAGAGGGAGCTATAAGCTTAATGACCTCAAAACCACAACTTTAAACGTTGTAACTTTCAGTTCAGGAATATAAAGTGCTCATTTAAAAAGCAGTTTGCTTTTAACACAATGGTTTGGGTATAAAAGTATTAAGGAACCGCTTTTAAGCTAGGAATACATTTTGGGTAAAGGTAAAATTTACTGATGAAAACCATTTTTTGTGCTTGTACACCTTCTGAAGGCAGCTTAGAATAAAATACCTGAAAGCCTTTTCAGCATAGCCTCTCCATGAAAAACATGTAAATAACCTGGAAAATACTTCAATTACAGCATGTAAAATCAGCCAAAGAAGTGAGCTATGTAATACTGTTCCAAAAATCAAAGCCCCATTTCAATTAAAATAAAAAACTACATAGCTGGAAAAGATTCATTTGAAAGAGATCAAATAAAAAATTATTCAAAAAAGCCTGTCAACAGACTTCTGAAACATTCCTTTTTCATTTTGAATATTGTCAAAAGGCTGAAGAACTTTAAAAATGCATCAGACACAATATTTTTAAAAGTGCCCTAAGAAATGTAAGAATCCAAGCCAAGGTATTGTATATCATGCCCCCAATGCATATATACTGAATCTAGAAAACAATAGACTACTATTTTGACATTTATTCTGTATTTGTAAAAGTGTCTGGTGATAACTGTAATTTAACAGTTTTCAGAGAACAAGCTCAGTAAAGCAATTTAAATTATCATTAACAGAATATTGTTACATTTAGTGTAGACATAAACAACAAAGTGCCTGGGAATATTTAAGAAATGGGAATTCTAGGGATAAAACTTTAGAAAAGACAGTGAATGTCTTCACTATCCATAATATTCAAATGATACATTTATTGATGATTAGAACTCTCTTAAGAACATTTTTCAAAAATGAAAAAATGAACTTGTATGGTGTTAATGATTAGAGAAAGAAGAGTAATATGATATAATTTTAGAAAGAGAAGTTGAAATATAAATTTCATATAGATTTAATAAATATGTACATATAATTGATGTGAAGAATATCAAAAGCCATTTCTTTATACCTTTTTTCTATTTTTCTTCAACAGTTTTTTCTTTTCTTGCATTTTTTGCCTTTTCTTTTTCTTTCTTACTTTATATTAGTTTGTGTTAGGTTTTTATATTTTTCAAAAAAAATAATACAAAATTATATACATATCATGTGATAACATTTGGGACAGATCACTGATGATATTAACAATCAACTCCAGAACTACCTTTATCATTAGGAAAAGTGAAAAAGTTTATTACACTTAAGTGTTTTTTCTTGAGAGAAAGAGAAGTATTTGTGAGGATTTTTGCTTTAGAGTCAAAATTGTATGGCAAACAACACTTGAAAAGCAAAACAGTAGTAGCAAAATGACTTAAACTATGACTCTGGCTACCTGGATTCATTGCTTTATTGATGTCTGATTGATTCTTACTGAGCAGATAAGATTTTTTTTCATGATGATCTTAACCCACTCCTTCCGGTCTAACCCACCCTCATCGCCACTGTAATTCAGCCTATCCACCTTTCCTGGTCATCTTTTTTCTTTCCACCTTTCCCAGCATTAAAACCTTCTGTAGGAGCTAAGTGTTTGCATAATGTGTCTGAAGTAGGATAATTTGAGCCTGCGAATTTGAGCCTTAAATGAGAACTCTAGGTTGATTTGTTTGATTATCCATTTGTTACTTTTCTTGGTTGCTCACAGTATTCTCAGACATCTCCAACACCACAGCTCAAAAGCATCAATACTCTTCCTATCTTGCTTTTCCTACCCAATTTTAATCTCCACAGAATGTCATAGGGAGGACCACTGCCTGCAAAATCTTTGATCTTTGTAAGTTTAGACACATCATGGCATGTACGTATCTTTTCAAGGCCTTCAAGGCTACTCTACCTAGTGCTAGTATATGAAATATTTCATGCTTTGCATCAGGGGTGTCATACTCGCCACATCACGTGACGTGTCATGACATATCGTGACTTTTTTTTCCCCTTGCCGGAGCTGGGGTGGGCACATCTTCTGTGTGATGCATCCACCCCGCGGGCCAGCATTTTGACACCCCTGCTTTAGATGACTGAGCATCACCTACTTTTCCCAGAAGAAACAAATGGGAAACAAATGGCTGTTTTTCTGCTGCTAATGGCAGCAAGGAACGAACAAGAATAGCATTAGTATTCCTATCAGCTGGGAAAGATGGGAATATGATTTCTTCTGGTTATCAGTGAACTTGCTGGATTGTTGCTTCTCCTTTTCTAACAATGACACTGATAACTGTAGTAACCTAAAACAGGATTGCTAGAAAAGACAAAATGGTATTTCCTTTCCATTGATTATTATTGTATATTCTGATTATGTGGATTATATACTTGTGGTTTGTAACCTGGAAATCAGATGTATTTTGAACGTGAAAGCCTCGCTGCAATTCTGTTTTAATGTAAACAAAATAAAACTCATAAACCTTTAAACTCTGACCTCATGTAAATGAATCCTAGCAGGCCAATGGCAGCACCCTGAAAAAGATCTGGACCAAAATTAATTTCTGAGCACAAATGTTCAGTAATGTCTTAAAAAGAATGAAAGCACATCTATGTACTGTATGTACAAAAAGCCACTATTTCAAAGCTTCTTTGAAAAAAGTAGCCTCTTTTTTGGCTGAAGGTTGAGGTGACGCTGATTCTTCCTTTATTGTAGTCTCCTGAGTAACAATAGCAAAATGGGTGGTTGTGTAGCACCATGAACTGCATCATGGAGATATTCTATTATGAGATTAAGAAAACTTCAAACAGTAGTGGCTTCAGATAGCTTTAACAACTAGTAATTGATCTGCCTTTATGCATATAAGCATCTTTATTACATTGCCTTGATGGCCTCAGTTTCTATCGAAGAAAATTATATTGTTGACCAAGGATAATGAATTTTTAAAAAATAACTTTAAGAGAAGTAATGTCCTTTTCAATGGGTACAACAGAATAGCAAAGTGTTTAATAACAAAAGTTGGAAGAAAAATTTAACACTTCTAAAATGTTTAAAAAATGTGAAAAAAATCTTACAAAGTATACATTTCCAAAGGTGATTATAAAAAACATACAAAATGAAAACCAGTATAGTAGTTTTTATTAACTAGGACAACAGTAGTGCTGTATGTCAAGAGGTCATATAGGAAAATGATGCTAAGGCATAAAAAAGGACTTTGCAGAATCACTACAAGTGAACACATAAATCACTGAACAGAAAATATGATTAACTTTTTTATTTTTATATTAGTGGATTTATAAGACACCCCCCCCCCAACTCAATATGACTGGGCAGTGTACAAGAAACAAGCTTTAACCAGAAAACAACCTTGTAACATTAAAACAGACACAAATAAATTTGAATATGAACTTCAGAATATAAATAGCAATCCTAATAAAAACAGCTAAAAGGAGACTCCACAAGTGGCCCCAAATACTGGGTTGAAAAGCAAAGTGTTAATGGCTATCCTAAAGATGAGCAGAGATGGAGAAAATTGTAACAGAGAACAGAGGCAGCCACCGAAAAGGCACACTTCCCATGTCCCATAACGTGACAAGATCTAAAAGAGGGAACTTGGAGCATGATCTCTTTTTGGGAGGGAGTGGGGCAGGCAGATATTCTTTGGAAAAGGTGGTCCCACAACTAACCAGATCCTATGCCACGTATGTTTTTAAAGGTAACAACACAGTCTGTTATGCAAATATGTATTATTTATTTTTATCCCACCTTTATTTAGTTTTAAAAGTAACTCAAGGTAGCAAACATACATAATATTCCTTCCTCCTCCAAGTCTGTGAGGTGGGTTGGGCTAAGAGAGTGACTGGCTCAAAGTCACCCAGTCAGCTTTCATGCCTAGACTGAGACTAGAACTCAGACAGAAATTCCTGTTTCCTAAGCCATCACCTCAACCACTACACCAAACTGGCTTTAATGTGATAGTCTTGATCATACAATATGCAAAAACAATTACAAGGTTCACAGAAAAGACAGGTCCTCATCCAACCAAGTTATATTTATATATACGCTCTCTACATGGGGCTGCCCTTGAAGACCACTCGGAGGCTTCAACTGGTGCAGAATGCGGCCGCGCGAGTTGTAATGGGGGTTTCCTGATACTCCCATGTAACACCTCTACTCCGCGAGCTGCATTGGCTTCCGGTTGCCCTCCGGGTGAAATTCAAGGTGCTGGTTATCACCTATAAAGCCCTACATGGCCTGGGTCCGGGTTATTTGAGGGAACACCTGCTGCCGGCATCAAATGCCCTTCGCCCAGTGCGCTCCCACAGGGAGGGTCTGCTCAGGGTCCCACCGGTAAGAGATTGCCGGCGGGTGACACCCAGGGATAGGGCCTTCTCAGTGGGGGCGCCTGCCCTCTGGAACCAGCTGCCAGTGGAGCTGAGGACTGCCCCCGACCTCCGATCATTCCGCCGGGGCCTGAAGACCTGGCTCTTTGAGCTCTCGGGCCCAGGCTGAGGAGAAATTTATTTTAATTGGGGTTTTTAATTGTACAGGGTTGGTTTAATCTTTTTTAAATTGGTTTTTTAACTTTTGTATGTTTGATTTTTAACTCCCTGTAAACCGCCCTGAGTCCTCAGGGAAAGGGCGGTATATAAATGCAATAAATAATAATAATAATAATAATATTTTAGCCTAGACCAATATGTTGTGCAAACAAGCCTCTGTGGATTTTTCTTTTCATTATGTTAGGTGCAAAAAAGAGGTGAAACAAACAGGAAAGCAATGGGTGAGGATATGCCCCCACTCACTCCATTAGTAATGGCTGCCCGAGATCCAGTTTAGATTTCCCCCCTTGTGTTAAAATCTAAGCACCTTTGTTTGCAAAGGAGGCTGGGTTTAGCCAAGATTGGTTCTAATGACAACCCTAGATTTTTTCAGTGATTTATACACTTGCCAGACTCAAGATTAACATGTTAGTTGTTTTATGGAAATGAAACCATAATAACACATCTTTTCAGATTTTATTGCATTTGTTCTTGGAACTTGGTTTAATTTTATCTTAAGCTACTTTGGACACGTATCAGAATTTCCAGACAAAATGTAACATGTTTTTATTCTCACTTGCCTATACACTGACATTGAACTTATGCAGGATCTAGATGTTTGGATGTTGTACACTGACCTAGAATTTATTCTTTTGAAGTGATAATCAGATTATTAGAATTGATCGGTCTCATATAAATTCCAAGTACTTTGCATAATGAATATTGTGCAGAGGAGGACAACTGTCTATGGGAAATACATACATTTAATTCATTTTATATTCTTTTTCTCCCTGTATGTAGTTTACGGAAACTCATAGACACACTGCTGTGGTCGACTGCATTTGTTATCTTAAATTAAGCTGTTTTCGGCAATATTTGGTTGTAAATAGTTCCTGGGATCAACACAGGATGCATCAATTCCTCCACATTGAGAGGCAAGGGCGCACCGTCTACGTTCAGAGAGATATTATCATGCACTCAAACCTTCCATCCTAATAAGCAAGATACAAATTGAAGCCGTAGTTCTGGATAGCAGAGAAATACCAGCCTTTTGAGGATCTTTTGCAGGAGCGAATCGGAGAACGAGGCGGCCTCTGTAATTTTTCCGAATAGCGGAGCAAACCTCAGCGGAGGCCCAGAGAGGGCGCAACCCGAGACGGAACCCCACCCCGCTCGCTCGCTCGCTCGCTCGGCGGCCGGAGTGTTCAAGAGGACGCGGAGGGGGTGGGGTGCGATGAGGTAGAGAATGGCCGCGCATGCGCAGTAACGAACCTAAGCGGCCGCGGTGATGGCTGCGCAGTGACGGTTGGACCTAACGGTTGCTATTGACATTGGAGCTGGGCGTGTGGCGGATGGCTCTTGCGCGGAGGGCGGCCGGGAGCGACAAAGCCGTTAGCTCTGCGGAAGAGACGCAGGGAACCCGCGGTAATATGGACGCGCTGAAACTCTAGGCGGAGCAGCCTCCCCCGCCCCTATCGGAGCCGGGCCCAGGCCGTCGCCCTGCGCCGGGCTCGCGGATCCTGCCACCGCCCCCCCCGATGCGGGGCCTCCCCTCCGCCTGAGGCGCCCGGGGAGGGCGAGGGAACGAGGCCGGCATGGCCGGCCGCTGGTAGCGAGGGAGAGCCGCGGCGGTGGCGGGGGCGGGGGGAGCAAGCGAGCGGAGAAAAGCAGGCCCGGCCCTGGCTGTGACGGCTCGTCGATGCGGGGCTAGGAGCGCAGCCGCCCCTCGGCTTGCCCTGCCTGGGCGCGGAGCCGCGCTTTCTTCTCAGCCCGGAGCCGTTGGCCTCAGCGTCTGCGATGAACCCGGTGAATGCTACAGCCTTGTACATCTCCGCCAGTCGCCTGGTACTCAACTACGGCCCCGGGGAAGATCCGCAGTGCCTGGCCGAGATCGGCAAGCTGCTGCCCTACTTCCGGCAGTCGCTCTCCTGCTGCGTGTGCGGTGAGTGAGGCGCTTTCTATTGTTCTGGGCCGCGGGCGAGCCGGCACCCTCCTTCTCCCTCCCTCCCTCGCTCCCTCTTCGTCTCCGTCAGTCCGTCTGTCTAGCTCGCTCTCGCCTCCCTCCCCTGTTACACCCACTGAAATGGGCAGGGAGCAAGGCCGCCTTCTTTGAGGGCCAGCCGAGAGACGGCCGCCCTCAGGTCTTCCTCGCTCCTCTAGGGCAGCGTTTCCCAACCTTAGGAACTTGAAGATGCGTGGACTTCAACTCCCAGAATTCCCCAGCCAGCTACGCTGGCTGGGGAATTCTGGGAGTTGAAGTCCACGCATCTTCAAGTTCCTAAGGTTGGGAAACGCTGCTCTAGGGAGTTTTCAAAGTTGCCCTCTCTTTTGTCGGCTTTTACCAACTGCTTCGCAACTAGCCTTTGGAGAAGATTTTGTAAATGGAAACTCGTCTGGATTTTCAGGATATCGTAAAACTGCACGCTAACGTTTTTGTGCTAGGCAAACTCAGCCCGTGTGCTTATAGTGTGTTTCGTGTTAATTCCTAAAAATAGGTTAATCGAATAAATGGTGATTAACTTACCTATGGATATATATATGGTGATTAACTTACCTATGGATATATATATGTGCGAATACATCCATTACTTACAAACCAAGCAAGATTCGAGCAACAATTTTAAAAATATACAACTGAAATGTTATTTAAATTCTTCGGTATAATTGGTTTCTGAAATCATTCGGACTAGGTAACCTTTTCATAAACTTTCAAAATTGGACTGTATGCTTAAAGTTTTTTTTTGATGCTCTGCAAGAGAACTTACCTTGATGCATTTTTGATGTCTTCCTTGCATTTGTAATATCTTAAAAACAAAGTGCGTATCTTAATTACAAATATGTGACTTCTATGTATTATGTTAAATCTAGAATATAAAGTAGAACAACAGATTAGGAACAGTAATGTTCAGAAAATTCTTTCAGCTTTGTAAGAATCTACATTGAATTGTGGCAGTTAATCTAACTTCAAACAGAAAGTGATATAAATGGGTAAATCAGAGTTTGAGCCCTTTGGTACTTAATTTTATATATTGAAAGGTGTTTAATGTGTATGATTATAGTTTGGCTTTGGTTTTTTTTTCTGTATACTGCCCTGATTCACATTGTTTGAGTTAGACAGCCCTATGTAAATTCATTAAATATTCGTGGTGATTTGTGTAGGAGGTTTTGTTCATAGTAGATGTTTTCATTCATTTAAAATGTAGATTATTTGCACTATCACTAAAGTTATTGATATAAACTTTAACGTCAAGACGTTTGTGCTGTCAGTATCACAACTTTATGAAGAGTCTGTGATATCAGTATATTCCTTCTAAGCCATGTGAACAGAGTAACTAACACTTAATAAATTTTGTGAAATAGATGTGAATCCACACTGCCTCTCCCAACCCATATGATATTTTTTTAGGTGTTACAAGGTTTTGTGCCTCTTTTTAGCATAATTCAAGAATTAAAATATTATGGCCAGTCATATCTGTATATGAGAACCAGTTTGCTATGTTGGTTAAAACCTGGCAGACTGAGTTCTAGTGCTTCCTTAAGCACAAGTTCATCTGGATGGCCTTGGCTCAGTCTGTCTGATTCCTAGGCAGAAAGCAGTGGCAAATGATATCCAAAAATGTTTCCAAGAGAACTGTAGGGGCTTTTCCAGCAAGTCACCAGGAGTTAAGACTAACTTGAAGGCATTTCTGTATTTCCTTTATTTGTTGCTGTAAACTGCCTGGAATCCCTGTCGTTGGACAACAAACAAATCTTAGTTACAATAATATAAAACTGTACATTCTAGATCAGGCATGTCAAACTCCTGATGTCGCGTGAGGTATCTTGACTTTTTCCCCATTGCCAGCAATGGCGTGGGTGCGGTTTCAGTATGATGCGTCTGGCCCGCAGGCCGGCAGTTTGACGTGCCTGTTCTAGATGTTACTTATAAGGAATTTTATGTAAGTGAATATAATAATATTAGGACATAATACATAGTGTAAAAAAAATAAGGTCACCCTAGTACTTAGATAGCAAAAGAAAACAAAACTTCCACAGACATTTTAGAGTATTGAGACTATTTAAAGATTGTGGTCATCTGCTGAACCAATTTGTAGAATGTAAACATGAAATTCTATTGAACAGTGAAAATTTGTAACATTTTCTTTAATGTGTCATTTTGTGTCATGGCTATTACATTTTAAAATTAGCAATATTGAATTAATGAAAAATACAAAATAACTTGCTTGCTGGTAATGACTTATGAAGCTGTACATTGCAAGAGGCCAGATTATTTGAGAGACCACCTCTCCTCTCTTACATCTAGTTATCCAATTGGGGCTGGAAGAAGAGCCTTTATTACTGCAGTACCTATGGTTTGAAACAACATCCCCCCCCCACAAATTATACAGGTAGTCCTCAACTTACAACAGTTCATTTAGTGACCATTCAACGTTACAATGACATTGAAAAAGTGATTTAAGACTGTTTTTCACACTTGCAGCCATTGCAACATCCCCATGATCACATGATCAAAATTCAGATGCTTGGCAACTGACTCATATTTATGACAGTTGCAGTGTTCTGGGGTCATGTGATCACTTTTTGTGACCTTTGGACAATAAAAATCAATGGGGAAGCCAGATTCACTTAACAACTGTGTTACTAACTTAATAGCAATGATACAATGTGGTTGTAAAATGGGACAGAACTTCTCGCTTAGCAACAGAAATTTTGGCTCAATTGTGGTTGTAAGTTGAAGGCTACCTATAGTGGATCTGATCCAGTTGGCCTTTCAAAAGGCTCTCAAAACATACTGACTGGAGATCCAGTGGTGATGGAATGGAGCCTCTTTGCTGATTGTATTGTCAATCGTATGGATTGTATTCTATTACAAATAACATTTTAATTGGTTTTTAGAAGGTTTATCTGGGTTGTTTATTTCTAACTATATTCTGTTTTTAAGTTTATGAGTCACATATTTGAGAAGGTCAGCTATATAAACTGAATTTTTATTTTTATTTTTTATTTTAATTCCATTTATATCTCGCCCTTCTCCGAAGACTCAGGGCGGCTTACAAGTTTTGCATTGCTTTTTATATATATTGGATTTTCAATTTCTATCACCTTTTTGAATTCCTGTTTTTAAAAGAAGTATCAGTTATGTTGAAAGGGACAATTTAACTTTTGTTTTCCTTTTTTTACAAAAAACAACCCAACAACCTTCATTTGAGTGTCACGGCCATTTATTACTATAGAAGTACCTCATACCAGCTTGGCATCTCTGGTGGAGAACCTTAATTTTGCTTAGTCCTGATTTTCCCCAATCTTTCTTGTAATAGAATAACATAAGATTCCCTTTTAAAATCAGTTATAAATGAAATAAATCATCAGTTTTAGCAGATCTGTAGTAAGCATATAGTGGATATAATTTCCATTTGGGCATTACCTCAAAATAAAAAAGTCTGTTATATATGAAATAATCCAGATGGTTTGTATAAATTGTCTTCTGTTACTTGCATCAATTTTCTATTATTTATATAATTGATGCAAATACCTACATTTTGGACTGCATTAATTTTTACTTACACTCTATCTCCCTGAATGGTCATTAACCTGAGATTTACTGTATAAAAAAATAATAATTGTTCATCTGCTTTTCTTTTTTTTAGTACCCATAATTGTTTTTGAGGTTGGTTTGAGAAACTGATTATAACAAAATGTTAGCCCATTTTTTAAAAACACACTCAATATACCACTTTAGCTCTAGCAGGTGTCTCTATTCATAGAACGTCCTTGAACCTTAAGCAGATGTGATAGTAAAAGGGCAAGAAAAGTCTTGTATTGTAAAGGTAGCTTTTGAGTTAGCAAGCTAACCAAAATCCTAATGTGTTTATTTTTGACATAGTTACTGAAATTCTTTTATTATAACCTTATATCGAAAACAGATTTTAGAAAGCAGCATCTTTTATTCTAGGAACCAAACTTGTTAATGTCTTCTGAGAACAATCTATATTTGCATATAATTGCATTCTTGCATATTAGCCCACATAAACTTCAATTTGAGGTCATGAATTTTCTGATCAATGTAAGGCATGGGTGTCAAATTCGATCACATCACATGATGAATCATGACGTATTGCGATGTTTTTTGCATTTATAGAGCTGGGGTGGGTGTGGCCTGCACTTGACGCATCCGGCCCACGGGCCGCCAGTTTGACACCTGGTCTTCAGCCTGCTGTATAATCCATAAAGTCAGTAGAGTTCAATGCTTTGGTTAAATTATTTGCAGTGATGGTTAGAGCCTTCTATTTTATGATTCTTAGAAAAGGCTATATCGCATAATACTTTTACAAAAAACCTTCAGTGTATTTTTTGATTTCTGTAAGTATAACTGCTTTAGCTCAGTTGAGATCTTAGATTTTATATTCTTGACAAGCTGAGGAATTTCTAGGAAGTTTATTGCGTTGAACACAGTAGCATTTAGAATTGTGTTAGTGTTAATGACCCAAAGCATTGTTTTTTTGTCAGCAAAGATTCATATTCATACTTCAGTCTGTCTGTGTTGCTTAATGTCTCCTTGCTTCTGCCACAACAATTCTGCACTCCAGCTCTTCTTCTTCTCCAACTTTTTTCTGCTGCTCACAACAATTGAGGGCAGACTTCTTAATAAAAATAAGAGAAAATATAAAGTAAATATTGCTTAAATTCATACATTAGCAAGTATTCTTTATACTTTTAAAAGTTTGCCTTAGAATTTATATCAATTGTGGTTTTAATTGTCTGTTTAGGAAAAGTGTTTTACAAATAGTTGTTTGTTTTTGAATTCAGGGAGAAGGGAAAAAAGGTGAATCTCCTTTATTAAATATTGAGATTGTTTAATTTAAGCAGGGAAGATTGTAATATTTTAACATTCTGGTTATAATAAAATTTCATAACCCCAAAACAGGCTTTACTGTGGCACTGCCATCCTTCCTATTCTTTTGACCTCCCACCTGATAGTAACAAGGTGTTAGTCATATAGTATCATAATATTGCTGCTACTGATTTTACCTCAGAGGTTCTACTATTTTCATTTGATTTTATATATTATATGTTTATTCTATAAAATATGCAAAGAATTGCGGCTAATAAGTATATGGATATGCATGTTCATCTTCCTTGTTCATTTCTTGGCAATACTTATACAACAACTGAATTAAATGAGAAAAAATTAAGTGCTGCAATACTATTGATTCTGACTAATACAGGATTTAGACTAAAGCCTGTACTTTGAGTTGGGCTAGTGGTTACTGTGGTCTATATTTGTGTTGTCATTTCTTGGTTTTTTATGGTTTTTATGCTGATTTTAGCTATTAGCCACTGAGAATTCTGAATTTGAGATGTGCAGCCTTTGAATGGAAATAAATAAACAAGCAAATAAATTGTATTTGAACAGAATCTGTGGGGGGAAAGACCAATACCAGCTGTATGGACTGCTAATGGCTGTGAGCATGTACCTTACTAAGGCCAGGTTGGTCATGCCACTCTAGTTTATTTTGGGGAATAAAAACTGCCATTCTTGTATGGCTGTAGCTCAGCTTTGTAAAGGATTGAAGGAAGAAGCTACTCTGTTAGTGCTAGTTTTTTATATTAACTTGTGCATATGCAAGGATGGTCTACAGATAGTCCTTGACTTACAACAGTTCATTTAGTGACCATTCAAAATTACAACAGCACTGAAAAATGTAACTTACGACCATTTTTCACACTTATGACAATTGCAGCATTCCCATGGCCACGTGATTTACATTCAGATGCTTGACAACTGATTTGTATTTATGACGGTTTCTCACTTAGCAACATAAATTCTGGGCTCAATTGTGGTCATACGTTGAGGACTCCCTGTAGTTTATTACTGTTGTGAGAAGCAGTTGTTCAGGCTAATGTTCTTCATAGGGTTGTGAAGGAAAATGAGAGCAAGGAGAGCTGCACAGGTAGTCCTTGACTTACAATCATAAGGATTAGTTTAGATTAGATAAGCATATGGATTAGATAAAAATTATGGTTGTAAATTGAGTCATGTGACTGATTTGGTTTTACAGCATTTTTTGCAGCAGTCATAAAGCAAACCCATTATTTGCAATGGGTGTTTTTTTTTTGCCAGAAATTGGAAATAAGCACTGATTTCTGGCAGAAAATCTAAATTAATCATGTGCCCACAGGATGCTGCAAACAACTGTAAATGCAGTCCAGTTGCCAAGTGCCCAAAATGCAGTCATGTGACTGGGGGCAGACATCAGAACTTCAAATCTAGGTCATAAGTACCTTTTTGGGGTACATTGTAATTTCAAATAGTCACTAAGCAATTGGTTATTAAGCAAGGACTAATATCTAATAAATTACTCATAAATA
Organism: Vipera berus; assembly: GCF_964194415.1. Lineage (NCBI taxonomy): Eukaryota > Metazoa > Chordata > Lepidosauria > Squamata > Viperidae > Vipera > Vipera berus. The sequence goes on from NC_138207.1 coordinate 42,658,811, forward strand.
GATAACAGGTAAATAATCTAATGAATATGTAATGATTGAGTAAAGGATATATTGGTATGCTTCTCTAAACTCATCTATTTTTATTAATAATACTCAGTATTTTAATAACAGTTTACACTGAATAAAATCTAAAAAGACAGGCTATTACACTGCAAGTTATTAAATCAAAAAGCTCATAAAGCTCCTTTGGTACCTAAGATGCATGGAAATTTGGATGCCGTGTGAGCTTAACCTTTACAAACTCAAGAATGACATTTGTTAAATGTCCAACTTGAGTTATAAAACAGCAATATTATTAATCAAAATTCAAATTTGTATAGCTGCCCATCTAAAGCAACTCTGGGCGTTGTACAACAATTAAACAACAGATAATAAATATAAAAATCGACATTAAAAATAAATATTATAAAAACAATATAAAAACCTTGGGCAGAAAAATGATAAGAATGTCTACCTCAACAATCCAGCTATCTAAACATGTCTCTAGTTCTCTGGAAGCCCCAGGCCTGATAACGTAACCAGGTCTTGAGGGATTTCTGAAACATCAAAAGAGATGGAACTAATCTGATTTCAGCGGGGAGCAATAGTTCCTTATGTCCTCCTCTGATAAGTCTAAAAACCAATACAAATATTTTCATTCTTTATCAAGTTACGAATCTATAACTTCAGAGCACAACCTTAAGAAAAATGCCTTAGTAATCACAAAGTCTATGTAATGAGAAAGGGAGGGAGCATTAACAAATATAATATATCCTTAGTGTTCCATTGTTTTCAATATCAGTTAGAAACTACATCTAGCTCAAATATATATTGACCAATTCATAATAATAAATCTGATAAAATAATTTCTGAAATTAAGGACATACTCATACAGTAAATATAGCTTCAATTTAAAAGGTTTTTATTTTATTTTTCAATTTAAAATTTAAAGAAGGAAATGCACTAGAATTGGAATATGTACATAACTCTGTGGATAATGCTACCTAGTATGTTACATAGGTGGCTAGGGGATTTGTTTAGTGAGAAAAAGAAACTTAAAAAAAACATCTTTCTACGATTTGTCTAGCAATTACAGTAATATGGCATGGCTGGAGAACAACAAATTAATTGCTCTTAAATGACCAAATCCAATTTCAGACCTAATTTCCAAAGAAATTTGTAGCAAGAACAAGCAGTTTATGCTAGAAAACCATCAAATATTACCAACCTGAAACAGTTTACAATGGAGAAATAGGGGAAAATTCCTACATACCAAGGGAAAGATGGATTATCTATTACATGAAATGTTTAATTGCAATCACTGCAGATAGAGGTGGCACACTCTTTTAGTAAATCCAAGGGAGTAATTACGTTTTCACATTGGCATATCACATGTTGGAAAACTTTGGTCACTGGGGCATTATTCAGAGGATCCACATGAAGTTCTAATAATGTTCAGTGGTAAAAATATGCAAGAATTTAGAACAAGCAAAAGTTCTTGTTATCTTTAAAAATATGTTAAAGCTTTTCTCTAAGATCCACCTAAATGTTGTATTTACCTGAGATTTCCCTTTGGATAGTCAGAAGACTTCCTACCAATAGCTACTAAAAACTATGGATAGAACATGTTTACTTTTTAAGTGAAGCTACTGACTATTGCTCATCATTTCTCTTATTATTAGTTCCCTTATGAGTAGGGTCAATGAAACATGTTCTCTGTATAGTGAGGTAACAATAATTTATTTCCCCACTATTGATATTTTCAGCATTGGGGATTCTGTGTCCAGAATGGGTATGGATAATGGTTCAGTACTTAAGTAGTATGTGCAATGGATAGCCAGTTTCTCTGTTTCTGCTTTATACTTTATATTTGAAATATTGGAAGGCTCCATAGGAATATTAATATTTTAAATATACGTGTGCACATGCATAGCCACCCTTCCACACATATATACAATTTGGCCATACGTTTTTGGCTATACATACTTTTTCTCTCTTAGTGGTTAGAGTTTATTGACAAATGTTTTATTTCTGTTGCTTTGATCAAATTTGTGTATTCTTCCCAATTCCTTATAATTAAGAATATTATAAATGATGTCTTCAAAATTCATACTTCACTAAAATGGAATTATGTCACATGCCTATTTAGCATTTATTTATTAAACTTAATATAAGATTTAAATCATTTTTTAAAAAAGTTTAAACAGGCTTATATCACATAATCAGAAAACGTATTGAGAGCGCCTTGTATCATTCAATCTAGAACAATCAAATGTCATGGAACTGTAGAAATTCTTGTATCTTGCTCTAATATTGAAAATACTCGGGCACTGACAATGAAGTTGAAAGTATGTGCTGTCATAGGTTGATGATAAACCAAATGTTGCTATTAGCCTGATCAGCTAAAACATACAGCAGTGGCATTACACAGACTTTCTAGTTGTTGAAAAACAATTTTTAAATTATTCTTGAATTTTTATAATCTCCTTTTTTCCCCTCTTAGGAAATCTGCTACAAGATCCAATTGCACCCACCAACTCTACATGTCAACATTATGTCTGCAAAACCTGTAAAGGCAAGAAGATGATGATGAAACCATCATGTAGTTGGTGCAAAGACTATGAGCAGTTTGAAGAAAATAAACAGTTAAGCATTCTGGTGAACTGTTATAAAAAACTATGTGAGTACATAACACAAACGCCATTAGGACGAGATATTAAGCAAGCTGTTGACAGTTCCCCAGATCTTTTGACTTTGCTTAAAGATGGCACCCCACTCAGTGTTGACACAGAAAAAGCATCTGATGAAGCCTTGGCAATGTGTTTGATCCGTTCCCCTTCACCTTCAACTTCAACTTCAGAGTATGCTAATGAGCCTCCAACAAGTTGTTCTATACCTGAAAGCACCTATGATTGTGATGTAAAAGGCTCCACTGTTAATGGTCTGCCCAGTTGTAATGGGCTCTCAGTAGATAAACTTGGAGTAAATATTCCATCTCCTGAACATGCAAATACAGTCAATATATGTAATCCTGGACAATACATAAAAACTGAAGATATTTCTAGCAGTCTTCAGCCTATGTGTGACATAGTTTCCCCTGGTGACTTGTGTGCAACCGGCATTGATATTCATGGTTTCAGTGAAGACATCAAACCTGGTGACCCTCTTTTACTTAGTGTTGAGGAAGTCCTACGGAGTTTGGACTCCAATGCAGGAGTATGTAGCCCTAATCTACAGCACAGCTTGGAAACCAATTTAACAAATGGTCCATTTTTGCAGCTTTCTCCCCCACCAACTAGCCACAATGTGTATATATCAGTGGATGCTTCACCACATGGGATTTCATGTACAGCTGCAACACCTAAGGTAGCAAAATTAAACAGAAAGCGATCACGATCAGAAAGTGACAGTGAAAAGCTTCAGCATATTCCAATTTCTAGCATTCTTTGTGGCCCAACATTGGGGGCCTCAGCTCCAGTAATGATGAAACAGGAATCAAAGATGTCTTTGCAGTCAATAGCAGCTGTACCTAATGGAGGTACTGCTCCTAAAATAGGTAAAACTGTACTACTATCAAATAAAAGCATGAAAAAAAATATAGACCATACCACCAAGAAATCTCATCCAAAATCTAAATCAGGAATGCTAAAAAAGTCAAAAGAAAAAAATCCTAGCAGTCATGTTGTGCCAGGAAGTCCAACAAAAACTGTGTACAAAAAGGCACAAGAGAAAAAGGGGTGTAAATGTGGCCGAGCTACACAAAATCCAAGTGTTCTTACATGTCGTGGCCAGCGCTGCCCTTGCTACTCAAATCGCAAAGCCTGTTTAGACTGCATATGCCGTGGCTGCCAAAATTCATATATGGCTAATGGGGAAAAGAAATTGGAGGCATTTGCAGTGCCAGAAAAAGCTTTGGAGCAGACTAGGCTTACTTTGGGCATTAATGTGACCAGCATTGCAGTGCGCAATGCCAGCACAAGTACCAGTGTAATTAATATGACAGGGTCACCAGTAACGACATTTTTAGCTGCCAGTACAAATGATGATAAGAACTTGGATGAAGCTATGGACATGAGATATGACTGCTGAGTCTTTCTTTCTCCCCTCCTTTGGTAAGGGGACTGCTACAATTTGAAGGCAGCTATGGTTCTCTTTAACTTGCCGGAGCTCCTGCATATAGATCACTTGTATCAAGTGTTTTCATTGCTATGTTGTGTGTTAGTGTCAGGGAAATAGTTTGCTGGTAATTGCGGAATTATCCCAAAACAGTCTTTAGTTTTTACAACATCTCATAGTTTGAGATCAAATCCTAATGTAAATGATTTTTAATACAGAACTACTTTTTTGGCATATACTGACCTTGTTGTACCAATTCATGCTTTGTGCTTAATCAGAAATTGATTTAATATACTGAAATTATTTCTAGTCAGTCCATCACAGTTGTGCTAATACATGATGTATCCATGTTCAGTATCATCATTGCAAGAAAAATGACATGCTAAACTAATAAAAACTTCAACAGCCAATCTTGTAATACCACATTATTTGTGGATAGGGAAGTTAATAATTCAGCACCTAAACTTTGTTCAGAAATAAAAGATATTACTATAATTGTCCAGCTACTGTATGCTGACCTGAAACCAAGAAATGATCATACTGGACTTTAGCTTCAGTTGATGTCACTCAAGACGTTCAAAAGCTTGCTCATCTTTTGGAAAAGAAAAAGTTGTTCCTGTTTTTTAATTTCACACTTTTTTTTACAGATTGATGTCATTAATCTGTGTCATGCTATGTCATAAATTTAACATTCATCATCAGGATATTTTTGCTGAGTTCATTATGAAATAGATACTGTATTTTTTTAACTCTGTTATGCTAGTTGGCTAAAAATAAAAATGGTTTAAGTCTTATGCCAAAGTTATTGAGACATCATTATATTTTAGATTTTAAAATCTGACAGCTATTAGCACATTCTTGCAGTTTAAGGCATATAACACTGTCAAAACATAGTTTTCACTTGAAATTACCATATCTGTTCCAAGATTAGGCCCTTGGTTTCCCCCAATTTATATTTGTAGCTTTGTTTTTGCCTGGTTGGAACCAGGATACACAAGGTGAAATGTGGCAGGCTCCTGGATTAAATCTTAAATTGCAAGAGTAGAATGTGTCAAGAATGGAGGTTTTCTTAGTTGATATCCTTAAAAGAGCTGTTATAAACCCTGCTGATTAAGTAGGATTTTGAAATTAATTCTAAGTTACACCATTGGAAAAGTCAATCCACGTTGAAAATATGTTAATTCGTATCAATTTTACTTTTACCTGGATTGGTGTTTAATACTTTTTTATTTTATTTTGCATAAAGTATGGGCTGACTAGAATAGAAAATATTGGGTTGTATCCAATTAAATCTCTTCTTTACAACCCTATGGAGGGAGGGGAAGACTGTCGGACAGGAAATGTCCTATTGTACAAGTCAAAGGTTTCTTTTGCAACACTGGATTTTGCCCTTTTTGTTATCTTGTTTTATAAAGGACTATGTTCTGATTTACAGCAATATTTCAGCAGCTTTATAAAAAGACATTATACCATAGATTCTTAAACACATTTATGTTTGCCGTCTAATTGTTAACTGGTTAATATTGCTAATGAACTGTAACATTAGATATGTTGGATTGGGCACAAAGCATGTACAATGATGGTTACTAGGTCTAAAAATAAGACAAAAGTTTTGGATACTGGTTGGGTGATGTCTCCTTTTTCTTCTATAGTGTACCAGGTGTCATTTTATGTCAATGTGAGCAAATAATTATTTTGTTGACTTTCAGATTTGTTTCCCCCCCTGTCTTTTCTGTGGGTGGGGCAGGGTGTGGGGGGAGGGTTAAAGCCATAGGAAGAAGAATGTGATGTAAGTGTTCAGTATGTTTTTTTGTTTCTGTTTTGCAAGAAGAGTTGAAAAAATATTTTTGATAATGAGAGTAAATGGTGGAAAATGCTCTTTAGTATTCCTGTCTTTTTTTGCAGCTAACCTCTTGAATTTTACATTTAATTTGTAATTTAATATGTCCTATTAAAATATATCAGTTGAATATGAATATGATTTTTATGCTGACCAAATAGGATGTCTCATTTTTTTTAATCTTAACTTTCCAAAGCAAAACTTTTTCTTTCAGTATCTTAAGAAGGCTAATCAAAGCAGAAGTCTTGAAATTTATCCTAACATACACGGTGCAATGGAAAGCTAATGGAAGTAGTCATTAAACTTTTTCTTTCTTTCTAAACATTTCTGATAGTTCAGTTATGAAGTTCTACTGTGTAATAAATATGCCTGTTGTCCATATTTTTGTATTTTCCAGACATACTGAATAGCATTCTGTTAGCTGATTATTTAAATATTCCTTGGAATTGTTTCTTTGTTATTCTGTATCTTTGACAGTTCCAAGTTTGTTTTAATGAAACAAGTTTTCTTCTTCACTGCCATAGAAGCCGAGGTAATAAATGTCAGTCCTAAAACTGAATTTTCTAAAACAAGGTAAAATATTTAGTGCTCAGCATACTTTTTTAAAGATAACAGTGCTCAATTTAATGAAATAATTGTACAACTTACCATGCTAACCACAAAAGGTTATCAAAATTAGTAGTTTTGACTCCCTATAGTCTAACAACTTTTCTTTGTTGTTTTGGTTACTGTAAAACAATTTTAGGGAAGGAAATTACATCAGTGCTTTTTGCATTCTCTAATCTTCCTCCATTGTTTCCTCTTAGTCTAATTGAAAATATATTTTACACTTTACTAGAAAAAAAGGAACTTTTTTACAACCTTTGCTAAATCTAGCTGTTGCTGTAACTGCTTCATACACAATTTTCTTTCAGAACCAAGTTTTTAGTAGAAAAATGTATTGCCCAAATGTTTGTCAAACAGTCACTGTTTTGAGCATTCACATAACAATACTAAAATTGGAGTAAAACTGAAAAATAAATGTGGAAAAATCACTTGCATATTTAAGTTCTGTTGATTGTTAATTCAAAATAGTGATTCCACAAATTCTGGATTCAGATGCCAGTACATATTTGTAAGATCCGTAAGTAGAGTTTCATAGGAAATTGAACAAATTACAGTGAGGGAGGGACACTAGAATGTTTTTCTCAGGAATCCTGTCTTGTAAACATAGCTTTATTTTTCCAAAAGGGAAGCAAACTTATATAATTTAAGTTATGTAAGTTAGATTTGTAGTTTGAATGGTTGAATGTTTCATTTGTATGGTTTAGTCTCCTTCACTGCAAAGGTTCTAGATTTTTTTTTCAACCTAGTAGCGTGCAGTAGTCCCTGCCTTTGCTTCTTGGGATGATGTTCTACTGGTATTAATGTAGTTCTTACTGTTTAAATGTTGTGAAGAATGGGTATGTGGTTGGAGTTGCTTTCTAAAACATCATGGTTTAGATTCTGATGTATTTCTTTCAAAATGCAACTCCAGTACCTCTTCAGTGATGTGGCTGAAGTCATTGGCTTTCTTTAAAGATTGCTGTAGGAGTACCATTTCTAAGGAAAACAGTAGACGGTAAACTAAATAAAAAAGTTACTGTCTTTTCTTATAATGAATGATGTAATACTGAATGGTGTATAAATTTTGCCCAGATGGTACCTATTTAAACTCAACTGCAGGGCAGATCGCACTTCCAATATGTTTGGCTTGTTAAAGACAATAACAGATGAATCAGTTGTACAATATTTTGAGTGCTCTTATTGTGCAATCATGTTTTGTAGTGACTCAGCATAATTCTATTTTATAACCTTTTAAAATCATTTCATATACATATTAAATATCAAACTGTAGTGTTCCCAATAGAAATATTGCAAAATATATGATACTTGTACAACAGTTACTAAAACAGCTTGTACAGATGTTTAGGGAAAAACACAAGAGATACATACCTTATAACTTTACAGTTTTTCAAAAGGGGGGAGGGAGTTTGCAAATTTTGTTTCTTATTAATTTTACAGCTATTGGTGTTAACCACCACTTATAATTCTTGAGATTAATAGATCAAACTAACTGATATCGTATCTTGGACATGAATTCTAATTTTAGCAAGAAAACCCCAAGAACTCTGTCTAAAGTAAGATGGGGAAAACCAAAAAATCAAAAAGTTGGAAGCAACAATTTAATCTATTAGCAGTTGACCTCCTTCTGACCTCTGGTTTGTATTGGAATCCAAATCCAAGTACTGTACCATGTGGTTATCCAGCTGTCTTTCAAAACATCCTGTGAATTGGAGTTAATCCCTGCTTTTGGTAAGTGGTTCATTGTCAAATTGATATTATTGTTAGGAAGAACTAACATTCATTTGAAATCTGACTTCCAGTTCTCAACCTATTTCTGTATGACACTTTCAGTTATTTGAAAACTGCTATTATGTCTCAACCTGCTCATATTTTTTGTGAACTAATAATCAGTTTCTTCAGACACACTTTGTTAGACTTAATTTCTAGTACACTGAACATTCTTGTTGCCTATACAAGGTAGCCCATGACTTAGAACCATTTGTTTAGCGACTGTAGTTACAACAGCTCTGAAAAAAGTGACTTATGACCAGTTGTCATACTTAACGACCACTGCAGCATCCCCATGGTCACATGATGAAAATTTGGGTACTTGGCAACTGGCATGTATTTATAACAACTGCACTGTCCCTGGGTCATGTGATCACCATTTGTAATCTTTCCAGCCAGGTTCCAACAAGCAAAGTCAATGAGGGAAGTCTGATTCGCTTAACGGCCACATGATTCACTTAACAACTTTGGCAAAAAGTTATAAAATGGGGCAAAACTCCCTTACCAATTATCTTGCTTAGCAAAATAAATTTGGTTGTAAGTCGAAGACTACCTGAACCTTTCTTAAAATATATTTAATGGGATGAATTGAACTTAATATTTGAAATACCAATACTAAATATATTCTATTTGGAAATAATATTCATTTTTAGCAATGATACCACACTGTCAAGTTCAGTTTATGATTCAGTTTATTATTCCCAATATTCTTTTTACATGTGCTAAATCAACACAGATACACCTATCTTATATTAATATATATTATTTCTTTTCCCCATGTTCATAATATTTGGGGGGGGAGTTCCTATATTTTCCATAGTTTTTCCAACCTATCAAGTTTATAGAAATGGGATCTGAAGCTCAACATAAAGTAAACGGGGTGGAATTTTTAAAAGATCTTGGGAACACAAAGGAGGCAGTGAGACAAAGGAAGAAACAGCCATTACAGAAGAGAGATCATAGGGAAAAAAGATTCAAGTAACTGCTTTAATCACATTAAGCATAGGTTTTTGAGACAATTTGGTAGGCTTTCAAAAGTGTTATACTACCCTATCAACAATAAAGATCCTTCCAGAAATCCAAGTGGTTCTTTTTTCTGAATTGGGATTGGTGAAAAATCATTTATAGCATAATGTGGTGTTTGACCCAGTCAGTTATAGTTTATATGATAGACCAGGTTAAAGCGAGAATCAAATTGAACTATGATTTAATGCACTGTATGAATCAAGTCTTACCATTGGTTTATTAATGAAATTTTAAATGCATTAATTACAGGCAATAATACAAGTTGGCTTCAATTACGAAGTAGTGCTATGATTGTGTTTTCATGATGAACTTACATGAGGTTGATTAAGCCACGTTATATGTTATTAACCTGATTTTTTGGGATTTGCACATGTAATGCACATTATATTTACACACATATGCTAAGGAAAATGGTGATTTAAGCCCCATGGCACTTACAAGAGTCTCTATAACTTCATACTATTCTTTCCATGTTGCTTTTTGGTGTGCTAGCACCATCCATTATTTTGGAAAAAATCCATTATAATTTTCAATAACAGTGGCACCTCCTCTGACTTTTCTCAGTAACTTAACCTAATGAGGAGCACGTTAAAGTCATCTGAAAATGAGTGGCTAATTCAAGAAATAAATTCAAGCCTTTTATTAAGTATATATAGGTCAGTGAATTGAACAGTAGTGACAAAGTGAGGAGGGAAAACAATACATTTGGCAAAGTTGTGGTTGCTTCGGTACCACTGGGCTTCTGACTACCCTAAGCAGAAACATCCATTGTGCAGCACAAGGGAAGATGGGAGGGGTGTATATTGGTCCTATTTCCTGCCTCCCTCTGGCCCCTGCGTTTAATCTGTTGGCACCAAGGCTAGATGTGTGAGCAACATTTAGCTGCTTTAAATCTGGTGGGCAACAAGGGAAGGACAAGGGAACAATGTGGATGCCTGCTGGTGAGTAGGGCTGGTTTTGGGGGTGTGTGTGCCAGTGATTGAGGGGGTGAGCCTTCTTTCTCCCTGGAGGAGAGGCCCTTGGGGACACACTGGGATGGAGACTGGGGAAGCAGTTTTCCTTGCAGTCCAGTTACCTTTGTTCCCCCTTCCCGCCCAGCAAAGTGGCAGTCAGTTCAGCAGGTCAGCTGATCCGGATGAGTGATTCCCAATACTCCCTGCCAGCTTCCCAAATGAAAAACCAATGGAAAAGATGGCAGGAAGTCAAGTGTTGCTCCTGCTCCCACTGCTATACCCATTCAGCTGGTGACAAGGCTCAACAAGTAAGTGGCAATTGGATACTTTGAAACTGAGGTTAAAATCTAAAATCTCTTTAATAACAAAGTGTGGTGAGGGAAGGACAAGGGAGTGACTTGGATGTCTGCTAGCAAGGTAAGACTAGCTGGGGAGCATGGCAGTTGATGTGTGAATCCTCTTCCTCCATGGAGGCTCTTGGGACACACTGGGATGGGGAGTGATATGAAGAGTGATTTCTGATGCTCCCTGCTAGCTTTCCACAAGCAGCATCAATGGGAAAGTCAGTTGGAAGTTGCTCCCCCACACATTGCTTTTTTGCTCATCCATTGATCATTCCATTGTTTCCTCTCCCCCCAGCAAAGTGGCAGGCAGTTCCACAGGTCAGTTGAGGTGGAGTGATTTCTGGCACTTCTTGCCAGCTTTCCACAAGAAAAATCAATGGGGAAGCTGGAAGGAAGTTACTCCCACTGCCACTGCTCATTCAGTCAACTAGCAGTAAGGCCTGATGGGTGAGCAGCGTTTGGTTGCTTTAGAACAGAGGGTGAACTCTGAAATCTCTTTAATGGCAGTGGGTAACTAGAGAAGGATGAAGGAGCAACTAGAATACCTACTGGCGAGGTAGAGATAGCTGGGGGGTGCTGATGGTCAGTGGTGAGCCCTCTCTCCCTGGAGAGTAAGCTCTTGGGGTACTCCAGGATGAGTGTGGGTGCAGTTTTCCTCACGGATGTCATTCTCTCTCTGACTGCTCCCCCCCACTATCTTTTTTTAGATAAGGAAATATCTCTGATATTTAGATACTCCCCTCTATCAAATGTAGATTTTTAGTCAACTGATTCAAAATGGCAGTATATTCTTTTCTATACCTTGTATTTAGCTCTGGGAAGTCGGGGGGGGGAGGGGGGGAGGGGTAGGGAGGGAGGGAGAGGGGAGGGGGAGGGGGGACTGTTAAAGATAAACTGTATGTTAAAACTTTTCAATAAAAAAAAATGGCAGTATATTCTGTTAACATATATTACAACCTTATTCATTTCTCTTCAGAAATATGTCCAGTTCAATGAGAAATAGTTCTGGGTAAGTGTGAATTCTGTTTTGCTTCTCTAGATATTTCTCCGTCTCCATAAGTACAAACAACATCCACTAGTTTTAAAAATATATTTTAATTGCAAAAGAAAAAAAGTACAAATAGCTAAGGCAAAGCCATTCCCAACATAAGTACATTTTGACAAACTCTCAACAAATTTCTTAACTTTTTTCTACCTCTTAGAATATCTATAAATTTTAACTTTAACAAAGCATATGATATATAAGTATTAATTACAAGAATTTGTCTTTTTTAGTTTTATAATCTGTGCTCATTAAAATATTTTAATTAAACATAATAAACTTTGGTTTTAAACATGCAGGACAAATTATTTTTGGCATTGTACTTAATCTTTGAAAGCTAGCTCTAAAGCTATCAGAGCAGTTTTCATGTTAAAACTGGAGAATTGTATCAAATTATCTCCACCTATTATTTTTATTAATAGACTTGATACTGCTTGGAATAATTTAGCTTAGCCTAATATCTTTTGCTCAAAATTGCCTCTTAGTGGCAACCTCCTTCACACACACACCCTGCGGCCCAAGAAAATATCTGGTTGCTCTATTAAAAATAAACCATGGATAAAAACTTTATACCTGTTATAGTATACTTTTTTCTAATAAAGTGAAGCAAATAGTATACTTTTTTCTAATAAAGTGAAGCAATCCTATTTCAATTAATGAAAAGCATTTTGCTTAATAAGAAAAGCTACTGTATATATTATTAACCAAGTATTGCTTGATTACTAAAAGGAATATCTACACAATATACCAAATTGAACCATTTTAACCCTTTCTTATGAGGTAGGTGTTATTATTTCTGTCTTTAGGCAAAAAGATCAACTTACTGCATCTCATAAAAACCAAAAAAAATCACTTTTTCTATGCTTTTGAATACAATATCTTAAGAAGGTAGCCTAGCAAAACATAACTTCTATCAATATATGTTTTTGGCTTCAAGTATAATAATACTAGGGACGCGGTGGCTCAGTGGGTTAGGACGCTGAGCTTGTTGATCAGAAGGTCGGCAGTTTGGCGGGTCGAATCCCGAGTGCCGCGTAACAGAGTGAGCGCCTGTTACTCGTCCCAGCTTCTGCCAACCTAGCAGTTCGAAAGCACGTAAAAATGCAAGTAGAAAAATAGGGACCGCTCGGGTGGGAAGGTAACAGCGTTCCGTGCGCTTTGGTGTCTAGTCATGCCGGCCACATGACCACGGAGATGTCCTCGGACAAGCGCTGGCTCTTCGGCTTTGAAACGGAGATGAGCACCGGCCCCTAGAGTCGGAAACGACTAGCACGCATGTGCGGGGGAACCTTTACCTTTACCTTATAATAATACTAACAATGGGCTCTGGTATTTGATAGGGTTTAAGATAATGATCTCTCCAGACAATTATCAGTTATCTCTTGATCTATACATTTATGTTTTAACATAAAGTGATTTTGGGAGTGATAAAGGGATGCCTTTAAAATATAAAGTTTAGAGCATCTATAATAGGAACATTACAATAGAAACAACATTGTTAGTAAAATAAGTGGGACATCCAAGAGTTTTGAGAAATTTAGGCAAATTGTATTTAAGAAACTTTTTTTGAATTCTCCCTAAAGCAATTTTCTTCAGATAAACTATTTAAGGGTATTTCAAAATAGATTAGATGACTAATTATTAGAACAATTTTCAAAGTAAAAGCTGTAAGAGCTTTGCAGGAGCTTGTCTCGCCATGCAGGCCAATCAGAATTCAGTACTGTATACGGCAATGTTCATTCCAGTTTGAACCATGCCAGACACTTCTATTTAAAAAAAAGTTGAAATTTGTCAACTCATTTTACCAGTGCTTTGTATATCATAAATTAAGGCGTATCATCAATTTCTGCACCATAGGAAAAAATTGTTAGGTCAAAATGTGTACAATTTGTTAAGATATTTAGTGATAAACTATAGAACTGTCATAAATACATTGAGACTACATCAAATATACTAGGGAAATGGGCACAGAATTAAATAGTTTTCCTAACAATCTTGTGGAACACAAGATTCAAATTATAAGTCTGAAGACAATGCATCCAAATCAAAATAATGTATATTAATATACTGTATGTTTAGACGGTGAAACAGTTTTGGTTGGCATGGAAACAAAATATAACTGTTGTAAGCTTTCACATGCTTCAAGGAGAGAGGTACTAATGTTATTAAAAACATTCTAAGTCTTGCCATAGTTCAAGAAAACATGCCAGGAAGCTAGAAGAAATCCCTTAATTTACCCGGCAAAAATTGGAAGCAACCCATAAGCTGACCCTTGGCTTCTAGACTAGAGGTGCAGAGTAAACCCTCCCCCCCCAAAATAAACATTCTCCAGCAGAGTCCTTCACAATAATGTGTGATGCACTGTTGTAGTTTTTTTGTTACCATCACAATGAAAACACCAAGGGAGCCCTAGATTTTAAGCATGGGGGAAATAGAGTCTTACTCTATTTCAACAGGGCTCTTTTATGGAAAAAGCAGCAGTGGAAATGTATGTAAGGGGTACAAAGGCAAAAAGGTTCTCTGGACCCCATAAAACTCATTGAAAGGGTTAATTAACATCTTATTCAGAGGCAACTTTTCTCAAAAGTAACCTTTGACAAATCTGCTATTTTGTATAAACTATAGACTTAAGACATCTATTAGATTCTTTACATAAAGTGGATGTTGTATAGCTTTCCTAAAATTGATTCCCCTCCCCTTTTCTTATTTTTAACATTTATTAGCTTATATTCAAAAGGAGCTAAGGTTAAGAGCTAATGATAAGAACCCTCTGGTGCAGAGAAAACTTTATTTGCTATTGCTTCAGAAATACATTTTCTAGTTGGTTCTAGAATGCTTCTGATTATTATTTCTTATTTTATTAAAGGTAAGGTAAAGGTTCCCCCGCACATGCGTGCTAGTCGTTTCCGACTCTAGGGGCCGGTGCTCATCTCCGTTTCAAAGCCGAAGAGCCAGCGCTTGTCCGAGGACGTCTCCGTGGTCATGTGGCCGGCATGACTAGATGCCAAAGGCGCACGGAACGCTGTTACCTTCCCACAGTAGTGGTCCCTATTTTTCTACTTGCATTTTTACGTGCTTTCGAACTGCTAGGTTGGCAGAAGCTGGGACGAGTAACAGGCGCTCACTGTTACGCGGCACTCGGGATTCGACCCGCCAAACTGCTGACCTTCTGATCGACAAGCTCAGCGTCCTAACCCACTGAGCCACCACGTCCCTCTTATTTTATTACTTTTTTACAAATAACTCAAGATGGCAAACATATCCAATACACCTTCTTCCTTGTATTTTCTCCACAACAACAACCCTAGGAAGTGGGTAGAGCTGAAAGTTATTGACCCAAAATCACCCAGATGGTTTTCTTTGCTAAGGCGGGACTTGAACTCAGAGTCTGATCATAAACACCTTGCTTGCAATTAAAACTTTAAGTTATTTTTAAAATTGCAAGTCTTTTATAATGGTCTCTATTTTGAAGGCTGTCTGTAAGCAATCCTTGGGGAAAAACATTTTTAAAGTGCACACAGCACTGTTAAAAATATTAGTACTGTAACACTAGGATAAAATTTAATTTTTAAAAGAAGGTGCAATACATTAAGCTCTAGGTGCAATAGTCCAATAAGGTGCAATAGACTAAGCCTTTGAAACAAAATGTTCTTCCAACTATATAAGATTTTATTGAAAAATATTTGGTAGTGTAAAAATGTTCATCATATTGGAATTTATCTTATTCCATAGGTTCTTCCAGATGAATATTATCTACATTCATTAGTAATGGTCTTCCAGGCTTTCAGACTATGGCTTTCTTTAAAAAAGTTGGAATCGGCTGGATACTGTATTTTAATGTTTTTTTCCTATAATTGCCTCGAACCTTTCCTACACAGATCTATAACCCAGAAAATTATTAATTTATTTAGGGCCATGGAGCAAAACTTTCACAGACAAAATGAGAATCATATTCTACATCAATAAGCTAGATAGATACTAATGACTCCTCACAGTTGTCTCTTGGCATTTAAACCGAATCCTGAAGCTCAACTCCAGTTCAAACTTTTAGCCTGCAAATTAAACTGCAAAGGTTAAGTTAGACTGACTATATTGTTGCTACTACAGTCTCATCATCATCATCCTGACATCTTTCTATCCAGAATTCCCAACATATGATATATATATATATACAAAAATACATACATAGGAAAAATAAACTCTGTGTATTTTTTACAATGCACAATTATTTGTATTGTGTTATCAGAAAGAAGTTAAACACTTAGGAATTAAACATTATAATTTCTAACTTGTTCAATTTGCTAAAATATGCTCATATTTAATCATTTAAATTAAGACAGTACTTTAAAGATGCAAAACATGTCTTTCAAAGGAAATTGGGCTTAAGCTGTTCCAATGTGAGAAATGGACACAAATTTATCACAAATGCCTTCAGAACACAGAAAAATCCTTATACACAATATTGGCATTAAAATATGTTGTAAAAGCATTTTCAAAGAGTTATATTCTTATAGATTTTTAATGGTGGTGAACCAGGTGCCTTTGAAAAACATTAAAAAAACTAACCTGCAGGATTGAACAAAAGGTCTTTTCTGAAAGTTTTCTCATCTGCAATTCAAATATTTTATACTACTACTTAATGTGTGTTTGTTGTAGACTCATGTTTTCTGAACTGAATTATTTCATCATCAGGAACATTTGTTTATCCACAATATTAAACTACAATATTCTGTTTGTTCCGTGTAATGTCAGTGTATGCTGAATGATTGATTATACACCATAAAGTCATTGTCAACTCTTGGAGACCACACTGATTTTTTTCCCATGATTTGACCATAACCTGCTTCTTCAGGTCTTCCAATGATGCACCTATCACTACTATAATTAAGTCCATCCAGTTTGCTGCTGGTATCTTATTTCTTTCCACATCTCCCAGCATTTGCACCTTCTCTAAAGAGCTAGGTCTTTGTATGATGCATTTGAAGTAGAATAGTTTGAACTTACTCAGCTGTGCCCCAAGTGAGAACTACGGGTTGAATTGTTTCATAATCCATTTGTTCGTTTTCCTAGCTGTCCACAGTATTCTAACAAGTCTTGTCCAACAGAAAAGGTCAAAAGCAGCAATGTTCTTTTCTAGCCTGATTTCAAAGTACAATTTTCACTCCCAAAAGATGTCACAGAAATGCCACTGCTTCCAGTATTCTGATCTTTGTAGGTATACACACATCCTGGCATCTGAGTATCTTTTCAAAGGCCTTCATAGCTACTAAGTGCTAGTTTGTAGCATATTCCTTGATTGCTTGTTTCTTTACTGTTGATGGTTTACCCTAAAAGGCAGACATTTTCTACCGCTTCAAGTTTCACTGTCACTTCTAAGTAGATTTTATCTGTTGTCATTATGACATTGTTTTATCACAGAACCATAGAACAAAAGCACTTCTGAATGATAGTCCAATCTTCTACTCAGTGCTGGATTTGCTAAAACATTTTCAACTGGTCTTCATTTGAAGACCTTCACTGAAGGTGAACATATTTTATACCACTAAGAAATATTTAAACAATTTATTGTAAATGCTTCCTTTATACAAATGGGGATTACCTTTTAGCTTTAAAAGGGGTTTTTTTGAAGAACAAGATTCAAAAGAATGGGTAAGGGAAAAAGATATTATCAGTATCTTCCTGGACCTATCCTATAAATGTTATTTTTTTACCTGATTTTTGTTTATTTTTGGAAGAGTGTTGTATTCATTTTGTCAACTGATTCTCATTTTCTACATTTCAATTTAAAATGCTTTAATTTGGTAGGGCTTTATATCAGTTATGAATTTTGGGTCATTCATTGTTTTGATTAAGTTTGGAAAATATACACTAATTTCTCTTTTATAGAGGGATTGTTGCATTTCTTAAGGCATTAATGCTTTTTTTGGAAGAATTCTAATAAAATTACAGAATTATTCTGTTAAAAGAAAAAAAAATCCCATAAAGAACAACCATGAAAACCAATGGGCCATCTCTTTTCTATATTATATTTTAAAACAAAGAAACATGAACTTGATACTATATTTAAATACTCTTGAAAATCTCAAATTATGATCACCATTCAGTATTCTATAATGCATATAAATATCTGCAGTGAGCTAGAAATAATTTAGAAACTGACAGGTACTTCTGGTACATCAAAAAAAATGAAAATTAGTATATAGTTATGTAAGACAAGAAAGAAGCTGAAGATAGCTTCTAAATAACAAAAGGAGGAGGAAGGATCCAAAATGAAAGAAAATCCTCAAGAATTTATTGGTTGTTTTAAATTCTTTTTATATATATATAAATATGAACCTTTTCACCTTTATCCAGTCTTTTGTTGTTTCCTTACAGGTTCCATGAATGCACAAATTCTATGCATACCCCAATAGTTAGGAAAAATTATTACATTAGAGAAAGAATTATAATTATAATTATCTTGTATAATTATGCTTTTGTTTCAAACGTTGGTAGCTTTGTCAAATAACATTATTATTTCTTCAAATATAAGAACCGAAGATTCTTGTATTTAATAATGGTAGACTTTAGGGACAAATCTCCATTCTTATGCTGAAATATGTGAAATAACTAAATTATCTGACTTTTCTCCAATTTCAGTCATAGGTAAGAATTCATCTGTTTCATAATCATCTTCAAAGGAACTACAAGAAATGAATAAAGAGATTAACACTAAAATGGTATGATTATCACTTTCTAATTTTCAAATGACACTAATTTTAGAAAATATGAAGACAGATATAAAACATAGCCCTATGAAGCCTAAAGACAAATAAGTCTAAATTACCGAATAGATAGGTAAAGGTAAAGGTTCCCCCGCACATGCGTGCTAGTCGTTTCCAACTCTAGGGGCCGGTGCTCATCTCCGTTTCAAAGCTGAAGAGCCAGCGCTTGTCTGAGGACGTCTCCGTGGTCATGTGGCCAGCATGACTAGACGCCAAAGGCGCAGGGAACGCTGTTACCTTCACACTGTAGTGGTCCCTATTTTTCTACTTGCATTTTTTACGTGCTTTCGAACTGCTAGGTTGGCAGAAGCTGGGACGAGTAACAGGTGCTCACTGTTACGCGGCACTTGGGATTCAACCCGCCAAACTGCCGACCTTCTGATCGACAAGCTCAGTGTCCTAA
Organism: Vipera berus; assembly: GCF_964194415.1. Taxonomy (NCBI): domain Eukaryota; kingdom Metazoa; phylum Chordata; class Lepidosauria; order Squamata; family Viperidae; genus Vipera; species Vipera berus. The sequence goes on from NC_138207.1 coordinate 42,677,651, forward strand.
CCCACTGAGCCACCACGTCCCTTACCGAATAGATACATAATAAAAAATACAGTTGAGTGTAAGTAAAGGATTCATATGAAGATACAGGCTATGATATTTTATCATAACATTCAAATATAAAAATTGCAGATGCTTTTGTAGCCATTTTCTTCAGCGCCCATTTTTCTGATATTTTTTTGAGCATGCATTTACATGCACATTTATATCTATAGTGACATAGAATATGTTTTGCAAAATGAATAAAGAAAATCCTTCTATTTCCCAAATAATTGCTTTGGAAGGAAGAGATTGTCTATCAAACCTCTTAACCACCCATCTCCCTCATAAGTGTTGGGTTCACACAGCACAGGAAGAGGCACACTACTTTTGAAGGTGTGCAAGTATCATTCCTTATTGAGCAGAATTGGAGAAAGAGAATATGCAGTTTCCCAAAACAGATTATTATTTGGTCTCTAGAATAAGTGTGGCATAACAAGTGTCTTAATAGGAATGCTGGAGAAGAAAAGTACATTTGGTTGATAACAGACAGGGTGTTTCCAAAATGACTACACTACTCTGAAATACTACCCATCTTCATTTAATCGTATCAAAATTAGTCTGCAAATAGCTAGATCAAAGCTGAGCTTCCTCATGATGAGCCAGTTCCTTTTTCCAGGATGTTCCTTCAATTTTCCAGTATGGCATTAAATGCATGGCCTTCCATCCAAATAATAAGTAGGTCAAACCATGCTTAGCATTTTGAAATCAGCCAAGGTAGGCAAACACTCATATGGTAATAGGTAGCATTGCTACCTAATTACAAACAGTACAGTCCTTCTAGTGTGGCTACAAGTGAGAGCCTCTAAATATCAGAAGTCTTTTGACCTTAGCCTGTCATTTAATCTGTTTCTTTTTTAACTTCATCAGGATTTCGTTCTAATATTTCCATCCTATTGCAGACATGAGAAGGAAATTATTTATTTTGGTCATAAAGTTGGTTAAAATTTCCCACTGTGCATTCAAAATAACTTCCAGGGACTGCTACTGACCCTGGAATGGTAAGAATTGCAGATGTTTTGCATGGCCTAAGGCAGACATGTCAAACTTGCAACATCACATGACGTCGTGAGACATATCGGGACTGTTTTGCCATTGCCGGCAATGGGGTGGGCGCAGCTTCCGCATGACACGTCCGGCCCGCAAGCCGGTAGTTTGACACCCCTGGCCTAAGGAATGGAGTTGTGAGGTTGGGCTTCTCTTTCCATCTTACTGCTTGAGAGACCTTTAATTAGACATTCGATTTTGATTTTTAGTACAAAATGTTCGGTTTTAACATGCTTTGTCATTTTAATTTCATTTCAAAACACTACTAATTTCAACAATGAGTTTCAGCATTTCTTGGAACAGCAACTTTAAGATGATTTTGCTCACCCTTCTTGTAACTGTACACTGCCAGACTCCTCAGCTACAAGAATTTCATATTCCTCAGCAGCATATCTGTCCCAATCAGAGGGTTCTGGACTATCATTTTCAACATCCTAAACACATGGATTAGAAAGAAATAGACAAAACCCAACAAATCTTTTAAAGATTTGCATAATTCTAAATATCTGCAATAAATAGTGTAATACACTATTACTAAGCATTCAAAGAAGAATCATTGCATATTTTTTGTAATTATCTGTAAATGAAATATCTTGCAAATATGGTAAGTTCCTAATCAGGTATACAAAATAATTAAAAATTAACAATCTTGCTTGCAGATATCTTTCTTAATTCATTTCAGTTTGGTAGTCAATTTGTTTAGTGACCAAAGTTATGACAGTATTGAATAAGGGAGACCTATGATCTGCCCTCAGAGTTCCAGCAGTTGCAGCTTCTCCAGAGTTAAGTGATAATGACTTAGGTGCTTAATGCCAGGGTCATGATTACATGGCAGTGAGCTGCAGTCATAGGATCACAATTTCCAATGTTCCTTACTGGCTTCACACAAGGAGTTAATAGGGAAGCCATCAGGAAGTTGGAAGTCACAGTCATGAGAAGAGTTCACTTAACAATGACAATCTAATGTCACTAAGCGACACAATCAAATAACATCACACTCTATGACCGTCTTGCTTAATGACAACAATGCTAGTCACAATGTAAATTGAAGGCTACCTGCTCAAAAAAATGCAAACTACAGAAATTATTTATATTTAAAATTATTAAGGAAAAATACTTCAGATTCTTCATTATTATATTTTAAAAAATAATGATACAGGAGTTGTTTCAAAATTTAATATCTGACTTAAGGAAAAGGTGGCATAGTATTTCTGATCTTGCTATCCTTTCAAACTCAAACAATTTTGAGTGTTTGCATAACACATTAAATCTTTATATTAAATATGCACAAACTCACACAAACATACTGCCACCTTTTCACCAACATCATATGGCTCCTTAACCAACTTGCCCAAAGCTAAGAGGTTATGGTTTCAGCTAACAGTAACTGAAATCCAGAAACATGATTTGAGCATTGGTTTAATATTAACAGATATTAACAGGAAATGGTATTGTTGGTTCTTATTCTACTTTTCATAACAGAAAACTCCAAAAAAGAGGGGAAAATACAAGAACAAAGCAAAACTAAACCAGACACTTAAAAAGTGCACAGAAAAAAGTGTACACATAGATGTGTTTTTTTTCTATGCATTTTTTCTTTTACTGTCTTCTTTAGAAGAGAGATCTAAATTTACTGTAATACATGTAATAAATAATTGATGTATATATGTATGCATGCATGGAGTTGATATCCTGGCTTATATTTAGAAGTTCAAGGCATGATATATATACTATTTCATGACTAGACTAGACTAGACTAGACCAACTATACTATACTATACTATACTATACTATACTACACTATACTATACTATACTATACTATACGCTATATATAGTACTGTCTCATCTTGTTTCTCTCTACAACCACCACGTGATGTAATTTGGCTGGGATAGAATAATTACCCCAATGTGGTAAGTTCACAAGACCAAGGAAACAAGATCTACATGTATTTCAATAAAATATCTTGTAATGCTTGTCTGGGGTAAATATATACTCTTGAAAATTAAGATGAATTTCCCAGTCTCATTTATATATATATATTTATATATGTAGTTGAGGAGTATAATCAGTCAGATTTCTCCCCATTTGCACTGTTGCCATTTATGAAATAAGCTATCAATTGACTTAGTGACAATGTGTTCTATCCACAATCTCTCATATCTAAAGTCATTCAGAATCTAAATGAGTGTGAGTTGAAGATGGAGCTAATTGTTTTGGCCCAGATATGGAAATTATGTAAATATATGACAGCTACTTAGTTTCAAAACCACCAAGCCCTTATCCATGCATTTATACTACTGTGGGTATTTGAACTCTCACTGATGGCCAGCACTGTATGGTTCCATTCTTCATTCTTGTTTGCAATAAAATTCTCATCTAGCTGAATTGTCTTCAAAGTTTAGCCTCGGACAGAAGCCGTGAAGCTTTGTGATTTACCTCCTAGTCCTAGGAAGGGGACTGACCATGAGGCATGATTGAAAGCAATATGGATCAGACTCCACAAGCCATTTCACATACAATCCAAAAGGCTGCAATTGGGGCAATCAATGTTAGTTTCACCCCAAGATTACTTGGAGACACACTTATTAATTGCTAAATTCAGTACTTCCTCTTCCCCCATTCTACCTCTCTTCCACCAAGGAATTTAAATGTTAAAATGAAATTTAATACCTGCCTTTTTGCAGTATGTGTTTCAGAGCAAAATGCTGCCAAGAATTTTAAATAAAGAGCATGTTAGGGGCATCCATCTCACTTCAGTGAATTAAAACTACCCCAAATTGTCACTAATGTCAATGGACTCAGACTTTACCACTAATGAGATCAAGCAATCGGGTGTAATAATTTCAGCTTAGTATGAGGTACAGAAATATATGCTGGGAACACGTGATGGCTAACTTGCCCTGGGTCATAACAGTATAATGCAATGTGCACTTGCCTTAATGCTCATCTGTAGACGTCATGGAATTTATACTACTGGCCATACCTCCTCAATTACATAAAACTGTTTTCGTTACTTTTCTCTATAATGTTCTAGTTTTTTCCTTTAACTAATCATTACTTTGAAATAGAGCTGTTTTATACCTTTTGCACAGCAAAGGGATCCCGTTGTTCATTGTCCAGATACTTTTCGAGGTTAAAGAAAGTATTATAAAATACATGAGCCATTCTACATCTCTTCAAATCTCGTAGAGTAACTCTTCCTGAAAAACCAGCATATATTATTTAACTATTAAATCAACAGTTCTTAGTGGATTGGAATAAATGAGCTCCTAGTTCATGTATCCTATAACAATGACTATTTAAAGATTTGTCAAGGAGAGCAAGGAGTAACAGCATATGTCAAAGCTGAATCACAAGTTTCTCAGTAGGCTTACTTCCAAAACAAGTTGAATGATTTTGTCCATTCAGTTTGAATAAGTATGCACCAACCTGATCATGTGAACTTGTCACAAGCCTTTTCCATGAAATCATGTAAAATGTCATTTTGTGTAAATGCTAAGTAGGATGTTTGAGTTGTGTTTATAAATGAAGAAACATACTTGGTAGTCTGAAACACAGCTACCGCTAGTAGAAAAACTTTAGATAGTGGCTTTAACATTATTATTGCAGGTAGTCCTTGAGATACAACCAGAATGAGCCTGCCCATTATAATTGCATGTTGTGTCGGCAATTAAGTGAAGCTTCTCATTAATGATTCCCCCCATCCCTACTCTCCCCAATGAATTGCTTAAACAAACATGCAGGTTGTTAAGTGGATTATGTGGTGCCTCAGGGGTGGAGGAGGCCCTTGAAAGATCTAGCACAGAAACCTAAATTAGGACATTGCTAATAGTTTTCCCAGATAGACTGACCTGACCAGGCTGATTTCAAATAACATGATTACTTGCTAGCACTGAGGATTAGATTGCTATCGGTAAGAATGAATTCAGATAAGTTAACAAAGAGAATTCAGTGCATTTTGTCATATGCCTTTCAAAAATGTGGAGATGTTTATTAAGATTGCTTTCAGTGTGATGTGTGTTCCAATTAACATTATGTCTTATTTGTGAGTAAATGGATGATCACTTCACATTATAGATGACATATTTGTAGGGAATTATTATCCCATTAAAAATAACATTCATAAATGCATCTATTAGACACTTAATCATCACACCTATTTGAAGAGGTAGTTGCAAATGTCTGAATAACTTAACTAAATTCCATATTATGTATTATGGTGGATCAGGATAACTTTTGTGATTTTCACATTAACCAGAGAACAAACTGAAAGTGCAAAGATTAGGAAGCTAGTGTGAAAGCTACTCTGTGGCATATTTCTGTAAAGATATACAATTCTTTAAAGCATCGTAAGATCAAATTTAATAAAAGAGGAAAACAGAACAAAATGACCTACCCTCATATTCTGGTTTTACTAAATCAAGCATTTGGCACAATAGATCATGGAAGGGCAACGGCTCAATACCCATCGATTCCATCCTCTCACACTGTTCCTCATAAAAATATTCAAGTTCATACATTGATAGTGTGCCATCCCCATCTAAATCCATGCATCGGAACCAGTACTCAATACTGCAAAACAAAGAGATGAATAAAGATGCATTTTATAGTATGGCAACAAGTAAGAGTTTTGGGGATGCCTTTTATGTACATAATACAGAGTAAAGCTTTGCCTGGACTTTCCCATATGACAGGTTGCACCGGAAAGGCTACCTTGAAGTTCAGACAATGAGTTAAAATACATAATGCCCTCAGTTGTTCAGTGGAAAATTCTGTATTATTTTCCCATCCTAAATCTGACTTTCAGTATCTTTCAGAGTTTTTGGATGGAACAATGTTTTTAGCAGCTTGATAAAAGTTTTATATGACAGAAACAACACACAAAGCATGAGAATACATTACTTGGAAGAAGGCTTTAGTAATAAAGATAATAGGTACATTCTCTCCTATTTAAGGCTCTTCTCATGTTAAATTTTGTGGCTCGCAGTCAGTGAAGCTGGAGTGGCATGGAAGGTAGGTGCTATATATGATTTATGTGCCATCAAGTTGTCTCTTGGTGACCACATATTGTCCACAACATATTGTATGAGTAAACTTTCAAAAAAAAAACCCTCTAATGACATCCAATTTAAAACATTTTTGATAGATTCAATAAACTCAAAATGTATTATGGTAAATTAAATTCAATTTTAAGTAATGAGAAATATATTTTATGTTTCTTAATACTTGGACCCATTAATTCAGTATGTTATGAAGCATTGTGTAGAGGAATGCAAAGATACTCTTGAAGAAGGAATGTAGCAAAGAAAAATAAAGAGACAATGTAATCCTGAGAAAGAAAAGAAACTCAAAATAACCCCACCTTGGATCTGTTTGGTACAAGAAGGAGCAGAGGGACCCCTAGCAAGCTTTCAAGAATTGATTATTATACATGCATCAGTGAAGTAGGTGTTTCCTGAGCAGGCTTATCTCTAAGGGCTGACATAGAGATAAAGAATATAAAGGTTGGGGAATATTATCTTTAGGCTCATCTAGTCCAATTGCTACAGTATCCCAAGAGATGGACTTCTAGCCTCTTGTGGAGAATCTTCAGGAAAGGAAATGCCATCACTTCTCAAAGAAATCTATTTATGTTAATCCAAAACAACTTATAATTTAAACCTATTATTTTTTGTCCTCTCTTGAACAATGTTGACGTCATATCCATTGCATTCTGTGTTTCTTTTACCTTCTGGACCAGTTCAAGAGTAAACCCACACAATGTACAATAAACTAATTATGAAATTAGCCACATACGGATAACAGTCTGTTATATATACTGTTATGTAGTACTGTTTATATTTTAGATATTTATTTTACCTTGTGAGACATCTTTTGTCTTCTTCTGAGATCAGAAACCACACAAAATCTGCATAGCTCATCTGGTTTTCTTTCTGTTCTTGACTTCCTCTAAAATATATAAAAATACATAATTAATTTGTTAATTAAAAAATAACAAGAGGCAAATTTTTAAAAATTTCAGAGAATCTGAAAGATAAAAACACAAAATTTCTATTCCTAAGCATGTATTAGGGTTATCCATTACCTAATTCCTGGAAAATCAATGTTTTATTAACCTGAAGACAACTTTGAAATCAGGATTCTGGGTTGGTTTTTAGTGCAATAAATGTGAGGACTGCCTTTGGAGAATCTTTTTCTCATGAGGCATCAATGCCTTTTCACAACCAGGAACGTGAATAGGGAATCACTGACACCTATTACGGAACAGTAGGTGGTGAACACCTCTCAAAGAGGAGAGAAAACTATGGCAGAGTATCTATTTGTAACCATGATTCCTTTCATACCACTAAGCAATTTAAGACAAAATTCAAAATTCAATTTTTACCATCTTATCTTTATGTTACTACTTACCTAAGAACAGCTCCAGTGAATATTCGTTCTATAATTCTGCTTGACAAAGCTGTAGATTAAAAAAAAAAGCGTGAGGGGTAGTTTGTAGGCTAATCAGGAGACAGTTATGTAAAAAGCTAACTACCTAAAGCTCATATTTTATTGATAAAAAGACCTGACTCCTTGCTAGATCACAGAAAAGCCATTGGAAAGGAATTACAAAAGTATCATGCAAAGATCTTAGAAAACAAAGAGTCACAAATGGGGCTGCTAGCACCAGTGGGTGTGCACAGCCCATCTGCGCATGCATAAACGAGCCCACTAGCGCCAGGTGGGTTGCGTGGTCCATTTGCGCATGCGCGAACGGGGTCACTAGTGCCGGGTGAGTGTGCACGGCCTGTTTGCACATGCGCAAATGGGGTTGCTAGTGCCACACCAGCACGCGTGGTGCTGTTTGCGTGCACACGTACCGCCCTGAGTCCTTCGGGAATAGGGCGGTATATAAAACTAAATAAATAAATAAATAAATAAATTTAGAAGCTACTCTCCTTTTCTCTGGGCCGTGAGCCCTGAAAGGTTGAAGACCACTGAACTAGACCCTGACAAATAGTTAGGAATGTTTATCTCATTCCTAAAAATGAAATATATGAAGACTAGTACATGCATGCAACAACATCCAATTGTATGCAAAATTCAACATGAGCATTATCATTACGCATTTTCCTAGATATAGTCCTCAACCTACATCAAAATGGAGCCTGCCCATTATAGTTGAAAGTGGTGACAACCATTAAGTGAGATAGTCTAGCTTAACGACTTACTCTACCTGATGCCATTTTTAAATGAATGCACAGGTCATTAAGTAAGCATGGGTACCTCAGAGCTGAGGGAGGCCCGCCACCCAGTTGGGTCCATAAAGAAGGCAGACAAGCAGCAAAAGTTTTGCATAGCCAAAACCAGCTCAATGGTGGTGGGAGGAGTAGACTGGCTGTCAAATAACTGCAAACCTCTCCTGGATCTTACTAGCCTTTGGGAAAGCCAGGAGAGGTTTGCAATCTCCTGATGTCCAGGTGACTGAGGCAGAAAGCTCTGAAAGCAGCTGCCATTTCTACAAGGAATTGTTTGAGCGCTGAAAATGATGGCTTTTTCCAGGAGGCACAGGGAGCAGGTCCAAGTGCTGCAGGATATCATCATAGCAGGATGGGGGGGGGGGGTAAGAGATGCCGGGAGGCACTGCAACCACTGTAAGTTTGAAACAGAGTTGTCATAACTTCGAACAGCCATTAAATGACTTGCTATATCTTGAGAACTACCTGTATACTACGTATATTGATGTCTTTACTACACATCAATTTATTGTGATTATTTTAAGTTTGAATTCCTTTCAGTCATTTTTCCCATTTTTCATTCTTTTTTAATATGTAGAAGAGGCATTAGGGTAAATCCATATAGTATGTTATGAATTTGAGATGTTCAGTCAAATATTAAAATTATGAACAACTGCATGCTTCTATCAAGTGTAGGATAAAACAAAATTTGCAGGTAAAAATTAGCATTATTACAGGATTTGAGGACAATGAAGAAGTATGGATTTAGTTTCTGTTTATGATTTTCATTTTAACTCATCTTCTTTACAATGTTATAGCAAACACATAATTTTGTTTAACAATTTGCTTTGAGCTATCCTTTATGTACCTCAGCAGTGACAATCCATAATGACAAGGACTATTTTCCTATAAGCTAGTTCTGAATGGCAGTTAATGACTGAAAAAATAGGAAGCTATATAGGAAAAGTCTTTAGTAAAGAATGAAGGAAGTTAGTTAGGTTTGATAATCAATTCCTGCAAGGATTTTGTGTCTAAAACTGTGCATGTACACACACACACACACACAAGGCATAGTACATTTACAATATGTTCTTTTGCATTTGAATTTCCTTACCTTGATCATTGTATCTAGCTAAATCACTCTGATTGATATAGAGATCATGATCAGTGTCCAATTCCCAGAATTTACAGTAAATAACATAGAAGTGCTCATAGGAAAAATAATCAGTGATTTGATTAATGTCTTCCTCTTCTTCTAAGAGGGCTAGAGTCTGAAAAGATGAGAATGGATTAATTCTACATAAAAAGATGCTAGGAAAGTACCAGGAATCTTGTATATTTAATAAAAGCCTAGATTTTTATTTGTTTCTGCCAGTACTAGATAGAAGAATTCTTATATCTAGTATGTCCAACTAGATAGCATACCTCTAGAATTCTTCTATCTAGTATTGTCTAGCTAGATAGCATACCTCTAGTATTTCCCTCATATTTAAAATATGCCTATCTTCCCAGAATTCACAGTACTTTTATTGCTAATTCAACTTAATTGCAAAGTACACTGAATAAATTGTGGGAATAAAAAATATTTTAAGACATTGTTCATATGGATGCAGAAAATTAACATACTTGCAGAAAGTTGCTTTTCCTCATCTCTATTAATGATATTTTTCCAGACCATGATCTATTCACTATGTAAAATATTCTTTGAATAACCTGGGAAAAGATTAAATTACACCTCAAAATCATTGACAAATTAAAGATGAAATGCATCATCATGATAGTTGTACACATCTATGTTCTCTTTTTGAGTTTTGTTTAATCAGGAAAAACAGGAGACTCATACAAGTTGGAAAAGGCCATCAAATCATAGAATCATAGAGCTGGAAGGGACCTTGGAGATCTTCTAGTCCAACCCATTATCCAAGACAAGAGTCCTTATACCATCCCAGACAAATGGTTGTTCAATCTTTTCTTGAAAACGTCCAGCAACGGAGCACCCACAAAGCTGGCAGGCAAGCTGTTCCACTGATTAATAATTTTCACTGTCAGGAAATTCTTCCTTATTTCCAGATTGGATCTCCCTCTAATGAGCTTCCACCCATTGCTTTTTGTCCTGCCTTCAGGTGCTATAGAGAATAAATCTCCCCCCCCCCAATCTTCCCTACTACAGCCCTGTCAAATCAATTTAGGAATTCAAATTAATTTATCTATATTAATCTATCTATAACAGATGGCTGTCTAGCCTGTCTGAATGCACTCTGTGAAGGGAAATCCACAATCTTTCTGAGTTCTTGATTATATACCAAACCATTCATCAGAATTCATACAACTATGAAGTCCTGTGAGAATAAAACTTTCAAATCCCAGCAAATTTCCTAGTAGGCCTGATCCAATCACAGTGCCACAGACAGTCCACCAGCATTTAGTAATATCAGCGCTTTAAAGGTAAGAATTGGCAATTTGAGCAGGTTTGAACATGGGCAAGAACATAAGCCAAAATTTAAAGATCCAGAAAAACATATTCCCAACATGCTATTTTAATTAGTAACATAACAGCTGCACTTTTTCTTTCTAAATAGTTTTCAAAGAAAATCCCACATTACAGTTTCTCAACCTTGGCAACTTTAAGATATGTGGACTTCAACTCCCAGAACTCCCCAGCCAGCATATCTTGCTAGCCTTTGGGGAATTCTGGGAATTGAAGTCCACATATCTTAAAGTTGCCAAGGTTGAGAAACACTGCCATATTAATTGCATTCAGTTGCACTAAATTCCTTTCGTCAGCAGGATTGGAAAGGAAAACATGTTAAACCATTTCTATAATATTGTGGATATGCAGCCACAAAGAACCATTTTATGAATTGATTACAGTTGTACAGAACTTAGCAAAGTTTGTAGAAAAAGCAAACCAAATATGAAAGATAAGGAAAAATTAAATAGCTGAAACAAATCATTGCCAAATAGCCAACCTGAATTTGTCCTATTTCTGACATTGGTCATGCTTCAACCTCACTAGAAATAATGAAACTTTGCATAGAGAAATGCTGACAATATACATGTAGCCAACAAACCGTAGTAATGTAGCGGGAATGAAATTCCGGGGCATCCTTCAGAAATGTCAGTCCTGGGTGAGTTTCAACTATATCCTGAAATACACCAGAATTATTAAATATTGAAAAATGCCATAACCTTTTAAACTAGCACAGTACCTAAAACGAAGCTGGGGAAAGGTAAAATAAAAGTTTACCACAATGTAAGCTATGCTAACATGCTCTAATTATGTAGAAACAAGAAAAGAAGGGATGTTGGAGTCTCCCTACTCTTTTTGCCACACCACTGAATCATAAAACCTTGGCATTGGAAGAGTCCTATCAAACACAATTCTCTGCTCAATGCAAGAATCCCAATGTGCAGAATCAGTAACAAATGGATACAATATCCTGGTTTCAGTTGAATTCATCTGGTGAGGGGGAGCTATCTCAGTAACTGGTTCTATTATCAAACTGTTTTTATTATTAGGAAGTTCTAGGTTTGAATTTAAAGGATTGGTCAAACATACCTGCAGTACTGGGATGAAATCTTCCTGTTCCAGATAATTACAGTTAGGTTTTGCTAAAAGGCAAATGAATTTTGATGCATCATCATGACAGTTGTTTAGAATCCTACAAAGAAGAAGTAAGACCGTAAGAATATTCCGATCAATCTGAGTTTCCATAGAAGGGAAACATTCTATGATTTTAGCTTAATTCAGTATTACCCAATCTTGGCATTTTTCAAATAGGGACATATTTGGGGAATTCTAGGACCCAAAGTCTATAAAACCCAAAGTCTCAAGCTGAGGAAGGCTGCTATAACCTTTTAATCAATACCTATAATATAAGCCAAAGCTACATGTTACATTTGCCTTTAAGTGCAAGGTTATTATTGTTGTTTCATATGTAGCAATAAGAAAAATTATATAAATAACTAAACTAGGCCACAATAAAGTATAAATCTAGCTACATTTATATATTTCTATGTATGCACATCTGTCAGCCCCACTATGTAGACCAAGCCAAGAAATCAACACAAAGTTGAAACTACTCTTATTAATATTGGCTATAAAACAGAATCTTGCAAGTCTGACTATACCAGGGGTAGGCAACCTCGGCTCTTTTATGACTCATGGACTTCGACTCCCAGAATTTCTGAGTCAGCATAGCATAGCTGACTCAGGAATTCTGGGAGTCGAAGTCCATGAGTCATAAAAGAGCCGAGGTTGCCTACCCCTGGACTATACTGTACCCCATCCTTCCTCCCAAATAGATTATGAATTAGGAAATCTTCTACCTGAGTCTTTTGAACATACCTTCTTCTTATTTTTCCCCTGTTGCAGATCTGGCCTATGTCCGTCAAGGTAATCTTCCTAACTCCCTACAAAATGTGAACATGTATAGTACAGGTAGTCTTTGTTCATTTAATGGCTTTTCAAAATTACAATGGCACTGAAAAAAGTGACTTATGACCACTTTTCACACTTAAGAACACTGCAATATCCCCATAGTCACTTGATAAAAATTCAGACACTTGGCAACTGGTTCATATTTTTGACTGTTGCAGTGGGTCATGTGATGACCTTTGAGGCCTTCTGACAAGAAAAGTCAACGGGGAAGCCAGATTCATTTAAAAACCGTGTTACTAACTTAACAACTGTGGTGATTCACTTAACAACTGTGGAAACAAAGGTCACAAAATGGGGCAAAATTCACTTAACAACTGTCTCACTTAACATCAAAATTGCTCGATTGTGGTTGTAAGCTGACAACTGCCTGCATGTAGTCTACCTTCTTTCCTTTCTTTGATTCAATAAAAGTTTAAAAAAAAGTCAATAGAAATTTTCTGCTCTGGAAGGATAAATCATCTACCAATAACTTGTACACCATAATTGTAACTGTGAATGGTTGCTGTCCAAAGCAATTGCTAAATGAGGACTACCTGTAAACAGTTATGATTTCTGATATGTAAAAATCTGATTCACTTAAAAAAGTGAAATCAGTTCTCTTTGCCCTACATGCCCTAGATCAAGGGGGTGAAACTGCCGGCCCGCAGGCCGGTGGCATCATGCGGAGGCTGCACCCACCCCAGCTCCGGCAATGTGAAAAAAGTCGTGATACATCGCGACATGTCGCGTGATGCGGTGAGTTTGACACCCGTGCCCATGTGGATTAAGTAATATCTCCAGGGAACAAAAACATAGCCTGCTCTGTTTGATAGCTCAGTCCTTTCTCTCCCTCTAATTCCATGCTGCTTTATCTGAACTGGGAGAAAGCTGGGATGTTCTTTTGCTGCACACAGCTCTGCAGATGTTGCAAACCTTTTGTTTCTCCACTAGTGGGAACTTTCACTATTTCAGAACCATCTCTCATTTACTAATATTACAGCTTCCTCTCATAACAACCACGCAGAAAACAGATATCATAATGTGAACCCAGAACAGGTATGGAGGATGATGTAGGCAATTTTATTTATTTGTATCCTGCCCTTATAATATTTGCAAATAATACAAGACAGAAAACATGCAACACACTTTCCTCCTCCTTTTTTCCTCACAGAAACAACCCTGAATTGGGCTGAGAGAGTGTGACTGATCCAAAATCACCCAGCTGCCTTTGCTGGCTAAGGTGGGACTTGAACTCACAGCCTCCCACTTTCTAGGCTGTTAACCACTAGACCAAACTTCTTCCCCCTAATTTGTGAAGCGGGAATAAAGAATTTTTTTCCTCTGAAACATACAAAAATTTGAAGCAAAGTCCTCACTGAATTATATTTTCTTCTACAGAGATTTAGCATTATGAAATCAATGGATGTAAAAGAGATATCTGTTGTCCTTAACTACTTTTGAGTAGCATGGAGTTGCCCTTAAAGCAGACAGTGCTGGAAAACCCTGCTGTTTTCCCATGCTGAGAAAACAACGAGATTAGAAACCCCATGGGAAGTAGTTGTTGAAAGCAAAATAATGTAGGTGGTGGCAGAAGGGAATGTAGGTCTGGGAGAGGAAATGGCTGGATTGGAGAAGGTGGTTGAGAGAGTTGGGGAAAACAGTGCTGAAATGCAGAATCCTAACAGGAGGACTGAAGAAGAAAGACTGAAGATCCCAGTAGGGAAACTGGAAGAATCTCGGCATAAAGGCTGGAGTAAATGAGGGGAGGTTTTAGAAACCTTATCAGGATTGGTTAGGGCAGGGGTAGGCAACCTCGGCTCTTTTATGACTCAGGAATTCTGGGAGTTGAAGTCCATAAGTCATAAAAGAGCCGAGGTTGCCTACCCCTGGGTTAGGGAATCCTCTTAAACAGAAGCCAGATAAAACAGACAAGGAAGTACGAGGGCAATTTGGAAATAAACCTCCATTTGGTTATCAATGACAGACACTCGCAGATACAGAACTTTTATTACACAGACTAGAAAACTACGACGTTACATTACTTTTTGACATAATCACCATTCAAATTGAGGCTCTTGTCATAATGTCTTTCAAGGTTGAAATTCCCTTGTAGTATTTATTTATTTATTTTATTAAATTTCTATACCGCCCTTCTCCCGAAGGACTCAGGGCGCTGTACAGGGCAATAAAATGCAACATACAAAAGTTAAAAAGAAAATTAAATTAATTAGCCCTAACAATAAATAGTTAAAATAAACCCAAACCCTTAGTCCAGGCCAGCCTGTTCAAACAACCAAGTCTTCAGGTCACGGCGGAAAGAGCTAAGGTCGGGAGCCGTCTGGAGCTCAACAGGCAGTTGATTCCAAAGGGTTGGCGTGCCCACAGAGAATGCTCTCCCCCTGGGGGCCACCAGCCGGCAATCCCTGACCAACGGCACCCTGAGGAGGCCTTCTCTGTGGGAGCGCACAGGACGAAGGGAAGTTGACGCCGGCAGGTGCTCCCGTAGGTAGTCCGGACCCATGCCATTTAGGGCTTTATAGGTCATCACCAGCACCTTGAATTTGTTCGGTGCCAAATCTGGGCTGGGGGTGGTGGTGGTGATCAAAAACATTCCAACAGAATGTTGGTTCATTATCGTGAACCAACACCACACCAGAAGTCAGCATGCCCCAACGCTTGTTATGGATTGTTCGTCTGAGTTTTTGTAACATTTCACAGTAGACTGCTGAATTAATGGTCAAACCACACTCCAGGAACTTCGCTAGCAATACTCCTTTGGCATCTTCACATTTGGTGGGATTTTCTATGGCACCACTTCCGGTGTGCTGTTGGTTCATGATAATGCTCACTAGACGCACCAAAGAACTTTTGAAGCAGATTCATTGGGATGTTTTTGATCACCACCACCCCCATAGCCCAAATTTGGCGCCGAGTGACTACTACTAAGGAATTTCAAACTTTGTAAGACGTTATGACAAGTGCCTCAATTTGAATGGTGATTATGTAAAAAAGTAATGTAATGTTGTATTTTTCTAATGTTTATAATAAAAGTTCCGTCACTGATAACCAGAGGTTTATTTCTGAACTGCCCTCGTAGAAAGCAAGCATTTCATACACTCATAAATATATACAGAAAAGGAGCATTCTAAATGCATATAAATATCATGGCAACTGGCAGTAGTACTCTGGACATGCCTTCAAAATTATAAATACCTAACACACAAATAAGTTGGAGATCCCTGTTTTAAGAGAATATTTTTACACTGTGCTCACTTTCTCCACAGGGCCACAAATGAATGTACATTTACAAATCCTGTCTGCTCTCCTCCAGATGCATTGAACATGGGAGCTTTCCAGTATAGGGGACAGCCGCATATCTGTAAAAAGCACAAAACAAAATATTGTTGTTAATATCCAAGAAAAGACATTATTTTTCTCAAGCCATTTTATTAGAATGTTGGAAAATAAAACCCAGGCAAATTATATGCAGTGCATTATATAGTTGAGTGGAATCTCACAGACTTATTGTTTATAGTTTTATTATTTGAATTATTATTTAAACAATAGTTCTTGCTGTGCAAATTTTTCATACATGAAACAATTTTGAGACTTTAATCTCATTAATCAGATCAATAGATTGCTTTAAATGTATTTTATTTGCATTTTAAATGGATTAATGACCATGAATGATTTAAGATAATCTTGTCATTTACCTGTAGACACAAGGCACACATTAAAATGAAATTCTGATGCCCCGCTCTCAAAACAAGGTATGCCACCCAATGAACAATGTCACCGTCTCAAGAATAACAATAACTTAATACAGCAACAGCACCAAATATTAAGTTATAGAAAAATAACACCAAAACTTGTATTAATCAGTCCATTTTGAATACATAGCAGAAAAAAGGCTCTTGAGAGTTAACAAGGTTGATCTATATGGAACAAAGCTGTTTACAAACTTACTCTAATATTTACAGCCCTTGTTTAGCATTGATATGACAACACTAAACAGAAATACTCAAGTCTCCAGCATATTTTTAATTTCTAATTACTATTGCTCTATTAACCCCCATATACTGTATTTGGGTGTTTATTCTTCATTATATTTCTCCTTCATTAGAACTATCTTTTTCATCACTATTCACAGATGCAATAATTTAAAACTGGTTGCCATGAATGTGCCCAGGGTAAATATCATTCAACAATAATAAGGAACTTTGCTGCTAATTTTCATTCCTATTGATTTGTATCTGCAGTTGATCAGGTGCAAATAAGAACATCTGGCTTCTTTTCTGCTCAATAAGAAATATAGCAGTGATTTTGGATACATCAGAATTTAATATCACAAAAGACAGATCACAGACATATTTTAAGAGGTCTAATTTATATTTACCAACATCTCTGGATAGAGTCAATTGATCTAAGTGACATGAAGATATACTATTAGTAGTAGTATTATTAAATTTATAAAATTGCACTACACTATTATTACAATCAGAATGAGACTGAACACCAAAACCCTCCCCTGCTCCTAAAAAAAAGTATTATTTTTCCCTGAAGATATATTTAGGAGTCTTTGTCTTTTTTTTCACTATTCTTTTCTTTAATTGCGCCTTTTGCTTTTTCTGTTCTAATTTAATTGGTTTTAGTTCTTATTGCTTTTAAAACTTTTTATGAAAATTCTATTAAAAATTCATTTAGAAATCTTTTCGTATGATGAAGATGATAAATCTAGGGATCCTATTATCCTTTTGCTTCTTGTCCACCAGAACTTATAGATTCTTTTACTCTGCTACCACCCAAAAGTACTTTCTGGTTTCATCTAGAGGATACTGCTTTCCTGATCATTCTCCAGTTCTAACCTAAACCAATGATGTCCAGGTTTTTATTAGTCTAAAATCAACAAAGGATCTTCTTGTGTTTGCTCAATGACTTAACACTTCTTGTTCTGATGTGAGTTTATGTCATTATTGGGTACCAGAATTTGCATTCATTCAAGGCTTCATGCCATAAACACAAAATTAAAATATGCTTCATCCAAAAACTTCCTTATTCTTTAATAAATTATTATTATCTATATTATAAAAGAGACTCCAGCTTTGAATAATCCATAAATTCAGGAGATAATCATGCTTACTTTTATAATTTTCCCCATTTCATTATACGGAACTTTCTTATCTTCAAACTCTGAAAAGGCTGCTTCAACTTTGATAATGATTTCATCATGATTACTGCAGATATTCGGAAGTCCATACGGAAAATAGAAAGTTGGAATGTTTATGGACAAGGGAGCACCAACAGTTTCTTTATTTGTAGACAATAGAGACTGTGGGGAGATTGTTGAATTTGAAGGACTTAGAGATGGTGTCACCGGTTTTTTCTCTTGCTTATTTTGGACCTAAATGTTAATAAACAAAATTACTATTTTTATACAATGCAATGCGAACAAGGAATGTACAAAAATAGTCTTTCCAATAAGCAAAACAATGTTATGATTTAAAAAAAGCCAAGCTGTGTGTATACGGAACAGTCATCTTTCAGAAAAGTACAACAATATTAAAACACTTTGAAATTCTAGGTATAAAAGACAATTCACCCTATATGATTAAATATTTCAGCTCTATATACTATATCTTCTAAATGCTACATTTATTGTACTACTACTACTGTACATTTTTAAAAAGTTCTTAAGCATATAACCAAAGCTTTCCAGAACAGAAGACAAGCTTCTAAGTTCCAAAATATAACTAAAAAAATAGCCACTGAATATCACCAAGAAATTCATAAATGTACTTTGCTACCAGGAGCACTTCTTCCTCTTTACAGCTCCCTGCTACTTATGTCTTCACGGTGTGTTTTGTCCATGCCCTTGTTGTCTTTATTTTTCCACATAAGGGGTAGTGCAAGGGGCTAGTTTTCTTTGACATTTATTTTGAATCATTTTTAAACTTTTTATACTATTAAATCTTTTTAAGTTTTTTTTCACTGAATATTGTTTGGGAACAACTTCAATCTCCTTAGCCACTTTACTTTTAATAGTCAACATTTGTTCCCCCATACATATGAAAAGTAAGGGACGCGGTGGCTCAGTGGGTTAGGACGCTGAGCCTGTTGATCAGAAGGTCAGCAGTTTGGCGGGTCGAATCCCGAGTGCCGCGTAACAGAGTGAGCGCCTGTTATTCATCCCAGCTTCTGCCAACCTAGCAGTTCGAAAGCACGTAAAAATGCAAGTAGAAAAACAGGGACCACTACGGTGGGAAGGTAACAGCGTTCCGTGCACCTTTGGCGTCCAGTCATGCTGGCCACATGACCACGGAGACGTCCTTGGACAAGCGCTGGCTCTTCGGCTTTGAAACGGAGATGAGCACCGGCCCCTAGAGTCGGAAACGACTAGCACACATGTGCAGGGGAACCTTTACCTTTACACCTTTATATATGAAAAGTAGCACAAAATGTATATGTTACTATCAATGTGTGAAATAAGGCATTTTATAGAATTGTACAGTACCGAGTGCCAGAAATGAGATGTCAAAGTATAAAACACTTAATATTTCACACCTTTCTTAGGAATTCTATGCAATGGCAAAAGGTAAACCGGCAAAGTATGAAAGACTCTCGCTAAAATGCAATTCTAGCTTTCCTTATTGCAACAAATAGGTCAATACTGGTTTTTTCCTCTTACATTTTTCAGTAAAAATGTCCTTTATTTTGCATTTTTTTCTTTCATTTTCATACATGTCTTTTCAATAAAGGGTTAGTGTTAGGGTTCTAAGTTCCTAACCCTAATCCTTTTCATGACTTTGCCTAAATAATTCTTATCATTCTGCACAATGCCTAGTATTATATATCATACCTAGGAAAAGTATACAGCATATTAAAATAATACAGACATTTCATTCTTTGCCCAAAAATGTCACACATTTAATAGATTTCTTAGACACTCTATACAATGCCAGCTTGTCACACATTGCTGGTAACATATACAATAAATAGAAATTTTCAGGACCATTACGTTTTTCTTTTTAAAGGAAACAGAAGTCAATTTGTTACCATGTTCTACTATGGTAATAATATTTATTTATTTAAACCTTTTCACCTTCAAGAAGAAAATACCAAAAGAAAAAAATACATGTTTCCTTTTATTTACCAACAAGATATTTATATACTAAGCTTGGAAGATCTATTTTTAAACCAATAGGTATTTGGTGCAAATAACCTTCTGAAAATAGAGAAGCCTAAGCAAGAAACCATTCTAACCACTGATCTAAAACAGAGATAACAAATAAGAAGGAAAAATAAAGCACATTCAAACCTGGGCTTGCTGGAATGACTTCAACCTCTTCTTGAACCGGGATGGAAGAACAAAATCACAGCCTTTGGCAAGGAAAGCTAACTCTCCTCGTAAATCAGGGTCCCTTCGCAGAGATCTATCCTTGATCATCATTTTTGTTACTTCCTCAGAAAATTGTTCTTCCCAGCAAAGATGTAAAGTCCTTTTGAGGTATCACTTCAACTAGTTTCTTGATTTGTTTGTGTGAGAGGGGGCTGGGGTTCAAGAAGTTCTAAGTGAAACATACCTTGTCTTTTTATTCCGAGAAAGAATTGTCTATATCTCATCCCAAGGCCATTTTTTGATATTCGAAGAATCCCTGAGCACAAAGATCTCTGGATGCTTTTTACCAATTATTTATCAAGAAGTATAATCTACACCAGAATCTGTCCCTGCTGGCTACATGACAGTTAGACAATCTGTCCTTGGCTGGTAACAGAGCAGAGGTATTGTGGGAAGGGAGGCATCCACCACACTACTAGCAGTGGTGCTAAAGTTAGACTTATTGCAGAGGTAGCTAAATATATCACCTTCCAAGATATATATTTTATGATGTTCCATGGTGAAACTTTAGGTGCAAATTTAAATATCAATCTCAAATGAAATCAAAACCATAATCTACAGATGCCACAATAAAAGCACAGACTTTTCTGATTAGAGTATAATATAAAAAAGTTTGAAGTCTCTTTTAGTTTTTTTGTTTCATGTGATTAAAAAATAGAGCTTCCTTCTAAGGGACATTACATGGTAATTATCATGCTGTTAAATATTTTCCTTACATGTTTGTCAATAAGACAACACTTTAAAGTAGACCTCTTTCCTAGGATCAGAGCTTTTAAAAATGTGCTTTTTAAATTAGATCAAATTAAATTAGAATGGAGCTACCAAAATCGGTACAGTAATTGAAATCCAGAGAATGTATTTAATTTCATGTAAGAACAAAAAAAGACCCAATAATGCAAATTGTCATCCTTGATATCCTAAATATAAATGAAATCTTGATTTACCAAACCTATTGGAGGGAGCGTTAGACATATTTGGGCCTTTGGGGGAAAAGTATTAAAACTGATTTCAATTCTCATAAAAAACAGGCACTTTGGAACAATTTCATTTAAAAATGGCAGCAACCCCTTCTTTTTTTGGAAACTTGGATTGAAAATGGGATAATTAAATAATTATTTAAACCAATGATTATGTAAAAATGGAAGTGAAATGAATATAAGCATGTTTATTCTTAAAGTGTCATACAAATGGCTAACAGATTTACCTGTGCTTTTATTTTATTTTTAAATTTATTTAAGTTTATTGGCCTCCCAACTCCAGTGAATTCTGGGTGGTTTTCACACATGACAAGCTATGTCTATTTTTGTACTGTGCACAAGAAAGTTTGGACTTGTGGCAATTTCCAATCTACTATAAAGAGTGAAAAATTCAATGACATGTAAATAATTTTCTGTTACAGTATTTCCATAGAACATTATTTTTGTATGAATGGGTTCAAGCATTAAGTGAAAAACCCCCTGCAATCTTACCTTGATAACCTCTGGCATCTGTTGAATTAATGGTGAGACAGTTTTTTTCTTCACTGTATCTATGCAGCTCTGCTTGTCAACTGTAATGGAAGGCGTGGCTAAAGTTTCCTGAAGAATATGCATCACTTCTTTCTCTTTCGATAAGCTTCCTTTGCCCAATTGGAATTCTACTAGTTCTTGGGCAAAGTCTTCAATACTCTCCAAAATACGCAATAAAAGAGTTTTGTCATCTTCATCCATTTTATGACCATTGATTTCTACAAGTTTTGATAAGGAAGAAGGCATGCTTTTGTCTTCAGGAAAACAATCTTTGCCTTTGTTTTCATGGGTTAAACCACTGCTTTTCAAATATCTAGGATCACTCTGCTCAACATTAGTTTCTCTCAGTGTAATTTCCATTTTTTGTGAAAAATTCTCCAAGTCCAACAAAAGTTTGTCTATCTCTTCTTGATTGTTTTTTCTAGGCTCTTCTTTAGGGATCTGAACATTATAGTTAAAGGTTTGATCAAAGGAATCTGCTGAAATGGAGAGCTCACCCTTTGATAGAGGCTGTGCAACAGTATGTGAAGTTTTAGTAAGTTCCAAAGAAGGATTTACCCATTCAGCTCGCTCCTGGTTGCTCTCTGAATTTCCCCATATTGTTTTACTCTGAACACTTGATGCATTTCCCCTTAGTTTTTTTCCATCCGATTCTTCTACAATATAGAGATATTCTGTGGGAAAAACGCAATCTGATGGATTTAGAAATTGTAACTGAGATAGTACATGAGAATCATTTCTAGAATCTATATTGTTCTGCAATGCATTTGAGGAAATATCTACACTGGGGACTTGAATAAGGTTGGTTGAGGAACTTGTATCATTATTATCCTGAATTCTTTTTAAGTTAGAGGTAAATGGCTGCTTTGCTACAGATGATGCAGAAGTTACAACATCTTCATATCTTGGTGGTTGCTCATTACCAAATATTGGGGAGAAATGAGATTGCTCCAAAGCAGACAAACTACTAATCAGTTCTACGATGTCACCAGGATGTCTAAATTCAAAAGGCAACTGTTTAAGGTAGGAAGAAAATCTTGTCATTAAATTCATGTAGATTATTTCAGAATTGGCCAGTGACTCACTATTATTTCCGCTACTGACATTACCTGAAGATTTCTTCTTAATGCAATGCTTTATTATATCTGTACATTTCTTCAAGTCCTCTGAGCATTTTAGCAAGATATCTAAGCACATCTTAATATCTCCACTGGAAGAACCATCCAGTTTGTGCTTTTCCAAAATTTGTGTTATAAAACTGCCATCAGAAAAAGTTTCTATAGGCAAAGGAAATATAGAACTCTCACTTCCCTTAACTGGGGTGCTGTTGCCCTGCCATTTTTCTTCATGAGAACAATTATTTAGAATGCCATTAGGAGGGAACAAAGTTTCATCACTGCTGAAATGTCCACTAATCAAGTCAAAATCTAGTGATCTTCTACTGAATGGGTCTGACTTAACTTTTCTTCCTTTTCTATAGTTTGCTTGATTTGAAGAATTTCTTAGTTTTTCAAATGAGAATTCTTTTATTTTTCCACTAGCAAGATTTATGGCTTCTTCAGTGATAGCTTTCAGATTTCCGCTGCTTTGAACAGAAGATCCTTTTTTAAGTTTTGGATTACTAGGAAGGAGCTGATGATAATCTTCATCCCCGGACAAAGCAATGGAATTTTCAGGCATCGAAAATCTGTGGGTCAAATCTGAATTTCTAAAATTAGGTGTAGAAACTTTAATTAGTTTTGCACAAACACTGTGGTGGGCCACTATGCACATAACTCCTTGTTTGAATACTTGACATGTCCCTGTGCAATAATGCACAACATTATGAAGCTGATTATCTATTATAACACTGCTGTAACAATTCACTGTTGTTATTACTCTTTTATAGTTTGCTGCCATGATAGGAATTTCAATTTGTTGCACTCTGAAATGGCTTAAGAGAACAATCACTTTACCCTCTTTTAAAATCTCATATTCATACATCTATAAGCACTGATGTGGTTTTGTTGTAAATGTACTAAAATCAATACATTGTCAAGAATTAAAAAATTGCAGACAACAATCTACAAAAAATTAAAATGTCCAGCATAATGTATAATTGTCTTTTAGATAATAGTAAATATTCCCACACTAAAAATGTTGTACTGATGAACAATTGATTTCTTCTCTCAATAGCAATGTTAGAAGTAGAAATGAAGAATGTTAATCCACTGTTGAGAAAATGAGGGAAAAAAAATCTCTTGAATGTTTTGTCCAAACTTCCTCTGAACTTCAGATCTCATGGAGAAAATAAAAGCAAGTAACATGGTCAAATGATCCACCTCCTTCATTGGCGTGGAAGATGCCTGCAATAACAAACGTTGTTAGTAAACAAATTTCGAGCCTAACTTTAGATATTGCTACTAACGTCAGATAAGCATTGCAGGAGAAGGAGTGGCAAAACCTGGGGACAGAGTCAAAATAAGAATCAGCCTAAAGTTTCTACCTAGGCACAAATGGACCAAACCCAACCCCTCTTGAATTCTGTTGATCCTTATCTAGTGCCAAGATAATGCTATCAATTTATATCATTAATGGGAAAAATACATGTTTAAGAAATCTTCCATGTACTGTATAAATTCAAAAAAATCTATTTCCTTTATTATGCAGATTAAATGATTAAAAACTACACTAATTGCTAATGCTATCTTCTCAGAAAACTCAGGCAAACTTCATAAGATAATAACCATTATACCATGTGAGCTACACATAAAATAAATAATAGATAAAACAAATTAATCAAATACACAGTTTAATAGCTAATAACTATTGCTATTAAGCACATGGAGTTGAATTAATTTTAGTTTATTCACTAAATGAAGACGTGAAAATTATTCTTGTCCAAGATCCAGATTTCATTTCCCAGTCATGACTATTACTACCAACATCTACAGACAACCTGTTGCCTCAATGATTCAAGGGGTAGAGAGATTAATTTCTTGCCACTCCACATCTTTTTAAGACGGGAGGTTGAAAATGGCCTGAGTCTTCTGAGCAGAGAAAGGCACACTGCTCCACTCACCTTATACCCAAAGGTATAGTCCAGACATGTCAAACACAAGGCCCGCAGGCCACATCCGGCCTGCAAAGTGGTTTCATGTGGCCCGCGAAGCCATCCTGGAAACAGCGAGGGAATGGCCCCTGCTGCCTTGGCCCCAGCCCAGGCCGGCCAGAAGCCAATGTACAATTTTGTGGTGGCCATCCATGCTGGAATGCATTCAGTCTCAGCTCAAGGCCATCCTGGAAACAGCAAGGGACTGGCCCCTGCCGCATCAGCCTCACCCCCTGGATGCACGCTAAGGAGGTATCACCCTTTGTGAGGAATGGAGAAATGCACCATCGCCTGGAAGTGGCCAGCAAATGGCCCTCGCCTACTTCACATATCCACTTGGTGGGCTCTGCGGGAGGGGACGTTGCAAGCAGCATGAGAGTCGACGTTACCTGCGTAACGCTGCCCAGCCCCCAGCCTGCCCAGTTTCAGCAGGCAGCACAGCACTCTCACAGCGCTGAGAGGCTGGGCTGGGCGGCGTGAAGCTGGAAAGAAGCGCAATGCTGCCCAGCCCCCAGCCTGCTTGATTCAAGCATTAGGATTATTTAACATATTCCGTCTTTATTATTTTTATAAATATTTTATAAAGGAATCCAAGCTCCTCCTCAAATTTTCTGCACAACAACCCGGTGAGGTGAGAGTGAGTGAGTGAGTGAGTGGCCCAAAGCCAGTCAGCTGGCTTTCATAAGGCAGAACCTGAACTCATAGTCTTCTAGTTTCTAGGCTGCCAATTAAACACATTATTCTAATAATACAGGAATGTTAATCTTACATTTTAATTTACAGATTTTATTCTAATTCATTCCCAAGAAACTGGTTCTGGGAACTTTTTTCTTTTTACAGATAAAGAGCTGAAAGTTAATAAATAGCCTGCCCAAGCATCTAACTAAGTAGCTATACAACTTGAACTGTCTCCAGGATCCAAATCCGATTTACTGTGCCACAAAACTATGTGTTTTACACTACTCTAACATATTTTTAGATTATCTTTATCCAATAGACTTCATGTACTTAGTCCTTTTTTATCTCATTTCCCACTATTCATGCATTAGATGTATTCTTACTGATTCAAATAATCTATGTTAAGTAATAGTTGCACACATTTTTAGAAAAGCATCCTTAATGTCATCAAGTTTATTTTGAAAGAAAAGCAGCCGATGAGCAGCTGTTGCTGGTAAGGCAACTTGATTAAACGCAAACAATAAATAGTAACATATCCTGTCTCTACAATGCCACCAGATACTGAAAAGCAGCAAAGGGAACACTGAGCTTTGCTGTTTGGGTACAGCAAGCAAATTTGCAGCTGCTATTTCCTCCTTGTACTCATTTTCTGCAGACGGATAGGATGACTGTGGTCATAGATGAATCATCCGTAACTTCATTCATTTTCTCTTTCTCCCTGAACCTAGGATCCCCACCATAGGCTCTAAGGTGCTATCATAACCATGAAACCATTTTCAGGATCCTAACAGTTTCTTCTTTCTGTAAATGAAAGGACAACGTAGTTGCTCTTTCTGTTATGTTATAGTTTTGAATAACTACTTAATATGACCCTATAGAATCTCCTTCTGTTGTACATCTTGCCTTAAAGTCTTGACTTTCAGTAAGTTCTCTAGGGCAGACATGTCAAACTCGTGACGTCACATGACATCACACAACGTATCGGGACAATTTTGCCATTCCCAGCAATGGGGTGGGCACGGCTTCCACATGATGCATCTGGCCCGTGGGCTAGCAGTTTGACACCCCTGCTCTAGGGCAATGCTTTCTAAAGTCTAGCAGATCCGCAGATTGTTTCAACTGCAGTGTGATTCATTGGCCTAAGGATGAAGCCAAAATGATTAGAGATTTCCATCCAAAATGAAGGGAAATGGTATATAACAGCAGCAAGAGCTAGCAAGTATTCTTTATGGCTGTGATCAAACATCTCAAGCTATGAGCTGCTTAGTACTGAATAAAACATAATTGGCTGGTTTATACTACATCATAAATCACGAGTTACAAACAACACTAGCTGGGTTCACAAGACATCCTAAGTTAAAGCATGCAAACAAGCAAAGTGCGCTTTTGAGTTAGAATATTGTGGAAACACAGTATATTATGGTATTTCTGTGGTAGGATTTTACACACACACACACGATTAAATGAACTTGGTTGAGGTCAGATGGTAGGACATACTGGAGCTGCTTAAATCACAATCAAGCCATACTTTTTAAAATTCATTTGTTTTATGAAACCATTATGATTATCATGACATTACACATAATGTACTGTGCTTAAACAGAAACTTCCAATAATTTCTTATAACCACTGATGAATTTTATTGTAATCATGTTGAATTATGCTTTTAATGCTACATCTAAATTCTAATAATGTATATATCAGATGCTCATTTTTCAAGTGTTAAGACAAAATATATGCATAATTTTAAATTCATGATTCAATTTAAGATGGACATTACTTTTAGTTTAAATTTGTAATATGTAGCAAAAGTATCTTAATTTGTATCTTTTAAAACACTGGGGAATTCTCATCAGATGTGAAGGTGAATACTATGCAGGCAGGAAAAATACATTAATATCAGTTGTATAAAATGGCAGACAAGATTTAGAAATCAAACCAAAAATACTGAAACTGCCATGCGTGGAAAGTTAAGTAAAGAAATTTATTTTGTTAATACGTTAACAAAAATAGTAACTGAGCATATTTCATTAGTAATACCTCAAATACATAGT
Source organism: Vipera berus (assembly GCF_964194415.1). Taxonomy (NCBI): domain Eukaryota; kingdom Metazoa; phylum Chordata; class Lepidosauria; order Squamata; family Viperidae; genus Vipera; species Vipera berus. The sequence goes on from NC_138207.1 coordinate 42,705,101, forward strand.
TTTTGTTGAAGTATAAAAAGCAAGTAATGAAAATGATTCAAACAAAGCTAACAATTTAAAGGCACAATAGCAAAAAAGTTTCCAAAACTTACATGACACCCTGAAGAACTTTTTGAGGATCAGGATCAAATAATCTGTCAACATAATGGTGACTACTTGCTGTAACTTCCTGTAAGCAAATACAGTTGAGGTCCATCAGCGATATACATTTTTACAAATTCAAGAAAGCAAGACTCTGAAGCAGTAATACTTATTTGTAACAAATCTGAACCCTAAGGATATAAATATTTTGGAATATTTTATTTATTTATTTATTTATTTATTTATTTATTTATTTATTTATTTATTTATTTATTTATTTTATTACATTTATATACCGCCCTTTCCCGAAGGACTCAGGGCGGTTTACAGGGTGATTAAAAAACCAAGATACAAAAGTTAAAAACAAATTTAAAAAAAATTATATTTGTCCCTGCATAAATAAAACCCCAGTTAAAATAAGATTAATCCTCAGCCTGGGCCAGAGAGCTCGAAGAGCCAGGTCTTCAGGCCCCGGCGGAATGAACGGAGGTCGGGGGCAGTCCTCAGCTCCACTGGTATGTTATTCAATAAAATTGGACTCTATTTATTCAAAATTTCATACTAATTTAAGGAGCTTCTCTCCTTCCTTATTTAGCCAGTTGTAACAAAATCCCCCAATAAATATGGAAATACTTGTAGAGAGGTTTATGGGAAAGTCAGAAAGAATAGTTAAGCAAGCTGGTCTCTGTGTTCTGACAGGAGTTATTTTTTAAGCTCATTTTATTGGGATAGTGACAACAATTTCTTATCAGAGAAATACCAAAATACAATGTAGTAGTAATGCAAAAATAATCATTTCAATTAGCACAAAAATTTTGAATTGAATGGATATCAGCAATAACAAACTAAGAAAAGAAACAGGAATGGACTGAAATTAATTTTGGTATGATTAGTAATAAAGATTTCCAATCTCTAACAGTTGAACAATAGATGAACAATTATTCATCTACCCATTCTTAATTATATACCAGTATTAAAAAGAAAAATTTTGGAAATAATAGCTAACAGGTTCTTGAAATATTGAAAGTTCTATTCACTTGTGATACAATTCGAAATGAACTTAATCGCATGTAGGGATTAGATTTTATGTTATACAGAATTTCGCTATCAATGAATCATTCCTCTCTTCTGCTTCCTCTTGCACTCATCCAAATTTCTCAAACTTAAAAGTGGGAGGGGCATGAAGGAAGAGAAAGTAATGTTTTGATATTGATAGCAAAAGTCCTTATCAGCAAAATAAGGCTTTTATAATACTAAAAACAAAAAAATTTTTGGAAGAAGGCAATGGCAATCCACTTCCACAATGCTTCCAAGAAAACATTATTGGCTATAATTAACAAGAAAAAATAATATTAGCTTTAAACTTGTATGCCACCTGGCCCGCAACTGCTCAGTAATGATAACAACTCTGTATGCAGCGGCAGACAAAAAAGGCAACTGCATAAGGTTGCTCAAAAAAATAATTAAAAAGCCAACAATGTAATGTCTTAATACAAATCCCTATGTCTGCACCTGAAGTATTGCATACAGTTCTGGCTTAATTTCTGATACAAAGATATCATAGGTCTGGAAAAAGAGTAGGAAGTCAACCAAAATGATGCAGCTAAAAATGTCCTGTAAACAAGTAGTCTTGAAAAAATGCAGGTGAACGATACCTGATTATACAAAATCATGGCACAGAGTGAGCAGAGAAACATTTTATTCTTTGCCTCTCTATGGCTTATTTTTTTTAATAAAATGTCATTGACATGGGTACAGGAGCAAGGAAGGTGAAAGTGACATCAGTCACATCCCAATGCTACTATACAAATTATGTACTACATGCCATTCGCATCATAATACAATTGATAGGTTACACCAGGGGTGTCAAACTGCCGGCACACAGGCCGGACGCGTCATCCGGAAGCTGCGCCCACCCCATTGCTGGCAATGGCAAAACCGTCCCGATACGTTGCACGACGTCACGTGACTTCACGAGTTTGACATGTCTGGGTTACACAATGTGCAGAATTTGTGTGAAGTCATAATGTATATAACACTACTGTGGTTGGCCCTAGGCATCTAGGAAGCTGTTATACTTATTAAAAACTATCCCAGCAGTTGAAGTGTTTTTTTCATTAAACACAGTAATGTATTAACATCATTTTTTGAATCCTTAAGAAGGAAGTCTTTCCCCGAAGTAGTAGAACAGTTTGTCTCCCAATATTCATCACCAAGTATTTTCTGTAAGCAGTCAAGAAAAAATGGGTTTGAGCATTCTGGGGAAAAATCACTATGCTTTTGTACCACGCTCTAATTACTCAGTAAAGAGCTGACATAAGCAACACAGGCAAAGAAAAGTCTATTTTTTACAAGCACTGCTGTAAATCTCTAGATCTAGGTCCGGGTAGGCAACCTTGGCTCTTTTATGACTTGTGGACTTCAACTCCCAGAGTTCCCGAGTCAGCATGTCTAGTTCAGGAATTCTGGGTATTGAAGTCTACAAGTCATAAAAGAGCCAAGGTTGCCTACCCTGATCTAGGCAAATAACGTTTAGAAAAATTGTGCTTTCAAGCAGGTCTATCCATACTGACTTTTATAAGTAGCAGTACAGTGCATCTTTCATTCACATGTAACACTAGCCAAATATGCTCAGACTTGCTACTGGTCCACTTGAACAAAGACATGACTTTTCTTCATTAACATTATTCTTAGAATTACATTGATTTACAGGAAATTCAATACTTGCTTTCAAGGAAATTTGACTTTCATTTATTACAACTTACATGCCACTTCATTTCTAGACTCCAGAGACTTACAACGTGACATTTGGAAGATTAAAAATAACATTACTACAACTACAACTGATCACCAATGCATTACTATTCAGGGCAGCATCTTACTTGTCTTCAAATGACTTTTGGGGGGTCCTGAAAATTGTATTCCTTCAATTATGGGATCTTTGGCAAATTGATGAACAGATTCCGCTTGGAGGCGGCCTTTCTGGAGGCATTCGTAAAGGGCTTTAAAGAAGACAACCAGCATCTTGAATTACACAAGGAAGTTATATAACAACTGGTGCAGCTCCCATAATCTGTGATTTTACATAGGCAAATTTTGGGGTACCAATAATTACACAGGCTGCTATATGTTACACCAGAAGGTCAGAAGATTTCAGAAGGGCAAGGATAGTCCTATGTAGAGTGCATTACACTGATCTACCTAAAGGTGACAAGGTCGAGAGTGACAAAATAAAGCTTCCTGATCCAGAAAGGTCATATATGGCATTCAATATATAATTGTGCAAAGGCCATCACGGCTATAGCCTCTATCTGCTGTTCAACCAGGACTCCTGAGTTTAGGAGGATTCCAAGTTGGTCAGCTCCTTCTGGTGAAATATCTCATCCAAAATAAGAGAAAAACACCTATCTCTGGACTCATATAGCTTCATACAGACTCATATAGTCACTTTTTGGTAGAATTTACTCTCCTAATTTATAATTTTCTAATCAGTAATTCTATTATTTCTCCAACACAGGACCAGATTCTTCTAATTATCTCCTTTGCCTGATAAAAATACATTTTTATATATAAATGTGCCTACTCTCAAAACCAAAAGTGTTTATGGGGAGCTGTTGAAGATATGCTATATCAACTGCTGACATTACAGATTTGAAATATTTTTTCCATAATAAAGGTAATATTTTAGCACTAAATGTTTAGCACTAATATTTTAGCACTTAATTATCGAGATTTAAGACAGCTTCTTTTAGGGATGTTGCCAAATCCATATCCTGAGATAAATCAAATTTTAAAAAATATCATTCTGCTTCTATAGGTAGAAATATTTCAATATGGATTGTATACTCTGATTCAATGGATGATCAAGAATAACAAAACCCATTCCTGAAATCAGTTCATTAAATGAAGCTTTCCTTGCAGTCCCTTATTTAGAAACTTGACTACAAATTTTAACACAAAAAACTATTCTATAATCATACTCACACAAACATATATAGATAAAACACTGTGGTTTGCTGCAGAAATATTGTCCACAGTACAAACTAACTTTTTCTTCTTTTTTCAATGGATGTTAGGTGTAAAGAAAATGTACAGACCCAAGACTTCCACACTTTTATTATAAGCCTTTCAAAGCATTGGAACATATCCAATTTACAAGATAATAGATTTTTGCAAAGACGGAATCCTAACAAAATCATGTTTAAAGCAACGCATTTCTTAAATATCCTTTTCACAGATACAGCCATATTTATAAGCGACACTGAAGTAGCTAGAGCAGCATAATCATCTCCTCCCCACCCAACCTACAGCACTACAGAAAGTGGAAATCCAACCTTAACAGATGCAAATACAGACTGGCTAAACAAGACTTATGGGACTACTTGTATCAGAGTGGAATATACTTTTTAGTGCATATACTCTGTGTGCGAGAAAGTGTGTGTGTTTTCTATGTGTGTCTATACTAAAAAAACTAACTCAATGAAACTTCACTGTAACCGGCTACAAAAAAAAAAAATTGTACTGTACAATTAACAGCTGAGCAAAATAGGAAACTACAACAGGTGGAACTTGCAACTGCTATAACTTTTTTTCTAGACTTCTGCGGAATGCCCCTCTAATTGTGTTCAGATTCAACGCTAGGAAATAAATCAGGCATTTAGAAAATTAAATCTAAAACTAAATCAATTACTTATACATGTTTTTCCCACTCTAATAAAAATATCAGAACTTCTATGAAGAAAAAATTCTGCCAGATTTTTTACTTCCTAAAACTAATAAAGAGGAAAAATGCAATAAAAAAATCATTCGCTTCCTCGAAATCTACGGATATAAGACGAGAGCTGCTACTGTTCTTATCCCCGTGACACCTTAACCCAGAAAATAATGCAGCGGGGGTTAGCAATTGCATTTCCTTCAGAGGAAAAGTCCAGCAGTTGGACATCCCCCAATCTCCCCAGCCCACCTCAAGGCGAAAAGCAGCAGCCAAGGCTCTCCTTCTCCCTCCGGTTAGCTGCAAGAAAGGGGGGGGGGGGGGGAGAAGACGAGCTTCCAGGAGGGCGGGACTCGCTACGAGCCACCTAAGAAGGTAGTCCTTCACTCGCCCAGCCGGACCCAGAGGACCAACCCCGCTTCCCCCGGCCAAGAGAAGGGAGAAAGAAGACCGCCAAACGGAAGCCCTGACGCCGCTGACTTCCTTCGCCAGGAAGCAGAAGTCCTAGCCTCGCCGTTGCTGCTGCGGGCCTGCACTTACCGACAGGATACTCATGCGGAGTGGTGTCTCCAGCACGCACGCCATCTTGACGCACGCCAATGGCACCAGCCGTTCAACCCCGCGCAAGAGCTGGTGCCAGGACTGCTGCGATGACTGTTAGTGCTGCTCTCGCTGCTGCCGCCGCCTCCTCCGAGCGCACCCACATCGCCGGGGGAGATGGAAGGAAGGAAGGAAGCGAGCAACTACATCCCGTCCGTTGAAATAGCGAATAGGGAGGGGGGAAAAAAGCAGTTTCTTCGGCAGCGAGCAACACGCATGCGTGGCGACGACTTGTTGAAGGGAGGGAGGGATTATTTCCGGAAGTAGGTAATTTACTCCCACCTGTTTACAGAATATCGGGATGAAGAGAAGCGTGAAACGGGATGCGCCAACTCGACTTTCGGATGTTTGGGCGTTGAGCCAATGGGGGGGGGAGAATAGAGGCCGGCGTGCGCATGCGTAACGGTAAAACCACCTGTCAGAATTTGTCCTTGGCAAAGTGAACGAGAGAAACAGATAAGGAATTCGTGTGCTTAATGCTGGTACGCCATCTATTGACAGTTGTGTTTTAGAAACATACGCTTCTAACGCGAGTGAGGAAAAATTGCACATCATTGATGTGTAGTTAAGTATTTAGAAACAAAGTTTGGTATTGCGGTGGGATGAAACGCTACAATAGAAGGCTGAATGGATCAAACTCCATTTTCTAAATATGTGCTAAAATATCAGTAATCGAATGCCCCACAGTGGCAGCGGTTGCTCAATACACTACGCTAGAAACGTTTACAATTTAAGGGCTTTCTACAGCTCTCTACCCATGGTAATCAGAAAACTATACCAGCATTAAATATGCTGTTATTAGCCCTTCAAAGTTGACAGATCAAGAAACAGACTCCAGAAAATGATTAGAACTATAGCATATTGAAATAGACTGTCATAACAGAATCTTGCAAGCTTGACTGCATTTTTCTTTTCTCCCTCTTAATACCGTACCTAGAGAGGCAGGAAGGAGTAAGTCTCTTCTTGACGCTTTCCCTGTTTCTCAGGCTTAACATATTTTTTGAATATTTTGTTGTAACTGTCTCTAGATTCTTCAAAAATCATTTATGTGGCTCCCTATAGTTGTCCCTTGTGCTGATCTCTCTTCTGCCTTTATTCTGGCTTGTGATAAATAGTGGTGCTCTGATGTGTTAATTGCAAGACACATATGGTAGAAAACTTACCTCAAAAACACCAAAAAGGGAAAGTATTTAAACAATTGTTATATTTTCCAAAGCTCTGAGGCTGTACTCGTCTGCTGTATCAAATTACTCAGCTTCAACCCTCCTCCTTCCTCCACCCTCTGGCTGCGAGAGGCTCTGCTTCTTTTCCCGTCCCTTCCACACTACGAAAGGGGCGCCCACAGAGTGCACTTCAGTGGAGATGGGGAGGAGAGGAGGCGGTGGTATTTCCCTGCCAAGAGGGCTGAGGCTCATTTTAGCGCTAGCCCGCGCAGCTCCCGCCTGAGATTGTTTTTCTGCCCGCCTGAGATTGTTTTTCTGTGTACCGTAACAGAAGCCCGAATTTGATCTTTGCTTGTCCTGCCTGGGAAGAGCCACAGACAATCGCTTCTGAGGTTCCTGGGATTTAGGAAGGGAATTCTTGTGAAAGTTCGGTTTTAGGAGGAGGTTTAAAACAAAAGACTAATGCCCTTGACATTAACAGAAATGTTGATCTCATCTTTGGCCTTGCTATCTTGCAGTGGAAAGTATTAAAACATTCTTGAAAGATTAAGAAACCAGAAAGGAAAAAGAAAATAATGTCTTTATTCTCCACTTTTAAACCACATGATTGTGGCGCATTGAGCCAAGATTATGAACCCTTAGGTCTGGCATTTCTGAAATGCCAGCTGCAGTTTCCTGTCTCTGATTCCAAAGCTCCAGGGCTCTTCCCTTACAAAGTCCTTATGTCTCACTCTCTTTGCCTCATAGTTACTCCTACCGCACCCATGTTGTGCATTCATCAGCTTCATCCCCACAGGCTGAAGTTGGCTCTAGTTCTTTATTCCATTAAACAAAGCTATATAAATTAAGTTGAGTAAAGAATGTGAATAATAGTATATGCAGAAATAAGATTTGGACTGGTCCATGTAATACACAGCTAGAGGGATTTAAATTATTTAAAAGAAACAGACTAAACAAAAGAGGAGGTGGAGTTGCTCTCTATATAAGAAATAACTTTATCTCTACAGAAATAGAGTACAACAATGATGAAAACTGTAAACTTGAATGTATTTGGGTCAATATAAAAGGGCGAAAAATGACATTGCCATACATGTATACTATAGGCCGCCCAACCAAGCAGAGGAAATAGATGAACTTTTTGCTAGTCAGTTAACTAAGGTATGTAGGAAGCGCATCACAATAGTAATGGGGGACTTTAATTACCCTGATATCAACTGGGAGACAAATTCTGCAGCAAGTGGAAGATCTAACAGATTCCTGACAAACCTAGCAGACAACTTTCTCAAAAAGTAGAGAAGGGAACTAGGGGATTAGCCATATTGGATTTAATTCTAACAGAGATGAAATGATAGAAAGTGTCGAAGCCACAGGAACCTTGGGGGGAAGTGATCATGCAATATTGGAATTCAACATTATGGAAGCACAAGCAATAGAATACAGCCAAACTAGTCGTGGACTTTAAAAGAGGAGACCTTGGGAAGAATTCCATGGATGAGAATCCTAAAGGGGAAAACAACTCAAGAAGCTTGGGAAATTTTGAAAAGTGAGAATAAAGGCCCAGTCTAGTACAATACCAACAAAGAAGAAAAATAACAGCTTTCAAAAGAAACCAGCATGGCTGCATAAAGAACTCTCTGATAAACTGAAAGATAAAAAGGATAAGTATAAGAAGTGGAAAGAGAGGCACATAACTAAGGCAGAATATCAGCAAACAGCCCATACCTGCAAAGATGAAGTGAGAGAAGCTAAGGCTTAAAATCAACTAAGGCTTGCGACCAAAGTCAAAAATAACAAAAAAAAGCTTCTTTCAACATATAAGAAACAAGAAAAAAGTTAAGGAAATGATTGGTCCATTAGTGGGGGAAAGTGACAAGAAGGGAACAAGCAACAGGGAGAAAGCAGAACTATTTAACTCGTTTTTTGCATCTGTCTTTACACAAAGGGAAAAAACAGTCCAACCTACCAAAACCAGTGCCATAAAAAACAGAATAGAAACGCAAGTTAAGATAGGCAAGAAAATGGTAAGTGAGCACCTGTCCAGCCTAGATGAGTTCAAATCACCAGAACCAGACGGATTACACCCCAAGGTTCTCAAGGAACTGGCAGACGTGATCTCAGAACCACTGAACTATATTTTTCAAAGATCCTGGACCACTGGGGAACTACCAGAGGACTGGAAGAGAGCTGATGTAGTTCCTATCTTCAAAAAAGGGAAAAAATAGATCCAGGAAACTACAGACCTATCAGCCTGACCTCAATACCTGGGAAGATTCTGGAAAAGATAATCAAAAACAAATCAGCAAACACCTTGATGCGAAGAAAGTTATCACTAAAAGCCAACATGGGTTTGTCAAAAACAGATCATGCTAGACAAATCTTATTGCATTCTTTGACCAAGTGACAAAACTAGTGGACCAGAGGAATGCTGTAGATATAATTTACTTGGACTTCAGTAAGGCATTTGATAAAGTAGATCACAACCTACTACTTGATAAGATAGAAAAATGTGGGTTAGATAGCATCACCACCAGATGGATTCGTAGCTAGCTGACAGGCCGTACTCAGCATGTGGTCCTCAATGGAACTGCATCTACATGGAAGGAAGTGTGTAGTGGGGTGCCCCAGGGCTCTGTTCTGGGCCCAGTGCTCTTCAACATCTTCATCAACATCTTCATTTGGATGAGGGGATAGATGGGGAACTCATCCAATTTGCAGATGACACCAAGCTGGCAGGAATAGCCAATACTCCAGAAGATAAGCTTAAGATACAGGAGGATCTGGACAGACTCGAACACTGGGCACTATCTAACAAAATGAAATTCAATGGTGAAAAAAGTAAGGTTCTACATTTAGGCAGGAAAAATCAAATGCACAGGTATAGTATAGGTGGTACCTTGCTCAATAGTAGCAACTGTGAGAGAGATCTCGGAGTCCTAGTGGACAATCACTTAAATATGAGCCAGCAGTGTGCTGCAGCTGCCAAAAAAGCCAACACAGTGCTAGGCTGCATTAACAGAGGGAGAGAATCAAGATCAAGTGAAGTACTAATACCACTTTACAATGCCTTGGTAAGGCCACACCTGGAATACTGCATCCAGTTTTGGTCACCATGATGTAAAAAAGATGTCAAGACTCTAGAAAGAGTACAGAGAAGAGCAACAAAGATGATTGGGGGACTGGAGGCTAAAACATATAGGGAACGGTTGCTGGAATTGGGTATGTGTAGTTTAATGAAGAGAAGGGTGAGGGGTGACATGATAGCAGTGTTCCAATATCTCAGGGGCTGCCACAAAGAAGAGGGAGTCAAGCTATTCTCCAAAGCACCTGAAAGCAGGACAAGAAGCAATGGATGGAAACTAGTCAAGGAGAGAAGCAACCTAGAACTAAGGAGAAACTTCCTGACAGAACAATTAACCAGCGGAACAACCTGCCTCCAGAAGTGGTGAATGCTTCAACACTGGAAGTTTTTAAGAAGAGACTGGCCAGCCACTTGTCTGAAATGGTATAGGGTTTCCTGCCTGAGCAGGGGGTTGGACTAGATGATCTCCAAGGTCCCTTCCAACTTATTATTATTATTATACATCCAGGCTGTCTTTTGGAGATTTCTTTATAACTTGCCAGGCGTTTAATTAAAAGCGCTCAAATAAATTGCTAGGATGAATCCAATTGTTTGGAAGGATTTTGAGGGGCAGGTATTTAACACCCCGAAAACGTAAAACCACCATAAGACCACATCACGGTTTCCTCTGACTGTATGTCAGTATGTCAGAGAGAAAAACTAAATTAGGGACTTTTCCATTTCATCCAGTTCATTATTTTCTATTAATTGAGGACTTTTCTGAACTGCTAAATGAAAGTGCTATCTATATATCTTTGAATCTACTATTCTTTGAATCTACAGAATAGTAGATTATTCTGCTTCTATTGCCTCCTTCTCACTATTGAATAATGCTATCCTGATTTTGCATGTCCAGCACGATAGTGATTGGTTTTGGTTCCTCCTGTTTTTGTTATCCTTCATCTTTTTGTATCCAGCTCTTTAAGGATATGAGCAGAATGACAGCAGTTGGGCTAATGAGGGATCTCTGTTGTTGACCCGTTTTCCCAAAAAAGTCCAGTGCAAATTGTTTTCCAGTTAGATATAGTAAATATATTCCCCAATAACCATCAGTCTTCTTAAGAAAGTCCAGTTCATTACTTGTCAATTCTGTTAACTCCAGATTTGTAGAATTCATATCTCCTTCAGCTTTCTCCAATGAACCTGCAGTTTCCAAACCAAAGTCTTTTTCCTTTAAATCAGCCAACAGCAATTTAAATTCCATTCCATCCAGTTGTGAGCTTGATTTGGCTACAGTTGCTTGAATATCCTCTTTAGGTTGATTTTAAAACTCGTTATTTTATCGAACTTTTAAATTTGAAGTTGTAGGTTTAAAAGCATTCTTTTTTCAAAGGCTTCCCAGAGGGCGTTATCACTGTTTGCATTTTTAATATAGTCCTGTAACTGGGCATTCACAACCAGACATAAATAGTTCCTTTCCAGATATGGGAGTTACTGATTTCCATACCGCAAAAGTGAAACTAATTCAGAACAGCAGAAACAGTGAAAAAACATTACAGATTTACAGACTTCACCTTAAAATCCATCAAGTTAAAGTAAATCAGCCTTAAGCCAGTCAATTAACTTTTAAAACAAAAAGCAAGATAAAAAAAGGAAATTCAAACTGTGCAGCTAAAACTCAAATGTGCTTAAAGAAACTGAATAGCTGAAAGGAAAGATGGGGACCGGACTCTCTGACCGCTTTTAGGGGAATTGCAATCCTCAAGATTCCTCTTCTCAGGAAAGTCCACGGTCTCAGCGTTGTCTGCTGCTAGCTGCTCCTATTCAGATTTAGGGAGCTGGCTGCCAAAGAACTCACTTTGGCAGCAAAATCAGCTTTTTATCAGCAGAGAAACAAATTTCCCTGCTGCTTAGCATACCATCTTGGGGGAAGTCCAAAATCAAAAATTTTCTCGTTGGGTAGTCTGCTATGAGATTATTATGTGTGTAAAAATGGAAAGATTCTGCAATATCTATAGTGGAGGAATGGTTGGCGAAGATGACAGAACTAGCAGAGATAGCAACACTTTTTGCTGAAAGAAAAAAAATGAACTGGTACTTTATGGATTTGATTATTATTACTGGAAATCATATATTATGGAAAGAAGGGAAATATGATATAACTTTGGAGAAAGAAGATAAAAATATTTATAAAAGCATTTGTAACTGCTGTTAAGATCAGAAGCCACTATATTATAACTTTTTTTCCTTTTCCTTTTCCTATTCTATTTCTCTTTTTCTTTCCTCTACACTTAAATTCTTTATTCTTACTTAAATTCTTTATTCTCACTTTCAACTCAACATTTTTAATGTTTTTAATCTGTGGAAAACTTATTTAATAAAAGTTATTTTAAAAAACCGTTTCATCCCACCGCAATTCCAAACTTTGTTTCTAAATACTTAACTACACATCAATGATGTGCAATTTTTCCTCACTCGCGTTAGAAGCGTATGTTTCTAAAACACAATTGTCAATAGATGGCGTACCAGCATTAAGCACACGAATTCCTTATCTGTTTCTCTCGTTCACTTTGCCAAGGACAAATTCTGACAGGTGGTTTTACCGTTACGCATGCGCACGCCGGCCTCTATTCTCCCCCCCCCCAATTGGCTCAACGCCCAAACATCCGAAAGTCGAGTTGGCGCATCCCGTTTCACGCTTCTCTTCATCCCGATATTCTGTAAACAGGTGGGAGTAAATTACCTACTTCCGGAAATAATCCCTCCCTCCCTTCAACAAGTCGTCGCCACGCATGCGTGTTGCTCGCTGCCGAAGAAACTGCTTTTCCCCCCTCCCTATTCGCTATTTCAACGGACGGGATGTAGTTGCTCGCTTCCTTCCTTCCTTCCATCTCCCCCGGCGATGTGGGTGCGCTCGGAGGAGGCGGCGGCAGCAGCGAGAGCAGCACTAACAGTCATCGCAGCAGTCCTGGCACCAGCTCTTGCGCGGGGTTGAACGGCTGGTGCCATTGGCGTGCGTCAAGATGGCGTGCGTGCTGGAGACACCACTCCGCATGAGTATCCTGTCGGTAAGTGCAGGCCCGCAGCAGCAACGGCGAGGCTAGGACTTCTGCTTCCTGGCGAAGGAAGTCAGCGGCGTCAGGGCTTCCGTTTGGCGGTCTTCTTTCTCCCTTCTCTTGGCCGGGGGAAGCGGGGTTGGTCCTCTGGGTCCGGCTGGGCGAGTGAAGGACTACCTTCTTAGGTGGCTCGTAGCGAGTCCCGCCCTCCTGGAAGCTCGTCTTCTCCCCCCCCCCCTTTCTTGCAGCTAACCGGAGGGAGAAGGAGAGCCTTGGCTGCTGCTTTTCGCCTTGAGGTGGGCTGGGGAGATTGGGGGATGTCCAACTGCTGGACTTTTCCTCTGAAGGAAATGCAATTGCTAACCCCCGCTGCATTATTTTCTGGGTTAAGGTGTCACGGGGATAAGAACAGTAGCAGCTCTCGTCTTATATCCGTAGATTTCGAGGAAGCGAATGATTTTTTTATTGCATTTTTTCCTCTTTATTAGTTTTAGGAAGTAAAAAATCTGGCAGAATTTTTTCTTCATAGAAGTTCTGATATTTTTATTAGAGTGGGAAAAACATGTATAAGTAATTGATTTAGTTTTAGATTTAATTTTCTAAATGCCTGATTTATTTCCTAGTGTTGAATCTGAACACAATTAGAGGGGCATTCCGCAGAAGTCTAGAAAAAAAGTTATAGCAGTTGCAAGTTCCACCTGTTGTAGTTTCCTATTTTGCTCAGCTGTTAATTGTACAGTATAATTCGTTTTTTTGTAGCCGGTTACAGTGAAGTTTCATTGAGTTAGTTTTTTAGTATAGACACACACAGAAAACACACACACTTTCTCGCACACAGAGTATATGCACTAAAAAGTATATTCCACTCTGATACAAGTAGTCCCATAAGTCTTGTTTAGCCAGTCTGTATTTGCATCTGTTAACCTTGGATTTCCACTTTCTGTAGTGCTGTAGGTTGGGTGGGGAGGAGATGATTATGCTGCTCTAGCTACTTCAGTGTCGCTTATAAATATGGCTGTATCTGTGAAAAGGATATTTAAGAAATGTGTTGCTTTAAACATGATTTTGTTAGGATTCTGTCTTTGCAAAAATCGATTATCTTGTAAATTGGATATGTTCCAATGCTTTGAAAGGCTTATAATAAAGTGTGGAAGTCTTGGGTCTGTACATTTTCTTTACACCTAACATCCATTGAAAAAAGAAGAAAAAGTTAGTTTGTACTATGGACAATATTTCTGCAGCAAACCACAATGTTTTATGTATATATGTTTGTGTGGGTATGATTATAGAATAGTTTTTTGTGTTAAAATTTATAGTCAAGTTTCTAAATAAGGGACTGCAAGAAAAGCTTCATTTAATGAACTGATTTCAGGAATGGGTTTTGTTATTCTTGATCATCCATTGAATCAGAGTATACAATCCATATTGAAATATTTCTACCTATAGAAGCAGAATGATATTTTTTAAAATTTGATTTATCTCAGGATATGGATTTGGCAACATCCCTAAAAGAAGCTGTCTTAAATCTTTATAATTAAGTGCTAAAATATTAGTGCTAAACATTTAGTGCTAAAATATTAGCTTTATTATGGAAAAATATTTCAAATCTGTAATGTCAGCAGTTGATATAGCATAATATCTTCAACAGCTCCCCATAAACACTTTTGGTTTTGAGAGTAGGCACATTTATATATAAAAATGTATTTTTATCAGGCAAAGGAGATAATTAGAAGAATCTGGTCCTGTGTTGGAGAAATAATAGAATTACTGATTAGAAAATTATAAATTAGAGTAAATTCTACCAAACAGTGACTATATGAGTCTATATAAAGCTATATGAGTCCAGAGATAGGTGTTTTTCTCTTATTTTGGATGAGATATTTCACCAGAAGGAGCTGACCAACTTGGAATCCTCCTAAATTCAGGAGTCCTGGTTGAACAGCAGACAGAGGCTGTAGCCGTGATGGCCTTTGCACAATTATATATTGAATGCCATATATGACCTTTCTGGATCAGGAAGCTTTATTTTGTCACTCTCGACCTTGTCACCTTTAGGTAGATCAGTGTAATGCACTCTACATGGGACTATCCTTGCCCTTCTGAAATCTTCTGACCTTCTGGTGTAACATATAGCAGCCTGTGTAATTATTGGTACCCCAAAATTTGCCTATGTAACATCACAGATTATGGGAGCTGCACCAGTTGTTATATAACTTCCTTGTGTAATTCAAAATGCTGGTTGTCCTCTTTAAAGCCCTTTACGAATGCCTCCAGAAAGGCCGCCTCCAAGCGGAATCTGTTCATCAATTTGCCAAAGATCCCATAATTGAAGGAATACAATTTTCAGGACCCCCCAAAAGTCATTTGAAGACAAGTAAGATGCTGCCCTGAATAGTAATGCATTGGTGATCAGTTGTAGTTGTAGTAATGTTATTTTTAATCTTCCAAATGTCACGTTGTAAGTCTCTGGAGTCTAGAAATGAAGTGGCATGTAAGTTGTAATAAATGAAAGTCAAATTTCCTTGAAAGCAAGTATTGAATTTCCTGTAAATCAATGTAATTCTAAGAATAATGTTAATGAAGAAAAGTCATGTCTTTGTTCAAGTGGACCAGTAGCAAGTCTGAGCATATTTGGCTAGTGTTACATGTGAATGAAAGATGCACTGTACTGCTACTTATAAAAGTCAGCATGGATAGACCTGCTTGAAAGCACATTTTTTCTAAACATTATTTGCCTAGATCAGGGTAGGCAACCTTGGCTCTTTCATGACTTGTAGACTTCAATACCCAGAATTCCTGAACTAGACATGCTGACTCGGGAACTCTGGGAGTTGAGGTCCACAAGTCATAAAAGAGCCAAGGTTGCCTACCCCGGCCTAGATCTAGAGATTTACAGCAGTGCTTGTAAAAATAGACTTTTCTTTGCCTGTGTTGCTTATGTCAGCTCTTTACTGAGTAATTAGAGCGTGGTACAAAAGCCTAGTGATTTTTCCCCAAAATGCTCAAACCCATTTTTTCATGACTGCTTACAGAAAATACTTGGTGATGAATATTGGGAGACAAACTGTGTTCTACTACTTCGGGGAAAGACTTCCCTCTTAAGGATTCAAAAAATGATGTTAATACATTACTGTGTTTAATGAAAAAAACACTTCAACTGCTGGGATAGTTTTTAATAAGTATAACAGCTTCCTAGATGCCTAGGGCCAACCACAGTAGTGTTATATACATTATGACTTCACACAAATTCTGCACATTGTGTAACCCAGACATGTCAAACTCGTGAAGTCACGTGACGTCGTGCAACGTATCGGGGCGGTTTTGCCATTGCCGGCAATGGGGTGGGCGCAGCTTCCGGATGACGCGTCCGGCCTGTGTGCTGGCAGTTTGACACCCCTGGTGTAACCTGTCAATTGTATCATGATGCGAATGGCATGTAGTACATAATTTGTATAGTAGCATTGGGATGTGACTGATGTCACTTTCACCTTCCTTGCTCCTGTACCCATGTCAATGACATTTTTATTTAAAAAAAAAGCCATAGAGAGGCAAAGAAGAAAATGTTTCTCTGCTCACTCTGTGCCATGATTTTGTATAATCATGTATCGTTCACCTGCATTTTTTCAAGACTACTTGTTTACAGGACGTTTTTAGCTGCATCATTTTGGTTGACTTCCTACTCTTTTTCCAGACCTATGATATCCTTGTATCATAAATTAAGCCAGAATTGTATGCAGTACTTCAGGTGCAGACACTGGGATTTGTATTAAGACATTACATTGTTGGCTTTTTAATTATTTTTTTGAGCATCCTTATGCAGTTGCCTTTTTTGTCAGCCGCTGCATACAGAGTTGTTATCATTACTGAGCAGTTGCGGGCCAGGTGGCATACAAGTTTAAAGCTAATATTATTTTTTCTTGTTAATTATAGCCAATAATGTTTTCTTGGAAGCATTGTGGAAGTGGGTTGCCATTGCCTTCTTCCAAAAAGATTTTTTTTTTAGTTTCCCATTCTGGTATTCGGGATAGATCTCTTATTCAAGTAACCGTACTAATTGAGGCAAATCTGCTTAGCTGTCCAGCTAGGCAAACGCTACCACCTGATGTGATGGAAAGAGCCTTGGTGGAGCAGTGGGCTAATGCCTCCTTAAGTAACACCAGCTGCCTGCAATTAGTGCAGGTTCGCATCCCACCAGGCTCAAGGTTGACTCAGCCTTCCATCCTTCCAAGGTAGGTAAAATGAGGACCCAGATTGTTGGGGGCAATAAGCTGACTTTGTAATAATGGTTGTTGGGGGGGGGCAAAAGCCCTAATAAGCAGGCATATACATAGAATGAAGGCTATTGCTAAGCACATTGATTTGTGCTTTAGATTGTAAGCCGCCCTGAGTCTTCGGAGAAGGGCGGGATATAAATGGGATTAAAAAAAAAGCAATACAGGTAGTTCTCAACTTACAACCACAATTGAGCCCAACATTTCTCTTAACTGAGACATTTATTAAGTGAGTTTTGCCCCACTGTACGACATTTCTTGCCACAGTTGTTAAGCGAATCACCGCAGTTGATAAGTTAGTAACCCGGTTGTTAAGTGAATGTGGCTTCCCCGTTGACCTTGCTTGTCAGAAGGTCACAAAAGGTGATCACCTGACCCTGGGATACAGGAACAATCATAAATATGAACCCATTGCCAGGCATCTGAAATGGGGGAGGCTGCAAAGGTCGTAAGTGAAAAACAGTCATAAGTCTTTTTTTTCCAGTACCATTGTAACTTTGAACAATCACTAAACGAACGGTTGTAAGTTGAGGACTACCTGTACTTATTACAGATAGTCCTCGACTTACAACCATTCATTTAGTGATTGTTCAAAGTTACAATGGCACTGAAAAAAATGACTTATGACTATTTCACAGTTACAACCTTAATAGGATTTCCATGATCATCTGATCAAATTTTTTATTGTTGCTGTTTCCCAAAGTCATGTGATCACCTTTTGTGACTTTCTGACAAGCAATTGTGCTTTATTCTTGATAACTATATAATTCGTATATTTTGAATGAGTAAAGATTTATTTCGTACAGTCTTTTTGAGAATATAGGAACGGTAAGGCTTTATCCATGAATAGCTAAAATTATTTTGTTATTACTTTGTCAAATTTGTCTCAGTATTATAAAAGCCTTATTTTGCTGATAAGGACTTTTGCTATCAATATCAAAACATTACTTTCTCTTCCTTCATGCCCCTCCCACTTTTAAGTTTGAGAAATTTGGATGAGTGCAAGAGGAAGCAGAAGAGACGAATGATTCATTGATAGTGAAATTCTGTATAACATAAAATCTAATCCCTACATGTGATTAAGTTCATTTTGAATTGTATCACAAGTGAATAGAACTTTCAATATTTCAAGAACCTGTTAGCTATTATTTCCAAAATTATTCTTTTTAATACTGGTATATAATTAAGAATGGGTAGATGAATAATTGTTCATCTATTGTTCAACTGTTAGAGATTGGAAATCTTTATTACTAATCATACCGAAATTAATTTCAGTCCATTCCTGTTTCTTTTCTTAGTTTGTTATTGCTGGTATCCATTCAATTCAAAATTTTTGTGCTTTTTTTTTAATTGAAATGATTATTTTTGCATTACTACTACATTGTATTTTGGTATTTCTCTGATAAGAAATTGTTGTCACTATCCCAATAAAATGAGCTTAAAAAATAACTCCTGTCAGAACACAGAGACCAGCTTGCTTAACTATTCTTTCTGACTTTCCCATAAACCTCTCTACAAGTATTTCCATATTTATTGGGGGATTTTGTTATAACTGGCTAAATAAGGAAGGAGAGAAGCTCCTTAAATTAGTATGAAATTTTGAATAAATAGAGTCCAATTTTATTGAATAACATATTCCAAAATATTTATATCCTTAGGGTTCAGATTTGTTACAAATAAGTATTACTGCTTCAGAGTCTTGCTTTCTTGAATTTGTAAAAATGTATATCGCTGATGGACCTCAAATGTATTTGCTTACAGGAAGTTACAGCAAGTAGTCGCCATTATGTTGACAGATTATTTGATCCTGATCCTCAAAAAGTTCTTCAGGGTGTCATGTAAGTTTTGGAAACTTTTTTGCTATTGTGCCTTTAAATTGTAGCTTTGTTTGAATCATTTTCATTACTTGCTTTTTATACTACAACAAAAACTATGTATTTGAGGTATTACTAATGAAATATGCTCAGTTACTATTTTTGTTAACGTATTAACAAAATAAATTTCTTTACTTAACTTTCCACGCATGGCAGTTTCAGTATTTTTGGTTTGATTTCTAAATCTTGTCTGCCATTTTATACAACTGATATTAATGTATTTTTCCTGCCTGCATAGTATTCACCTTCACATCTGAGGAGAATTCCCCAGTGTTTTAAAAGATACAAATTAAGATACTTTTGCTATATATTACAAATTTAAAGTAAAAGTAATATCCATCTTAAATTGAATCATGAATTTAAAATTATGCATATATTTTGTCTTAACACTTGAAAAATGAGCATCTGATATATACATTATTAGAATTTAGATGTAGCATTAAAAGCATAATTCAACATGATTACAATAAAATTCACCTGTGGTTATAAGAATTTTATTGGAAGTTTCTGTTTAAGCACAGTACATTATGTGTAATGTCATGATAATCATAATGGTTTCATAAAACTAATGAATTTTAAAAAGTATGGCTTGATTGTGATTTAAGCAGCTCCAGTGTGTCCTACCATCTGACCTCAACCAAGTTCATTTAATCTAATATGAAAAATATGTTTCTGAATTAGTCTGTGTGTCATTATTTTGATAAGGTGAACAATCATTAATTCTAAATAGGGCAAATAAAGACAGCAAGGATGAAAAACCCATTTGTTTGTGCTTTTGTATTTTTGTATTGTACCTAAGAGAAAAAACAAGTGGAATATAGAGATCAGGATTAATTAACGTGGTTAAGCGGTAATTAAAAATACAATTAAAAGAGAATTTTTGCTTTGGCCCTAGATTAACCTCTCTTGTGGTTAATCTAAACAGGTACATAGATTTCTACATAGATACAAAATGTGCCATATTTAAACATTTATTGGCTTCAGGAGAATATCTAGAATTGGTTTCTGTTGCAGTTGATAACTTTAGGATAGCATGGTAAGGAAGCTAGGCAATACATAGGGTATTTCATTTCATTTTCTGTCGGTTTTCATTTCCAGAGAAAAATATTCTGGTTCTCTTTTTGGATAAAAATGAATATAATTTTTTCTAGAAATCATATATTGAATTGATGTTCCAGTGTTATATACAAATTCCATTGGTTACTCCAAAAGAATTATTGGCTTCTCGTATGTGAAATAGCTATAAGAAATCCCTTACTGTACCAATGAATTCCATATGTTGTTGTTGTTGTTAGTTGCGAAGTCGTGTCCGACCCATCGCGACCCTATGGACAATGTTCCTCCAGGCTTTCCTGTCCTCTACCATCTTCTGGAGTCCATTTAAGCTCACGCCTACTGCTTCATTGACTCCATCCAGCCACCTCATTCTCTGTCGTCCCCTTCTTCTATTGCCCTCAATCTTTCCCAGCATTAGGCTCTTCTCCAGTGAGTCCTTCCTCCTCATTAGGTGGCCAAAGTATTTGAGTTTTAGCTTCAGGATCTGGCCTTCTAAAGAGCAGTCAGGGTTGATCTCCTCTAGGACTGACCGGTTTGATCGCCTTGCAGTCCAAGGGACTCGCAGGAGTCTTCTCCAGCACCAGAGTTCAAAGGCCTCAATTCTTTTGCGCTCAGCCTTTCTTATGGTCCAACTTTCACTGCCATACATTGCAACTGGGAAGACCATAGCCTTGACTATACGCACTTTTGTTGACAGGGTGATGTCTCTGCTTTTTAGTGTGCTGTCTAGATTTGCCATGGCTTTCCTCCCGAGGAGCAAGCGTCTTTTAATTTCTTGACTACAGTCCCCATCTGCAGTGATCTTGGAGCCCAGGAAAATAAAATCTGTCACTACCTCCATTTCTTCCCCATCTATTTGCCAGGAATTGAGAGGGCCGGATGCCATGATCTTGGTTTTCTTAATGCTTAGTTTCAACCCAACTTTTGCACTCTCCTTCTTCACTCGCAACAAGAGACTCTTCAGTTCCTCTTCACTTTCTGCCATTAGAGTGGTATCATCTGCATATCTTAGGTTGTTGATATTTCTTCCAGCAATCTTAATTCCAACTTTTGATTCATCTAGCCCTGCCTTTCTCATGATGTGCTCTGCATATAAGTTAAATAGGCAAGGCGACAGTATACAGTATACAGTATACAGTATACAGTATACAGTATTCCATATACTTTGACAATAATTGCCTACTACAAATTCATGTTGAAAATCCTATGAATTTCTGACTAAACCATATGATTTATATTCCATCACTGGTGATCCTAGAAAAAAATGTGTGAGATCTATTTAGTGGACCAGTGGTCCCCAATGCCCCGGGCATGGCGCGCTACCGATCTGCAGCTTATTGGGAGCCATACTGCGCAAGTGGTAGACAAGCTTGTGAAGCTTTATGTCTGCATGCGGAGGATTAGGTTGCATGCATGCAACCATCCCCTACCCATTGCTGCTGCTGCTGGTCCACAGACCCCAAAAGTTTGGGAACTGGTGTTCTAGACAAAAGATCGGAAAAGCACTAGGTCAAGATGGAGTAACTACTACTTGCTTGAAAATCTGTACTGATCAACTGGCTCCCATCTTCACCCCATCTTTAATAAATCACTGGAGATGTGTTATGTTCCTTCTTGCTTCAAACACTCTACAATCATCCCAGTTACCAAGAAATCCTCCATCAAGGGTTTCTTTGGATGTCTACAGACTGGATGCTCTGATATCTATAATTATGAAAGGTTAGTGCTGGCCCTCCTTAAAATCATCACAGATCCATTGTTAGATCTCTTGCAGTTTGTCTATCGGCAAATATATTGGCAGATGATACTCTCAATGTGGCATTGCACTACATCTTACAACATCTTGAAACCCCAGAGATTTTTTTTTTATTGAAAAGTTTTATCATACATTTTATCTTTGACAGTCCCCCCTACCCCTCCCCTGTCCCTCCCTCCTTACCCCTCCCCCCCTCCCCACCCCCCACCCCGACTTCCCAGAGCTAAGTACAAGGTATAAAAAAACAAAGAAAGAATCATAAACAACCATATGCTAACAACCATAGACTCTAAAATCTATCACTCTCTAGCTCACATAGGATAACTACAAACACTATTAATATAGAATATATAAAAAAAACAGAAAAAAAAGAAAGGAAGACTTATTCAAATACTACATGAAACTTCTTAGTCCCATATTTGTTCTGGATATACTCAATCCATTCCTCTTAACAGTTTAATAGCCTCCTTAGACTTCACAACCTCTAAATTCAAAATCAAAGCCTTTTCTTTTTCCTTTATTTCATTCTCCAATTCTTCCCTCCTAGCTTCCACAGCACATCTATGTTTATTGTTCATATATATCAACACCCCTCTCAAATAGGCCTTGCTAGCATCCCAAACCATATCCATAGAGGTGCCCTTATTCATATAAATTTCAAAAAAAAAAACCCTTCATCCGCTGTTTACATTCTTCCACATTTCTCTGGTTTCTAAACAAATTCTCATTTACGCGCTACGAGCGCCTATCTCTATTCTCCTTATAAATCTCTAGCCAAACTGGGCTATGATCAGAAATAGTTCTTGCACATATCTTCACCTTCTTAATCCTTAAAAAAAAGTCATTAGTCAACAAAATAAAATCGATCCTGAAAAAAGATTGATGTCTATCAGAAAAAAAAGTATAATCCTTTTCATGCGAATGTCTTTCACGCCAAATATCTCGCAGTTCCAAGTCATCCTTCATTTCAAAATAGGATTTAGACAGTCTAGCATGACTTGGGCCGCGCTTAAAAGCTCCAGCCTTGTCCATCTGTACATCCAAAACTCCATTCCAATCCCCCATAAAAATAAACATTTTATAATCCAACTAGGTAAACTTTGTATGAAATAAACTAAAAAAGTCAACTTGTTGTTGATTAGGAGCATATAATCCAACTAAAAGCATCTTTTGCTTAAATAGGACTATCTGTTTTAGGCCGTGCTCCTCCCACTACTTGGCTGTAAATACATTTTAGAAATTCCATAGACTTCTGCTGATCTTATTCTTTTATTTTTTTTTTATCGTTTTAAAGCAGCACGCGTCTCCCTCTGCTCTCTAGAATCATCCAAAGAAGTTGTAGCTTGATCTCCTCCAGCACCATTCTCCTCTGTCTGTCCATCTTCAGCCTCTTGGTGTTCTCCTTCTCCAAATCCCTTTGCAGCTTCCAAAAGTGATAGTGGGGTTGCTTTTAAAACGTTATTGTAAAAATCACGCGCCTGCATCACAGTAGCCAAACGGTACCTTTTACCTTCATGCATCACCATCAACCCAACTGGAATCTCCCATCTGAACCTTATATCTCGTTGCTTGAGCTCTTGCACTACAAATGTAAAATCCTTCCTTCTCCTTAAAATCTTTGGAGGAATTTCTTTTAGAACCAAAACTTCTTGATCAGCAATCACGACTTTAGTACCATAAGCAGCTTGAATAACTTCGTCTCTAATTTCCCTCTTTGCAAAATAAACCACCACATCTCTAGGTAGCTTTCTCTGTCTGGCAATCCATGAATTCACACGAAACACTTTATCCATGCCTCCCTTTATTTCAGATGCTGGCTGCCTCAATACTACTTCCAAAGCCTCAGAAATCAGCTGCTTTAGATCTTCCTTAATATTCTCTTTTAAACCTCTGATTCTAACAGCGTACTGCATCTGGTAATATTGAGCAAGACTCAATTCTTTGTCCATTTTGTCTCTTAAATCTTCATTTTCCAGTACTTTTGCTTCTAATATGGCATTTTTTTGAGTCAAGTCTTCCACTTTTTCATCCAAATCTTCCACACATTCAGCCACTCTATACACTGAAGACAAAATGTCTACCTTCATCACTCTGAACTTCTCTTCCATCCTCTCTTCTATTCTCTCCTCCAATTTCTCCAACTTCTCCTCCATCTTTGCAAATTTATCACCCATTGCTTCCAGAATTACCTGGGCAAATTTTCCAAGAGCATCTTGTAAATCCTTCGGTGTCAATACATCAGGAAGAAGCAACGCTTGCAATGATGACTGCTGCACCGGAGAAGTTCCAGCACTCCAAAGAGCTTTTGGGAGAGATTTAGCCGCCATCTTTACTTTCACTTACTACGCACTTTCACTTTTAAATTTATAAAATCCATTAAGCTAGAAAGCAGCAATAAAAATCCTCTTCACCTTTTCCTCCTGTACCGCTCTGCCTGCTCCTTTTATTCCATGGTCTTTCCTTCTGGCAGGGGTGGTCGCAAACGCCTAGCTCCGCTCCAGAAATCACGGAACAGAGACGCTGACCAGCTGGGAGCAGCCCAGGCTACGGGGGAGTTCGATCCTTCAGCCGCCCAAGCTTTAAGCTCAGGCGGCCCCGGAGAACTCAACCCCTACCTGGGAGCTCACCCCCTCCTCTTCTCCCGAGGAGGGGGCTTCAAATCCACCCGAACAGCTGATCGGCGCTGTTTCGGGTGGAAATAACACAGCTGAGCCGCGGGCAGCCCGAAAGGGCTGTCTCCGGCGCCGCACCGCCACCGGAAGTCCGAAACCCCAGAGATTTATACATGGGTCCTCTTTGTAGACTTCTGCTCAGCATGCAACACCATCATTCCAGAAATTCTTCACTCTAAACTGATTCAGCTAGCTATGCCTATCCATACTTGTAGGTGGATTATAAGATTTCTGACAGATAGAAAGCAACAGGTGAAGGTAGGGGAAATCACATTGAACACCTGAACAGTTAGCACAGACACCCCTCAAGACTGTGTGCTCTCTCCATTACTCTTTTCTCTGTGTACAAATGATTGCATCTCAAAGGATCCCTCATTTAAAGTACTGAAGTTTGCAGATGATACCACACAGTCATTGGTTTCATTTGAGACGGTGATGAGTCTGCATATAAACAAGAGGTTGAACAACTAGCCCTGTGGTACAGCCAGAACAATCTGGAGCTGAACACACTTAAAACTGTAGAGATATTAGTGGATTTTAGGAGGAGCACTCCTACTCTACCACCTGTTACTATATTAGACAACACAGTATCAACAGTAGAATCCTTCAAATTTTGGGGTTCTATAATCTCCAGGATTTGAAATGGATACTGAACATTAGAACTATCATTAAAAGGGCACAATAAATAAATTCTTGATTAAATTATCTTTCCATTGGTATATAATTTTATGGTACTACTCCAAAAAAAGTGGTGTTATTAGCCATCAAACCTCAAATGTACACTTTTCCCAAAAGGTTTCCACAGTTTTGGCCACTAATGAGGGTATCATCTACAAAATATTACATATGCTTCATGTAAGGAAGATTTCATTTAATGATGTCCAAAATGTCTGATTTACAAAGCTATACTTTAGTAGAAGTAGTTCTCAACTTAGGACCACAATTGAGCCCAAAATTTCTATTGTTAGCAAGGCAATTGTTAAGAGAGTTTTGCCCCATTTTGCGACCTTTTTTGCTACAGTTGTTAAGCAGATTGCTGCAATTGTTAATTGGATCATGTGGTTGGTAAGTGACTGTAGCTTCCCTTATTGACTTTGCTTGTTCCAGACCCTGGACAGTGCAACTGTTGCAAACACATGCCAATTGCCCGACACCTGGATTTTAATCATGTAACTGGGTGTACTGCAATGGTCATAAGTGTGAAAACCAGTCATAAGTCACTTTTTTCAATGCTGTTGTAACTTCATGGTGACTAAATGAATGGTTGTAATCAAGGACTATTTGTACTAGAAACTCACAATTAGTTTTTATGGAATCCTAGTCCATTTTGGTTTCTGTAACACACATAGATACAGATAGTATCCTTAACCATAATGGAGCTATGTGGTATGTTATGACAGTCAAAATGGGTTGGTCATGTAATTCACCTGATTTGACCTCTTTTTTGTGGCAAGCATTAAGTAACTGCTGGGGTTGTTATACAAACACAGTAGTTGTTAAAGCAAGCCAGTCGAAATAAGTCCTAGTTTTCAGGAAAACTTTTGTAAAACCTGACTGCAGGATGCAGCAAATGCAGCTATGTTGCCAAGCATCTAAAGTTTGGTCATGTTGTAAGTTGAGTTACATGCAATGTAATGTTATATGAAAGTCTAGATAATATGTTTAACTTTTGTTCTTATTTTTTTGTGGAATTCTTAACATTATTTGCTTATTCATTAATGATGTTGCCTTCTATCGGTATCAGATGTAGCTGGTACTTGGATAATAATACCGGTAGTCCTCAATTTACGACCATCCTCATGACCATAAGGATGCTAAGACATTTGTTAAGTGAGTTTGCCCCATTTTATGAGCTTTCTTGCCATAGTTGTTAAGTGAATCATTGCAGTTGTTAAATTAGTAATGTGGTTGTTAAGTGAATCTGGCTTCTCCATTGACTTTGCTTGTCAGAAGGCAGCAAAAGGTAATCACAAGACCCTGGTTCATAAATAACCAGTTGTCAAGCATCCAAATTTTGATCATGTGACCATGGAGATGCTGCAATCTAGTAAGTGAAAAACGATTGTAAGTCATGTTTTTCAGTGCTGTTGTAAATTTGAAGGTCACTAAATGAACTGTTGTAAGCCATTTTACAAAACGATATGGGTAATATAAGCTAAGCTATGAGACTAAGTACAGAGAGCGAAAAGCAAAAGAGTAAAACAAGGAGAAACCTGCCTTTTACTTTCACCATAGAAATTGACATGCTTTCACTTTCTCATCATGACAGCCAGAAGTAAAGCTGCTAAATTAGGAGAAAGACATAGAGAATCACTAGAATAATTTACAGATAGATAAGATTATTTCACCAGGGATTTTGTGGGAAATGTTTGAGGAATTCACTAAAAGAGAATTGTTACTGTTGGGGAGAATCTTGGATAAAAATGAATCTTTTGCCATGAATGGCTTTGTTTCAGGGATTACCTGTTTAAATGTACCCTGTGTACCATTTAAACCAGGGTCCCCAAGCCCTGGGCCAGGGCCCACTACCAGGCCGTGGCCTATTCAGATTGAGCCAAGTGAGTGGCCCTTGCGCAAGGGGCAGGCCAGCGGCCATTTGTGCGTGTGCACACCGGCCTGCCCCTTGTGCAAGTCGAGCTGCACACGTGTGTCGACCCATCACCTGCACAAGGACTGCATGTATGCACACGTATCGATTTACCTCTCGTGCAGCCCAGTTCCATTCTCCCCTCTAGTGAGGCATCAAACCGCAAAGATTGGGGACCACTGATTTAAATAATGGCAAAAAATATATCTAAATTTTAGATAGATAGAGAAAAAAAGTTAAAGTTAAATATAAAGTGTTGCAAGATGCAAAGGAAAGAAAGTTGGATTTACCAGATTTGAAATTGTATTACATTGCTTGTTGTTTGATAGATGAAAGAATGTAAATTCCTGAGATACAAGAGACTTTTACAATTAAGTGACTACCTGATGTTTTCATGACATGTACAGTTATGCTATGATAAAGTTAAACTTAATGTAAACTTTAAAAATTTTATTAGATAATATTGAGGATATGGAATAGATGTAAACTCAGTTGGTTCCCAAAACACATTTATGGATCCCAGCTCAAGAATCACATCATAGAAGAGAGCTGGCAGACCTACCTGGAAAGTTAACTAGCTGATGTACTGGGACTTACTGGAAAACTATCGAAGGTGATTTAAAACTAAATCAAAAGAGCAATTAATAGCAGGAGGATAAAGTTGTCAGTGGTTTTTCTATTTATAGCTCTCAGAAACATTTAAAATGGATAAAAATGACATATGGAGGAAAATAAGACTGAATTTGAAATACAATTGTGTACTTACAATGAACATGTAACTGCTGAAATGTATAAACTCTTGTTGTAATTTAAAACATGGGAAGAATAAGTTAAAAATGTATGAAAAGGTAGGCTACAAATTTTAATTATAATATGCAGATAGATCAGTAGGAAAATAAATGGCAAAAAGGGTTGAAATTTATATTGTGTTTTGATTCCAAAGAGAAATTTTATTAAAAGATACATTGTTGGTACAAGATGTCAAAGAACGCATAAAGATGTATAAAGGCACTTCAAATGTATGTTGGAAAGGTGTACAGTATGAAGGGACATTTTATAATGCTTGGTGGACATATAAAAAAAGGTAAAGGTTTTGATTCAAATGCATATTTTGATACAGAGAATTTTAAAGATCAATATTCAATTGGACTTTTCCTTTTAGAACTAATGAATAAACAGAAAAAACACAGAATATTATTTCAACATATGATTACTATGGACAGATTACTATATGCATAAAGATGGAAAGATTCAACACTATTGTGGAGGAATGGTCGATGAAATTGACAGATTTTGTTGAAATGGATAAATAGGCTTTGATTACAAAAAAGATATTTTCTACATTTATGGATGATTGGGAGTCTCTTTTGGAATTTTTGTGTAAATATTAAAAAGATTGTGATTTATATACATATAAAGAAAAGTAATATGGTGAAGGTTTAGAGTGAAGTTAAAATATATTAATGGGTGTGAAGAGTATTGGCAGCCACTTCTTTGTATCTTTTTCTTTTCTAATTTTCCTTACCTTTTTCTTCTTCTTTTGGCCTTTTTGTTTTGCATAATGATTTCTTTTTTCCTTCCTTTCTAATGGTTTGTATTACTTTTTAACTTCTTGTTTAAAGATATCAATAAAAGTTACGCGCACACACACACACACACACACACACACTCATTCCCTAAAGCAGGGTGTCAAACTCGATTTCATTGAGGGCCGCATCAAGGTTGTGGTTGACCTTGTGGGGCCAGGGTGGGCATAGTGGGGGTGGGAGTGACCAGGGTGGGCGTGGCCAGCTCAACATCGCTTGTGTCGGGAAGTGCCTGTGGTGGGGGTGTCCACAGACAACAGTATAGTAAAACTGTCAAAATGTTGTCTGTGATAGTTTATTTTTATTTTAATCCCATTTATATCCCGCCCTTCTCCGAAGACTCAGGGCGGCTTACAATCTATGTGCTTAGCAATCAGAGCACCTCTGTTTTTTATGTGCAACAGCTTTAGCATTTAGGAACAGAGATGAGTTAGTTGCTTTTCTACTAATACATAATCCTTTAAAGAGCTCTCCTGTATGGACCCTGCCATGGTCTAATTCAGACTGGAAGTATAACACAGGAAAATATTTTCCCCCACTCTCCTTTGTCCTGTTTTCCCCACTGGAAATGGCTGTTTGCAACACACAAGGAGGGGATACTTTCCTAAGAGTTCATAATTCAAGAATACCAATGTTAACTTGGATTGCCAATAAAGTCCTGTCTGTGACAAAAGAGAACACAAAATTGCTTTCTCCTTTGAGCCCAAGTCTCAATGGATCTAGGACTGAAGCAGAACTGCATAAACTTCCGTCAACTTCCCTCCGCCCTGTGCGTTCCCACAGAGAGGGCCTCCTCAGGGTGCCACCGGTCAGAGAATGTCAGCTGGTGGCCCCCAGGGGGAGGGCCTTCTCTGTGGGCGCCCCGGACTTATGGAATCAGTTGCCGTTTGAGCTCCGGACGGCGCCTGACCTTCGCTCCCGACGTGATCTGAAGACCTATTTATTTGAACAAGCTGGCCTGGCCTGATGGGGGATGTGTTGGGGTTTTTACTGCGGGTTTTTTATACTATTATTTATTGTTTTAGCTTGGGCTCTGTTTAATCCTCTTTTAACTTTTGTATTTTGCATTTTATATGTGCCCTGTTCACTGCCCTGAGTCCTTCAGGAGAAGGGCGGTATACAAATATAATAAATAAAATAAATAATAAATAAATAAACTGGAGCATCTCCAACCAAGTTGCCTCTTCCTTCCTTCCTTCCTTCCTTCCTTCCTTCCTCCCTCCCTCCCTCCCTTCCTCCCTCCATTCATTCCTCCCTCCCTCCCTTCCCTCCCCTTCTCATCTCTTTCCTTCCTCCATGCTCAGGAAGGGATGATGGGAGGGGGAGAGATTGCCAGCACTGCTGGCATGCATGCTGCTGTTGGCCATCACTATCCCATGTGGGTGGGCGGGACCAGTCCCGGTGAAAGGGAAGCCTCATGGCTGCGAGGCTAGGTCAGTGAGCAGGCCATGGGGGTGCTGGTTGGAGGGTGGTGGTGGTGCTGATCTACAACCTGGTTGTGTCCATCAAAGCCAGAACGCGCTCAGCCTTAGCTCCACAGGGCAGCCCTGGAACCAGCAAGGAGCTGCCCCGCCACCTCTGCCCCGCTCCCTGGGTGTGCGCACAGGAGACAGCCAGTGCTGGCATCCTGGGTGAAGTCAGCCTGCAGGGCAAGACAGCCTGCAAAGATGCCGGACTCCTCTGCCTGCCTCTTGTGCGAACGTCCAGGGGGGTGGGTGGGGCCGCCCATCGCTGGTTCCAGGGCTGCCCTGTGGATCTAAGGCTGAGCATGTTCTGGCTTTGATGGCTGGCACCAGGTTGTACATCACTGCCCGGTCGTCCTGGGCCAGGCCGAGGTGCCGTGGGCTGGTCCTTGCTGTTTCCAGAGCAGGTCCCCAGGCCAGAAGGAACCACATGGCAGGCTGGATCTGGCCCATGGACCTTGTGTTTGACATGTCTGTCCTAGAGCACGAACATCATCCCAGCAGCCTAGCTAAAGCCAGCATGGAACAGCAGTAACATAGGAAGATACTGGCTGCAGATGATCATTTTGAGAGTTGCAAAAGCATTAGTTGATACTGCCTAGTAAACCACTCCTATATTTTTACCAAGAAAATCACATGAGTAGAAAATCTAAAATGATTGACAATATAGATTCCTCTCCCCAGGCAGGTATAGGATTGTTCAAAGGTTGTCTTGGATCATTTCTTGTTGCTCCCATTCAAATTTGAGGAACGCACTGCCAAAGAGCCAGCTTTGGTGGCAAAAGCAGCAGTTTGTCAGTAGGAAGAAAAAAAAATCACCTCACTGCTCAGCGTGCCATTTTCGGAGGACCTGTGTGGAATGTCTCAGCAACATACCTTTTCTTTGTATATGGATGGTTTGGTGGATGTTACTTATATGTGCTTTTTCTAAATTGCACACTGTTTTTGAAATTGAGTTGAACTTCAAAAAGCCATCCAGCATGAGTAAGAGAAATTCATCTAGGGCTGAAAACACTTTAAGTTGAGAATGTGGTTAATTTTTAGCTGTTTTTGCTTTGCATTTTTGTCAGTTGGAAATTGAGGAAGGGTTCTGAAGCAAACCAGCAATTACTCAAAAGTACTGATGCGTAGGTATTAGTGAAACCCAG
The DNA here is from genome assembly GCF_964194415.1 of Vipera berus. Taxonomy (NCBI): domain Eukaryota; kingdom Metazoa; phylum Chordata; class Lepidosauria; order Squamata; family Viperidae; genus Vipera; species Vipera berus. The sequence continues at coordinate 42,736,183 of NC_138207.1, forward strand.
ATAAAATGAGCTAAACTTAAGCAGCGTTTTCTATTACTTAAAATAAGTATTTTTGTAGCCTTATGTAAATAAACCAGCTATAGTTAGGATAGGGAAATCCTGTGTTTTGGACTGGTTGCAACAGGAACACCATATTGGTACAAAATGCTTGGTTACTGTTTCTTTGCTATTACTGCTATTGAAGGTAGCTAAAAAATTTTGAAATGGCTCTGACCATGGTTTCTTTAGAATTACATGGAAATTAATATTGGGGTTATTTCATAAACAGTATATTATAACTGGTTTTGGAAAGAAAACGTTTCAAATTTGCAGAAATGCACGCACAGTGCAATCTCTGGCAGGAGGAGCCGAGTTGAAGTAATTGAGTCATATATAAGAGTACTTCTTGTTTAGGGTTATGCCCACATTTAGTTTTTTAACATTATTTTTATTTCTTCAAATCTATAAACAAGAGGGAAGGAGAAGCCGAAATAGAAATATTAAAAGGAAATACAAAAAACCAAAAACACCTGTCAGTAACAAAACAGAAAAAAGAATACAGGTAGTCTTCGACTTACAATAATTCCTTTAGTGGCCGTTCAAAATTACAGCGGCACTGAAAAAAGTGACTTATGACCATTTTTCACACGACAGTTGCAACATCCCCATATAACTGACTCACATTTATGACGGTTGCAGTGTCCTGGGGTCATGTGATCCCCTTTTGCAATCTTCTGGCAAGCAAAGTCAGTGGGGAAGCCAGATTCATTTAACCGTATTACTAATTTAACAACTGCAATGTTATTCAGCTAACAAATGTGGCAAAATGATTGTAAAATGGGACGAAACTCACTTAACAAGTTTCCCACTTAGCAACATAAATTTTGGGCTCAATTGTGGTCGTAAGTCGAGGACTGCCTTTATTGACTATAAGAGTAAAATTTATCAGAATTTCTATTAAAATCCTATTAATTTGATAAAAGGTCATTATGTATGAATAAAATGAATGCTTGTCTTCCATCCAGGGTTTTAAAATCATAGCATTTGAATCTCTCCATTGGAGTAAAACAGTCTTCTTAAATGCAGCTGCCACATGATTAATCCCAATTTCTTTACAATTTGGCAGGTTTCAAATTGTTGCAATATAAATTAACATCACATTGATATGTTCATTATGCCCATAGGATAATTATTCAACATTTCTTTAAAATATCAGGTGATTAATTTCTTAAAATCAATTTTTTTGCATTGATTTCTTATTATTGATCATTTAAAGTTACCTGAAAGATCTCCATATCAATCTTGGTACAACTTTTCAGTTGTATAAAACATTTAACTCTAGATTTAGGAAAACTTTCTCTAAGAATAAAAATTTAGGACGCTGAGCTTGTCGATCAGAAGGTCGGCAGTTTGGCGGGTCGAATCCCAAGTGCCGCGTAACAGAGTGAGCGCCTGTTACTCGTCCCAGCTTCTGCCAACCTAGCAGTTCGAAAGCACGTAAAAATGCAAGTAGAAAAATAGGGACCACTCCGGTGGGAAGGTAACAGCGTTCTGTGCGCCTTTGGCGTCTAGTCATGCCGGCCACATGACCACGGAGACGTCCTCGGACAAGCGCTGGCTCTTTGGCTTTGAAACGGAGATGAGCACCGGTCCCTAGAGTCGGAAACGACTAGCACGCATGTGCGGGGGAACCTTTACCTTTTACAAAATTATAAAATCAAAAGTTGTTATAATTGATATAATGCCATATGACAGTTTAAAGTAAACCAAATTCAATTTTTAGCCTTTCTTTTTAGCCTCATTTCAAATGCAGCCACTGTAAAGTAGGAATACTGGCCATATTGGGATTCTCATGTTTAATTTTTAAATTTTTACTTCTAACTCAATCCTAATTTAGCATTTTGATATTGCTATCTGATCTGTATGCCAGATGGCTTTATAATGAATGATCAAGTACACATCTCTGCTGTTTGAATAGCTGGTATTAGAGAAATGTCAGATATTTATATTAATACTGGGGATGTTATTTTTTCCTGTTCAGTGCTTAGATGTAGCAACTAAATGGTGCTACATTCTGCAAAACTGAGCTAATAGTATCTCAGCATAATTTACTAGGCTTTTTCTCTTTCTGGATTTACAGAGATATGAAAAATGCTGTAATTGGAAACAACAAACAAAAAGCCAACTTGATTGTTTTGGGAGCAGTTCCAAGGTATGTCCTCTGTCTGCTACTCTCATTTTCACTGATTCACAGCAGTTTCATTAAGCCATTAAGGACATTTAATTTTCCTGACTGTCACTGACTCTATTTTTTCGATAGCTGAGATTAGTATATCTGATTCCTTGCTATAAAAACTGCTTGTATGGATACATCTCTGCCAAAAAATTTGGAAAGAATGTCTATTTCAAAGCTATGAAAATAGTTCAAAAGTCACTGGTTAATAAAACTTATAAAAGAAATGCCTAAACCTGTTTCTTCCATTTCTTACTTGCATGAAGATTGCATATAAGAATTTAGAGGAAAAATACTTTTAATTTAAAAAAAGAAGCAATTTACTCTTCCTTTTTAAATTGTGAAGTTAATGAACTTCCAGCCTTTTAATTACTAATCTCCTATAGCAAATTCCTACAATTTGTTTAGTGTCTAACGTGCTGTTACCAAGTTTCTCATATAAAAATAAAGTATCAAGTTGTTTCATGTAGATTTGTGGATCTACATAATTTTTTACATATTCCAGATTGTTGGGGGCAATTAAGCTGACTTTGTAATAATGCCGCTTGGGGGGTGTATGAAAGCCCTAATAAGCAGGCATATACATAGAATGAAGGCTACTGCTAAGCTTGTAAGCCGCCCTGAGTCTTCGGAGAAGGGCGGGATATAAATGGGATTAAAATAAATAAATAAATAAATAAATAAAATATTCCTAGGACCTTTTGCCATAAAGGTGTTTGAAAATCAATAATCTTGTGATTATTAACAAGACTCATATTCTTCAACACCATTCTTATTTTTATTAATATCCTGCCTCTACATGAATAAAAACACTTCCATTTTTATAATGCTTTCATCCTATTGTTGTTTTTGATCTTAATTTTTTTGATGGAAGAAACTTTTAGTCCCTTTTGTTAAAATAATGGGCTTCTGAATCATTTGTTGATCTACTGCAGGCATGTTAAACTCGTGACGTCGTGCAACGTATCACGACTTTTTCCCCATTGCCGGCAGTAGATCTACTGGAAAGGATTCAACGAATAAGTCTTGATCCCCCTCCCAGCCTAAAGTTACCCAGCTGGATTTCATATGTAAAGCGGAACTAGAACTCACACTTCTCTGGTTTCTTCTCTGGTGCTTTAACCACTAGACGAAACTGGATCTCACTATAAACTACTAACGTGGTCTTTGTGTTTTGACCACCCATTTAGTGATCATTCAAAGTTACAATGGCGCTAAACTAAGGAGACTTATGAAAGTTTCTGCACTTGCAGTTACATGATCAGCTTTTACATCTTCCCTCAAAGTCAGTGGGGAAGCAGACAGGAGGTTCACAAGTTGCCCCACTGCTCTTTTGCCCACCCAAAACACCCACATAGCCACCTATACTCCATAGTACCTGCTTGTGACACCAAGCCAGCTACCTGCACTCCTTCGTTCATGCCCATGACACCTATCCATGAAATGTGCCAGCAGGCCCCCCCCAAAAAAAACACTCATCCACAGCAGTCATCTGCTGGCCTACTTGCCAGAGACTTGCTTTTCTTCTCTTGTTATAGTCTCATGAGGTTGTCGCTTAAAGACTTGTGTGGTCCTGGGTTACAACAGTAACTGGGGCTGTTGAGATTGCTGTCACTAAACAATGTAGTCACGTGATGTCATGCTTTGTAGCCACATTTCTTTACAATGGAAATTCTGGTCCCAGTTGCTGTCACAACCCGAGTACTACCTGTTAACGTGGGCTTTTTCACCTCCATTTGTACCAAGATGTTTTTTGCTTTTGTCAGCAGAATTAAAATGTCAGCATAAATAATGATGACTAAAGTATATAATGGTTTACTCATAATGCGCTCTGCAACTGTTACCTCTAGTGTTCATAGAACCTGAAGGCAAAACAACACTGTTTTGAGATTTAGGATATGTGGTTTGACATACCTTATGGTCCAGATAATCCACAGATCAGATGCAGCTATCAGACCATTTTTTGTCCACTATCTAGTGCTTTTTTTGTTCATGCCACAGAAGTGCAATTTTGTTCTGATTTTGGAGAAGAAATAACATAATTATTTGATGGTTAAAATAGGGTTAAGACCTTAAGCTTACATCAACTTCCTCATAAACTCTGAAAACTTAAAAAATGATCTTATTTGCATTTGTTTAAAATCTGATTTGTCAGATTTTATTTTAACATTTTCATAAGCAGAGTAATGATATGGCTATTTACCTGAATGCTTTATTCTTTTACTTAGTAATTCCTAGATATGATGATTATTACATTTGTGCAGTATCTTTAGGGCCCCCTTGATTCTTGATTGGTTAGAAAGGTGAAACAAATCTTCTAAACAAATAAAGCCTTCTATCAGTCAAGAGAAGGGCGGGATATAAATGTAATAAAAATAAAATAAATAAATAAATTAGTATAACTATTTTGTGTGATACAAATGTAACACTAACACATCCAAGCATTTAAAAAATAGATGGGAATTAGAGTTATAAAAGCAAAAGATTATAAGCAAACAGGAGGCATATATCCATTAATTTGTTGATATTAAGCAATCAGAAAATGTTAATCCACACTGAGAAATGATAAAATTAATTCTTATTCTTAATATAAAAATTCTAGAGTCCTTCAATGTTTTTTGGACTGGAGAGATTCAGGTTCTTTTTCCCATTAGATCATAGAACTCATTGAATGATTTTAGGTTAGTGAAGGTAAAATTAAGGCAGACTGTGCAGTACCTAATTTGGCTCATTCCAACTCAAGACAGGATATAAATGCATTTAATAAGCAAGAAATCAGTACTCAGTCACCAGTAGGATAGATGTGTCAAGTTAATTTAGCATCAAGATACAGTGGACCAAAAAACGGTTTTAGTTACTGAAAATGAAAATGTATATACAGAAGCAAAAGCTATTTATTGCAAACTAGAATATTTAATCTCATATTTGAAAAAAATATATGAAAGCAATGGTTCTGGACTTCAAACTGAGCAAGAGTTTGTTACATACAATAGTATAGTACAAAGAATTGCTTTTGACTCAGACAATGGCTATATAGAAATGTAACTTGTATATACCCAAGAATATGTTGCTGATAAAGTAATCAAGTATCTTAGTAAAACTTAGTTAAAGTGCAACCTAGTACTTTTGATAAACAATATAGGAACAGGTTAATGATTAAATATTTTTTCCAAAATATGCTTTATTTGCATTACTAAAGTAAACTTGATTTGTTCTTATGAGGAAGCTATTGAAATCACAAAAATAAATCAACTTTTTGAATTTATTTATATTATACAGATGAATAATGATGATGATGAACCAATTGTGGACAAAAATGTCCTCAAAGTTTAGCTATCCTTGACAGTTATAAAATACCAAAGCTCTCCTACTACTGTATATAATTGCAATTCTATGCATTTTTACTAAGGAGTAAAACAATCCTTGGTAATTGAGTTAAACATTCAAACTCAGTAGGACTTCCTTCTGCATAGACTTGAATGGGATCGCACTTACGTATTTTATTAGGCTTATACGCCACTCCAGTCATGCCTTACAAACCTCCAAAACAGTAACAAGATTTAAAACAATAGTATAACAAAATAAATAGAAAAAACAATATAACTTCCCAAGTGCCAAGGAACTACCATAGCTCATATAGTAAGTCATTCTTCAGGAGAACAAAAACAATCCCTAAAACCCCTGACAATAATGCTTCACCTTATCCTATACCTTTTCCTAATCCCTGAATTTAATTAAAAAAGGAGAAGAAAGTGTCCTGTCATTTGTGCTGAAATCCACCTACAACATTTTTCATTTCTCCTCCAATATCTTCACTGTGCACACAAAGTTCTTAATCTGGTATTCATTCATTCATTCATTCATTCATTCATTGTTTCAATTCGTATAGCACCTATCTCAAATACATGCTTCTGGGCAGGTCACAGTAATTAAAACTATAAAAAAACATAATACAAGAAATATATAAAAATGAGACAAAAAAGTATTTAACAACACAGTCAATATCCAAGGTATAACAAGAACTGTCAGTAACAATTAACATAGCCATTGTATAGATTTAACCACACATCCCGATCCCCAAACCCAGTGGCAAAATCAAGTCTTTAAGGCCTTACAAGAAGTCAGTAGACTCAGGGCGAATCTAATTTTTGAAAGCTGAAATGTATTTAACTTTGTAGCAGGAGTACCAAAAGTAATAAGCTGAGCCAATTCTCAATTATAATCAACAAAAATTGAAATATCCAAATTTTCCCAACATCATCAGTAATGTGTTTCCTTCCTATTGTTGAAGAAAAGCAACAAAGGGCAGAAGAGAATCTCTGCTTGGTGTTGGGAGAAAATGGAAGGCTTAGGTCCGTGATGGCGAACCTATGGCACGCATGCCACAGGTAGCACACAGAGCCCTCTCTGGGCATGCGCACCATCGCCCCAGTCCTAGGCCTTCAGCTAGGTTTTATAAAACCTTTTCGCTTTAGGCCTCCGCCGCCGTGTGCAAAAAAAAAAGTTCAATCAATCAATCAATTTCAACTTCTCATGGGAAAAAAAAAGATCTCACAAAGTTGGAATTGATTGATTGAACTTTTTAGTCCCACCCAGTCTGCCGTTACCACCGCAGCCACGCCCACCCAATGAGCCACGCCCACGCAATGGGCCATGCCCACCTGGCACCCGACAGTACATAAGTAGGTTTTGGGTTGCAGTTTGGGCACTCGGTCTCTAAAAGGTTCGCCATCACTGGCTTAGGTGCTTTTTCTCCTGTCTAGCATGATCACGTACTTGGTGGAGAGAAGAAAAATTTAGCCACTATAACTGGAGAAGAGAAGCAGGTTGGTGGGAGGATAAGGAATGCAAAGCAGGTGTTACTGCAAGGAATAATTACCTTAGGAAGTTTGGTATTTTTCCCTAAGCCTTAAAACACACATACAGCTTTGTTTGCTGGGGAGGTTTCAGTTGAAATGGCCATGGAGGCAGAAAGCCTTGCATCTGATGGGAAAGAAGCATGGTATTTGGAATTCTGCATGTTACTAAACTTCCTCAGTCTTCCTTTCCATCTGAATAACAATATTTTCACAGAAAATTGCACTGGAAAATACCACTTTTCTTTTATGTAAGTAACATTGATCCAGCCTGCTTCAGCAGCAGGCTTGCACTAAGATGGAGACCCTGATGTAAGGACATTTCCTTAACAAATTCTTAGCAAGCCTTCTAAGTGTGAGGCAAGGAGGGTATGTGGATGAATCCTGCACTGTGCTAGCTTGACTCTGTTCACATTACAAGAAGCTACGGTAAATTCTGCAAGTGTGCTGCAAGATTAAGTTGTGAATATAACTTATAGAGGTGTGTTAATTTGCCTCACCTCATTTATTAGGCACAAATGATGTTTGTCAATAGTAGATGTGAGAGCAAAACATTTAATATGCTAATTATATTTTGTTTTAAAACTTCCCAAATTGTAACGCAGGAACTGAGGAGGAGAGAAATAGGATTTATAGGAAACAGAATTCATGACCAAACACTATCTAAAATCTGTTCATATAATGGTCTATTGTACAATTCCCAAAAGGATGGCTAAAGTTTAAGTTATTTTCCTTCAACTGTACACAATCCTTTCCTTCATTTTGCTAGAAACATAATGGCAGGTTTTGTATAGTTTGGCATCTTTTATCCAGTATGAAATTGTAACTGAGGGCATGTCCCTGAGAAGCTTAAAAAAATGATCTCAAAAATGTCAATTCCTGATTATTATTAAAAGCTATGACTTTTTTCCCCAGATACTTTTCAGCTGAAAAAGTCTAGAAAAATAAGAGGCATAAATTGCTACGGGACAGATTCATTGAATGTTTTATTATTTGATCATCTATAGTACAATTTGTCTCTGTTTCAGTTGGTTTGACAGCTTCCTTGGCTGCCCAGTACTTTTCAGTATTAGCTGGTAGAGACATTCTATGACATTGTTATTATGCTGGGTATCTTTACCTAGGTATTTAAATGAAATAAAGAAAGCATTTTGAGGATTAGAGTATTTTCACTTTCGAAGTATATTCTGCTTTTTTATAATATCCCCCAAACTATTTTCTTCTCTAGGGAGGGGGTTTGCTGTCTTCCCACAGTATAAAATAATTGAAAAGAGGAAGAAGTATTGTTTCACTCTTCCAGTGATTCCAGAGTAGTTAGTGATGATTCTCCAACCACAGTGCTTTATGTGAACAAGACTTTGATGTACATAAAAAAACTATGATTAGAATGACAAATGGAACATTTATTTCATTAAGTGTATCCTGTTAAGCTTGTTCTTTCTTAGCATTCAGAGGTGTCTGAACATGTAGTAAGTACCTAAATTATAATATAGGGGGAAAAATTGTCAAAGTTATCCTTTAGCAACTGGGGAAATATAGCTTAATTCATCTATTCTGATGTATCTTTCTGGTCAATATATTTATTAAATTCTGCTGCATAGAATTGACAGGAATTGCTGATACGTTTATTTATCTTTTTTCTTTAAAGAAGGATAGTCTTTTTTTTCCAACAGCTGTTGCTTATCCTTGGTTTGGAAAAATTATACACTTATATCTACCTGAACCAAAAAGATAATTAGATAAAAAAGATAACTGCAACCTACCTGAGAGCATGGGTTATTCCAAACCAAAAAATTATTTTCTAATTTAGATGTAACAAAAACAATAATAATTAGTCTATCTTAGACAGTTTTAGTTTATTTATAGTTTCAGGGTTTATCTCTTGGAAGTCACTCAATCATACAAGATAATAAACTTAATGGTGCAAAGTTCAGCATATTTGGTTTTGACTCTTATTCTTGTTCAAATTATCATTAAAGAACTTCCTGCCATTTTCTTGGCTGATTTTTTTCTGATTACCGTATATAGCTGGTAGGCTCTCTATAAGGAGAAAGAAAGTCATACATTTGAAATGATCAGGTATATAAATTGAAATAACAAATAATGAATGCATCAGTCCTTAGCATTTCAATTGTTGATGCAGTGCTGTGTTCTACTATGAATTTTTATGCCATAGATTGATGTGAGTTCTGATTGCTTCTTTTAAGAAAATAGAACTGTTAAAATTGAAAACAATAGAAGTGAAATGTTTATTTTATTCTATTATGTTGAGGAACATGTTCTTGAGAAAGGATACAACAACCAAATGTTACATTTATTGAAGGGAAGTAGGAGTCACAGTATGAATCTGAGTTTGTATGGAACAGGAGAACAGAATGATCCATTTCAATTATTATGGACATTACACACACACACACATACACACATGATTTCTCTCTATTTTGCCTTCATGCCCCTTTCTTCCTCCCTATTTGCATGTAACAGTTGGAAGTTTCCTAGTTACTGATAAACGGATACTAATACTCAATAGATGTTGGCAACCACTATTTGCATTCTACCTGTTTTGGATTATTCCTTTCATAAGGTTCATTCAGCATGGGCAGATGCTAGGGATTATTGAAGTCCAGATTATTTGGAAGGCACCAGATGCTCCTCCAATTTTATTAAAATCAGGACAATTTAGGATTTGAAATCAGTTTTAAACTGCAACCTACCTGAGAGCATGGGTTATTCCAAACCAAAAAAATATTTTCTAATTTAGATGTAACAAAAACAATAGTTAATATTTTTTTATTTATGAGTTACCAAAAACACAAGAGAAAAGACAGCAAAAGGATTAAATATCTTATATTACATGACTGATAAGATGAAAAATAGTAGTATGACAGCATTGTCTATTCTGTTTCTTTCCTGTAGAACTGTTAACATTCCATTCTTTCTTCCATATGATCTGTCCTCTTTCCTAAACCTATTAGTACTTCTTAAACACTGAGCATTCTCAGCATTCATTGGGCTCTATTGGTGTTTTCTTGCTTTAAGAGTTGAATGCACATGACTGTATACTTTGACTGTGGGAGAGTTGTGCATAGGCAATGGAACATGAATTATTATATGTAACTATTAGAAATAATTTCTGAAAAACAAAAATAAAGAAAATTAAGGGTCTTTCTGAATCCAATCAATATAGCTATATATCTTTTAAATAACCAAGAGTACAATATATCATAATGCCAAACATGTTACCAGTGTAGTTACAAAGTGTACATGATATGTGTATTACAATAGATTTATTTTAGATAACTTTCGTTTATATAATATAAAAAAATCTATGAATCACCCAACAATCAATAGAAGAATTTGAGTATATTTATTATGGCATAAACTTTCATGGAGTAGAGTAGCAATGAGGAGATGATAGATCCCTGAGTGATTTGCAGGCTATGTGCAGATATTTCTTAGCAACAGCGAAACAGTTATTCTAAAGTTGGCTTATAAGAATTCTTAATCTTTTAGTCTAATGTAGGTTTATAATGGTATATGTAGGTTATCCCCAATGTATGGTTATTGAGTTTGATTTTTGTTTTTTAGCCATACATGTAGTCCTAAAGTTATGACCATAATAGAGCCTGTATCATCCAAAAAGTTACTGTTTTCTAATTTAAGGTAAAGGTAAAGGTTCCCCCGCACATGCGTGCTAGTTGTTTCCGACTCTAGGGGCCGGTGCTCATCTCCATTTCAAAGCCGAAGAGCCAGCACTTGTCCGAGGACGTCTCCGTGGTCATTTGGACAGCATGACTAGACGCCAAAGGCGCACGGAACGCTGTTACCTTCCCACCGTAGTGGTCCCTATTTTTCTACTTGCATTTTTACGTGCTTTTGAACTGCTAGGTTGGCAGAAGCTGGGGCGAGTAACAGGCGCTCACTCTGTTATGCGGCACTCGGGATTCGACCCGCCAAACTGCCAACCTTCTGATCGACAAGCTCAGTGTCCTAACCCACTGAGCCACCACGTCCCTTTCTAATTTAGATGTAATGAAAAACCATAGTTATGTAATCACAAATATTTTATTTATGGGATACCAAAAACATAAGGGAAGAGATTGTACAAGGATGAAGTATCCTAGATTATATGATTGGTTGTTAATTGTCATTAATGATTGGTCATTAAGCAAGCCAATGGTAAGGGTGTGATTTTGCTGAAAACTGGAAGCAATTGCTAATTTCAACAAAACTGATAGCATGCAGTCATGTAACCATGGGACTCTGCAAATGGTTGCAAATTGACCTACAACCAGCCTACGAACCCCTCAGAATCCAAATCAATCGCACAGCCATCTGGAGACAGCACCAACCCTCAAGCCTCTCTTCCCCCCTAAATGCCACTGAAGATGTCATCTAGTCTGGTAATGAAACATTCGGAAACCAACCCACAAGGTTGGAGAACAAACTTTCATCCTCATCCTACACCCGAGCTACAGATATCCGCCACTATTGCAAATAGAAAACTTTGGTAATTATACAGTTAAACAATTCATCGACTTCAAAGGTCTAAGGCTCAATTACTTAGAAGGAACCTTTTCATAAGATAATGGTAGTCTTCAAGTTACAACCATTCTTTGAACAACCGTTCAAAGATACGAATGCACGGAATGAAGGGACTTTTGATCAGCAACAATCTGATTATTGCAGGCACCCTGTAGTCACGTGAACAAAATTTGGGTGTTTGGCAACCATCTCACAATTTCGACCAATTGTAAACGTTCTGCAGTCAGGTGATTGCCATTTGTGACCTTTCCTGTTGGCTATGATGGATTACAGTAACACAACAGTTTCCAGCAAGGAGGGAGCGCATTCCAAGGAGGGGGCGAGATGAGATAGCCCAGTCTAGAGCTGGATCATTGGAAGAGGAAGAAATTTATGATAGCCAGAATCTCCCAGGCTATGTCTGACAAGATTCTTATCTATACAGTATATGAAAATAAAGAACTTTTGTTGGATTGTTTTACACAGTTCTTGGGCTAGGCCTGATGCTGGCTTCCCATTGACTGCTTGTGGGCAGCTAGCATGGAAGGTTGTAAGTCAGCCCTTGGATATGTCTCTCCCAACTCCTATAAGTCTTCCCAGAAAAATCTGACAGGAAACAGCACTAGATGAACTAATTCTACTTTGTTTGTAAGGCTACAACAGAATCTTACAAATCCGAAGACATAAACTTCTCATTTTTAACTGTTTGATCCCTGTGGGTGGGTCCTTCCTAAGTTTCTTTTTCTAGCTGTTAAGCCATTGGGGGTTTCTGCTACTCTTGTTCATTTCCTAATCAGCATCTCCTCGTCACACATTCTATTACATTCAGTGCCACTTCCTTTACTCATACATGCTGTGCCTTTCCCCCTTTCACTCCCATGTGCTATGTCTTCCCCTCTTCACTGATACACACTTACAGTACCGCCTTTCCCACCTCTTACAGAGGCCTGCTCCCACTAATGCCCTTTTACCATGGATCTCCCTGCATTCACACATATGCATGTACCCATCTGTGTCATTCTTCCCAAATTCCCAGCGTTCACAAACATGCATGCATCAATCAGTGTTCTCCTACTTTGCATGCATCCCATGCCTCTTTCCCTCTGCACTCACACTCATCTATTCACTAGTGTCATCCTTCCCATTCCTCCATGCACTTGCACACACTTCTTCCCGGGCCTCCCTATAGCTCATGCTGCACTGTACCAGTGCCCCAACTTGCATGTGACCTGCACCAGTTCCACGTCAACACCACTGTCGCCAAGAAATTCTACTTGAAACCACACCGCAGGCCTTTACCGCCTTACGCTGTTCTCCAACCCACATGCCCCATACATTCACCAAACCATATGTCTCCCTCTCATGATCTTTCAGAAAGCTTCTGGTCTTCCCCAGATCTCATGAGAATGGGAGTGCTGTTTGACAGTAGATAGATAGATGATAGATAGATAGATAGATAGATAGATAGATAGATAGATAGATAGATAGATAGATAGATAACCTTTATTGTCATTTTTTACTGTGGGCACAATGGCACATATTAAAAATGAAATTGAATTGCTTGCTCTCAAAGTGTACACATACATAACACATTTAAACATACTATATACAACATATGTATAGACCTACACCCTTACATATAAGCAACATATAAATATTAATCACTGTCTGTCTTGAATACATAACGGAAGGAGGAAGCTTTAGAGTTCACAAGGTTAATAATGTATGGCAGGGCTTTTCAACCTTTTCACCCATTGTACCATTTTTAGGATATGGCAACATCCAAGTATCACCAGTCACCTAGCAAGGTGTCAAAAACTTGATGACCAAAAAAAAAGAAGAAAAAAGGAAAAAAAGTGATGAAGTACAGACAGTCCTCGACTTACAACCGTTTGCTTAGTGACTGTTTGAAGTTAAATGGCACTGAAAAAAGTGCAAGATGCCTGCCCGCCCAGCGGTGCTCTTCCTCCTGTCCGAGGTTTTCATTGTTGTGAGCATTTCTGTTGAGGATTGGCAGTGGGGGTGGGGAGTGTTTGGTTTTTATTCCCCCCCCCATCTGCTGGGTGGTTGCAGTAGGTTTTGGTCACTTCACATGACCCTGGGACACTGACCGTCATAAACATGAATCAGTTGCCAAGCATCTGAATGTAAATCACAAGACCCTGGAGATGCTGCAACATTCCAGCTATCGGTGCTTCCTCTGGGCTCAGCAGACGTGCCGGGATCAGTGCCGAACTCCAGCTGGAGCCTGGCGCTGATCCTGGCGCTTCCACTGAGTCCTGACAGCCCCAAAGAAACGCTGATCCTGGCGCTTCCACTGAGCCCTGACAGCCCTGCAGCTCCAGCTGTCTCTCGCTCAGGTTTGTGCGGTGCTGCCACCGGTTCAGCTCATTCCCCTCCCCTGCTACCACTTTTCTAGGATGGTCGCGTACCACCTGCCAGGTGCCAGTGTACCACAGGTGGTACCCGTACCACTGGTTGAAAAGCCCTGCTGTATGGAACAAAACTCTGACTGAATCTGGATGTTCTGCTTCAGATACCGCGGAGCCGCCTTTCAGAAGGTATCAAGGAAAACAGATCATGAAGAGGATGTGTAGTGTCCCAGACAATCTTACAGACCCTGCTCAAGCAATGCTTTTGTGCTATGTCCTGGATGGAAAGGAGGGAACTGCCAATAATCTTTTCAGCCATCCTCACCACTCTCTGCACTGCCTTCCTGTCTGAAGCAGCAATGCTACTGTGATGCTGTATGACATGATGCTCTCAATCGTCCCTGTGTAGAAAGTGGTGAGGACGGGGGAAGGAAGATGTGCTTTTCTCATGTGACACAGAAAATGCAGGTGCTGCTGTGCCCGCTTCACCAGTGTCTCGCTGTTGAGCGACCAAGCCAGCCTACTTGTTAACTACAAAACCAGGAATTTGATGCTAGTAACCATCTCCACAGGTGAATCATTAATGCACAGAGAAGTGTGGCTGTGCCTCCCTTTTCTGAAATCGACATTGATCTCTTTGGTTTTTCCAGTATTTAAAACTAGGCTGTTTTCCTTATACCAGTTCACCAACCCCTCAACCTCCTTGCGGTAAGCACCCTCATTGTCATCATGAATAAGGCCCACTACTGTTGTATCATCTGTGAACTTTACAACATGGTTGGTGGCAAACCTAGCACAACAGTCATGGGTCAACAGGGTGAATAGCAGCGACTGCGTTGAGTCATGAGAATGGCATAGATCTCGGGGACATAGGTGAGTGGGGAAATTGTAGCACTCCTGCAGACATAAGCACTGCTGGGCCAGGGGGGCCCTGGCTGAGGCTTGCAGCACCCTACCCCAATTTCTATGCAATCTGTGCTGGACACTCCAGTGCCTCTCCCACCCTCCCTGCATCACCCCTTGGCTCCTTACCTGGAACTCCTTCTGCTTAATAACTGACAATTTTGGATGTTTCTTGTTGGAAACCAGCTAAAAAGGTAGCAAATTGTGATCGCATAAGTGCAGAGTGCTGCAACCAGTCATAAACCTGGTTTACCTGATTGCACCTGAATTGCAATCACATGACTGTGGAGTTGATGCAGTTGGTGTTGGTGTTGGTGTTGTTGGTGTTGATGCAGTTGGAGTTGGTGGAGCAGTGGGCTAATGCCTCCTTAAGTAACACCAGCTGCCTGCAATTAGTGCAGGTTCGCATCCCACCAGGCTCAAGGTTGACTCAGCCTTCCATCCTTCTGAGGTAGGTAAAATGAGGACCCAGATTGTTGGGGGCAATAAGCTGACTTTGTAACAATGCCGCTTAGGGGGGGGGGGCGAAAGCCCTAATAAGCAGGCATATACATAGAATGAAGGCTATTGCTAAGCACATTGGTTTGTGCTTAAATTGTAAGCCGCCCTGAGTCTTCGGAGAAGGGCGGGATATAAATGGGATTAAAATAAAAAAATAAATAAAAAATAAATAATAAGTGTGAGTACAATTCGTAAAGCACTTTTTTCAAGGCTGTTGTAACTTCAAACTTGTTAAACGAACATGGGTAAATGGAAAACTATCTGTAGTAGCACTTAAAACTGCATTACTTAGTAGTTCCAATTAATCAGGAAAGAGAATAAATATCTATGTAGAGATTGCAGAATACTGTTCTGAATGCTTGTAAAAAAATCAGGTAGGTTCACAAGCTCCATAATAACTTGAACAACCCATGATAAAACTAAAAGAAAAACTCTGCTCGTTATTTCTGCAGTAGTGGTGTGGGCAAGAAAATGAGAGACAAAATAAATTATTATTTCAATAAAAAAACCTTATAAAACAGGATTTTTCTTTACGCATGAAAACTGATTCTCAGGAATGTATTTTACAGACTTCCATTAGAGTTTGAATATGTGGGAGTTCAGCCCACAAATGAATTGAAGCTGATATTGTTGCCTCATCTGTGTTGCTAAGATAGTTTTCCACAGTTGATGCTTCATGTTCAAAATTGCCCTCCCAGGGATTAAACATTATGTTTAAAATAAACACGTCCAGCTCTTTTTCCTTATATAATGCATTCATTTAATGAATGTATTTTCCTCCACTATAACCTTCTTTTGTATAAGTCAAATTTATCCTGAAAGTTAAAACAATAAGTATTTTTTTAAAAAAATGATGTTAGGAAAGTTGCATTATTGCATTAAATTTTTTTATATATGTGGAATTGTTAGAGCTGAACGTATTTATTTTTAACACAAGTTTTTAACAACATGGAGACAAAGTAACTGATTCTTCACTTTTGGTTCTAAATAATCTGCTAAAAGTGCAGTGATGTATCACATTTAGATGCTTTGCTATTATTTGCTATATTTACAGTTATTGTGAGGCTATGTAATGTTAACAAAAATAGTTTCATCTGATTGCTTCCATGATATTTATCTCCAATTATGTCAGAGTTTTGATTGGGAAAAATGTAGTTTGCTTATGGCTTTTTGGTATATGTGAAGCCACCCATTATGATTTGGTATTATGCACAAACTCAGCTACCACAAGTTGTTTCACTAATCATGATTACAAAATCTTGACTCACCATACAGATTCCACTGCAACTGGAACGTGTCTTCTTTCTGTAATTTTTATTTCCAAAATATTTCAGCAATTTTCTGATATTTTCAGTGTCATTTTTCTGATTAGGATGCTAAATGGACCATATTTGCATTTGTTTCTAATAGAGATTTTAAATAGACCATAATTAAGTTTTTTGCATGATACATTTACAACTCTATTTTTGACTTTTTTATTCTGTTATAGTTAACTTTTTATCCAATGATTTTAACACATTTCCTTTAATAGTTCCATGGTTGTACTAATAGTTAAAGCTTTTTTTAAAATAAATTGCATCTCTTTCCATATTTATTTTAGTTTCCTGTCAACTTCTTTGAATTTCTCTTGCTACTCACGTTTTAAAAGTATATTACCCATTACTTCCAGAATAACTCCTTGTACTGCTAATTTAAACTGAACACAAGCTATTCAGCTTTCCATTGTAATTCCACTTTTTCATCATTGGTTTTGGATATAATGTTCTCATTTTTTATCTATCCAATGGAATCCAGGTAGGGTTCTATGTAACACCCTGTCCATTAGCATTTCTCCACTTGATATAATCGGTTTTTTATGTATAGAAGGATTCTTTATTTGAATTATTTTTTTGTGATCTTACTTAAACAGTTGTATTTCTACATGTAGGTTGCTATACTTGCTTCAGCAAGAAAACTCTAGCACTGAACTGAAAACGGAATGTGCAGTTGTTCTAGGAAGCCTTGCAATGGGTACAGAAAATAATGTTAAATCTCTACTGGACTGCCATATCATACCAGCTTTATTGCAAGGTACCTAATTTTCCATTATTTCATCGGTTTCTTGAGTACACAGTTTGTGAGAGAACTGAATAAGAATCTAAACTTGTATTTACAGGGTTACTGTCATCAGATCTTAAATTCATTGAAGCTTGCCTCAGATGTCTTCGTACTATTTTCACCAGCCCTGTCACTCCTGAAGAATTATTGTATTCAGTAAGTTACAGGCAATAACTGACCTTTTCAGCCTGCATATAAGTTTTATTTCATGTGTGATTCTGAGAGAATTTAGAATCTTTGAAATTAGAACTATTGTAGTTTATCCAAGCTAAAGACAAGCATGACTCACAGTCATAAAACCACTACACATGACGGCTTATGTTAGTGTGAGAATTGGCTTCACAAAATAATTGGAATTTATAGTGTTCATTGGGATGCTTACAGTATGCAAGTGTGAATTTTATATATTACATTTCAAGATATAAAGGCAAATTAATCAGATTAATATATTTTTTCTGAGAATCACATGCTGCTACTATCATCTGTTGTGTGAGAAACAAACACTATTGTATTCCCCATTTGAAAAATATGTGAATAATATTCATTATATTGATTTGACTGGTGATTAATGATGTTATGAAATGAACATATTTTTAGAAAATTCCACTTGTTATAAAATTAATGCTATAATTATTATACATTTTATTACTTCACAGGAGACTTTCATTGTCCTTACAGTGAAGTGATCATTTTCATCAGCTGATTAGCTGGGCCAGTGTAGGAAAATGCCTCACATGGGATTTTTAAGATATTGCAATCTTATGCCATGAAATATTCCCAGTGTCTTAAATATTTTGCAGTTTGTGTTGCTTATTTTGTACTCCAAGTACATGCTACCATACTTGTATTTCTTAAGAGGTACTCTTTAATTTGAAACTAAGACTTTGAGAAAGTTGTTCAACTGAATTTAGCTCACTGAAGACAACTCATGGGGATTTAAGATATATAAGTGAAAAGGGATTGGAGGTTCTGGAACTTTTTCCCCCCTCCTGTTCGGCATATTACCTACACCTTCCCACTCTCAATTGTTGCCAATGTTCCAAGCAGCATATCCCTACTGGCCACTCATCTCCTGATCTCCCCTAGACCTCCCATTTTTCTTTCCTCTGCCCCATTGCACTTGACTTTTTTCCCTTCTCCTGTCCTCCAATTTTCCTGGACCAAAGCATCCCTGTTTTCTTCCATGTGTGAACCTGAAACTGTTTCCTATGCTGAGTGGTTCATGCATGGAACAGTTTGCTCATCTTTAATTACTATAGTCATTAGTGCCCTGTGCTTGACTTTCTGGGTCACTGATTATATAACTTGAATAGATTTTGAAAAGAATCTAGTTTTGTTATTTTGTATTAAGGTTTTACAGAATTCTTTGTTTTCTGAAAAGGTATCATGATAGATGAGTAATGAAAATTGAGATTAGCTCCTTAAAGCAGAAAGATGTTCATTCATAATACATTATGTATATTGATGAGGTGTATATAATATTTAATAGAAATTTTACAGACAAGTATTAATATGTGTGTGTGTGTGTATCTTTTAACAGAGCCCCCTCTTGTTTTTGCTGACATCTAAATCTTTAATTGGTCTACCAATTTCTATTTCCAAATATTTCTAAGCAATGCAGAAATATTCTTTCTTTTAGAAACATTCTGAAAGAAGGTTGAAAGGATCAGTACTCAAGGTATCCTGTAATGCTAGCTAGATTAGGTTCTTAAATTGTCAGAGCTCTATAATCCTTGTAGATAAATCTTTGTTTATGTTGTGTGTAAATTAATAGTCAACTTTGCAGTCTTCAAACTGCTTCCTTCTGAACCACAATATAGGATAAAATTTTGTGCCAAGTCCACAAAGTAGATACATCTGTGATTTTTTTATTTAAATGTTTTGTTTAACTTTTCTGACTTTCTAGGATGCTACAGTTATTCCCCACCTTATGGCACTGCTTAGTAGGTCTCGATATACTCAAGAATATATATGTCAGATCTTCTCACATTGCTGCAAAGTAAGAAACGTTCTTCCCATATGCATGTGTTTATTTGCTTCTGATTTTTTTTCTAGTATTTTAAACAATTTTTCTCTTTGATTCATTGTGTTAATTTCAAACATGTAATCTCTAGTTGGCATACATAACAATGTCCTTGAGGCTGTCCTGAATTTCTTAACTCTTGAAACATTATGCACTTGTTCACCATTCTGTGAGTTTAGCAATAAGTTCATAAATATAAGCAACAACTTTTCTTTAAAAAGTCTATAAAAACTATAGAATAACTTAATTTTCCTACAACAGAATAAAGTGCTATGTTTACCCTGATCTTTCCTCTTGCCTCCCAGGAGATTGGTGAAAGCTTTAATACGGTGTTCGATAGATGTGCTCCATGGATGAATTTGTCAAAACTTATAAAAATGATGCTTTACAGAATTTATTAACAGGTTTAGAAATTCAGTCTCTTGAATTGAATTGAAATTTCTTCAAATCTGCAGTTCTATATACATTCTATCTAGAAGAAACATTAGTAGAACCATAATTTTCAAAAAAGGCAGACAAGAATAGAGTATTCAGATAGTGGTCTCATAGCTGGAATCTTAAACAGTAAAACTGAAAAGAATATTGTTATTCTATTCTGTTTTTTTGTAATTATAATAACCAATGTTGTGATAGACAAAAAATGTTTCATTGGTATGTCCCAAAGGAGGCAATTGGACTTCCTTGTTTTTCTTTGAAGACGTTTCGCTTCTCATCCAAGAAGCTTCTTCAGCTCTGGCTGGATGGTGGGGAATGGAAGTCAGTCAGAGCTGAAGAAGCTTCTTGGATGAGAAGCGAAACGTCTTCAAAGAAAAACAAGAAAGACCAATTGCCTCCTGAAAAAGCACTTTTGGAACAACCATGACCTGGATAACAGAGAATCTCCATAGACTTTCATTGGTCTGCATTTGTGTAATTAATACCAAAACTCATGCAAATATTACAAGAAAATAAACTATAGCTCCCAATATTGGATTAGAAAATGATATAAAATATTATTTTACCTAGGAATCTTATTTTTTTAGTTAATCTATCAGCGGACAAACCAAACCTTTTTTTAAAATACCATCAGCACCTTAGCGAAGTACATTTTCTGAAGTCAAGTGACTTTCAACTATGGCATGTGTTCAATATATTGTTGATATAAATGCAGTTGTTTTACTGATTAGAAAATTCTTGTATGTTTTTTGGCATTTGGCACCACCACAGTGAATTTCAAATGAAACACTCAGGATGTGAGTGAAGACTTTCAGCTTTAATTCAAAGGATTTGGCAAAAGTATGGCATTAACCATTGAGGTTTTGTCTTCAGTAAGTGAACAGCATTCTCTATTAGGTTGATACAGGTTACCTGACTTTGTCAGCGAAGAATATTCCATTTCTTTGCCTTGAGAAACTCTTGGTTTGTTTTTGCTACATGTCTTGGGTCATTGTCCATCTGCAATACAAATTGGTAATCTATCAGTTTTGCACCATTTGGCTGAATCTGAGCAAAGAGTATAGCCCTGTACACTTCAGAATTCATCCTACATGCCATAACGCTGCCTCCTCCATGTTTGATAGATGATGTGGTATGCTTTGGATCATGAGCTGTTCCTTTCCTTTTCCATACTTTTCCCATCATTCTAGTTAATCTTGGTTTCATCAGTCCAAAGAATCTTATTCCAGAACTGGGCTAGCTTTTATAGGTGTTTTCTGGCAAAGTCTAAACAGTCCTTTCTATTCTTGATTGTTACCAGAGGTTTGCACCTTGTTGTGAAGCCTCTGTATTTATATTCATGAAGCTGTCTCTTCACTGTAGACTTCGACAATGACATGCTTATCTCCAAGAATATTCTTAACTTGACTAGATGTTGTAAAAGGTTTTTCTTCACCAATGACAGAATGCTGTGGTCATCCACTTTAGTTGTCTTTCGTGGTCTTCCAGGCCTTTTGGTGTTGCTTGAGCCTGTCAGTTAATTCCTTTTAAGAATGTTACGGACTATTGTTTTGACCACTGCCAATGCTTTTGCTATCTCTCTGATGGGTTTATTTTGTTTTTCAGCCTGATGATGGCTTGTTTCATTTGCATAGAGACTTCTTTGGATCTCATGTTGAGTGTTCCAGTGAACAGCTATCAAATGCAAATGTAACATTCAGAACCAACTCCAGACCTTAATCTGCTTGATTTCTCATGGACTAATGAGGGAACAGGCCGTTGTGTTGGGGTACAGAGGCCAAATGCCAAAAAACCTATCATTGTTCCAATATATACAAATCTATCTCTCTCCATTTCTCTGTGTGTGATCCACAATTTGGAAGAAAGTGAAAATAGTGGCATATGAAAACAGGGCTAACTACATCTTGTAATATCCAGAATAGATTAAATACAGATACAAATTGATATTTTAATAATACAGGTAATTGCTCAATGCACATTAGGATTCAGTACAATCCGTAATCTAAAGTATGAAGAATGGAAAAAGAGCTCATTGGAGGAAGAGAAGGGAATAGATTTTACCATTTTTGAAAGCTTGAGCTTTGAAAAAAAAAGACAATATCATACTTGGCTTTAATTTTATATCTTTTAATATCTGTTCTTCAGCTCCGACACTGGCATAGCTGCGGCTTTAAATCCTCA
Organism: Vipera berus; assembly: GCF_964194415.1. NCBI lineage: Eukaryota > Metazoa > Chordata > Lepidosauria > Squamata > Viperidae > Vipera > Vipera berus. The sequence goes on from NC_138207.1 coordinate 42,758,287, forward strand.
CCTCAGCCACTTCTATGTGCCAATGTAAGTTTTTTCCCTATAAGTGGTACCATGATTGCATTTTTAAATTAAGAAATTTGTCAGTGTCAACAGTCCAAATTATTTTCAGGTGTTTTGCTGGTTATATGTAGCTTAATATCTTGTTTTTACTTGAATCAGGATATATGTACACATTTTATTAGCAAATACTAACATTATAGAGCACTTTTCCGATTCAAAGTTAAAATAAAAATTGGAGAATTAAAGTGTATTACCAGCGAAATTTGAAACATTGAATAATAACTTAAGAGAATCTGTGGTAAGAGTGTCAAAATATGCTCTAAAAAAACCTCCATGGAATTCAAACACAGACTTTCCAATTTTCACCTTTCTACAGCTAGCCAAAATAAAAAGTTAAGGTTTTTAAATTGAGCAAACAAAACAATGTGCTCTACATTATAACTGGTTCATAATAAAGGTAATTAACTACATTTAATTTAGTTTAATCTGACATATTAGAAGAGAAAAGAAAGTGATACCTGCTTGTTCGCTAGCTAAAGGAAAGAACCTCAAGCGAAAAGACCTAGGTAGTAAAGTCTGATATGTATTACATCATTAGTTAATAAGATAGTACTAAAATATATTAATTTTCTTTTTTTTATGCTGGTGACATTTAGAAACAGTGATTTGTTAGATACTTCTCTGGTCTTAACATTATCAAGAAGATTCTAAAATTATTATGATAAAAAGATGTGAATAAAGTTTTGAGTAGATTTTACATGTAAATATTTGGCTAGCTTTAATTGGGTCCATGTAATCCTCATTTATGACCATTCATTTAATGCCTGAAGTTATGATGGTGTTGAAAAAAATGATGTATAATCAGTACTCAAACTTATAACCATCACAGTGTTCCCTCAGTTAACATGATCAAAATTTGGGCGCTTGACAGGCAGCTCGCAATTACAAGTGCAGTGTCCCATAGTCACATGATTGCCATTTGCGACCTTCTCAAGGGGCTTCCAACAAGCAAATTCAATCAGGGAAAGTGGATTTACTTAACAATTATGTGATTCATTTAATGACTTCAGTTATTTGTTTAACGACCAAGGCAAAAAAAATTGGATACAACTCACTTAACTGCAATACTGGTCCAATGTTAGTTGTCAGTTCACAACTAACTGGATAGCTTTTATTACTCATATACAGTAGCATTTGGATAACATATGCGTAGTTAAAGGAAAAGGTTTTTTGTGTGATTAGGACACAAAATGTTTTTGTCCCTTCATAAAGAATTAAGATTCAAGTCTGATAAATGCAGCAATTTGGAGGTACAAGGTCAAACAGTGATCATCAGGAAACTCAGATGAAGAAATAGAATATGATGAAAAAATTGCATCTGAACAAAAAATAATCAAAGCAGTATCTTTTTTAAAAAAACTTATTGGAATTGCATTTCTTTTGGTTTATGATTTCTTTTATACAGTTAAAGATACAAGTAGAGTGGACAACTATACAAACAAATTAAAAATACCTGGTATCCTAGGTTTTTTACATATCATTTTGGGTTCTTTTTGCTTTGTACAGTCTTTTTGTTTTAAAACTTTTCTATATTAGTTACTTTAAGTATTTTAATATTAATAAGGAATGGGTTTTTTAAAAAACAAAACAGATATGGAACAATTAATTGTACACTTCTTATCCATCATTAGATTTGTCTTTTCTTTATATCTTCTTCCCATTTTCCCCCCATGACATCCATGTAAAGTGAGTTGGGCTGAGAGAGAGTGACTGGCCCAATGTTTCCAGGTAGCTCCTGTGGCTCAGGTTAGACTTGAACTTGTATCAATCTAGTACGAGTCCAATACATTAACCATTATGCCCAACTGGCCACCAGTGATCCTGTGAACTGATCACTGGACCATCAGTTAAAAATCACTTTTCCTTTGCACTCCCTAAAGTTGCTGTTGTCCAGATTGTGCATCCTTAGCCTTATGCTTTCTTGTGCACATTTTTTTTTCAGTCAGCAGCCAAAAGTTACTGAATATAATTTTAAACTGTCTTGAAATAAATTTCTTCTAAGGTTCATACTTTTATAAAATTTTGTGTTATTTCTAAAAATTGCTGGCAAGCAGTGAAGGTGAAGTCATGTAATGATAATAAATGAAATTAGACATTGAAAGCTATAAGCTTGCAAGTAACTAGTATAAAGTAAAATAACTTGTTTTTTCTTTATGTTTAAAGAGCTGTGGTTTATTTTTTGATAGGGTCCAGACCATCAGACAGTGCTGTTTAATCATGGAGCAGTTCAGAATATTGCTCATCTGTTAACCTCTGCATCTTATAAAGTAAGCCAGTAATATAATCTGTTTTCTATAAATTAAGTTATTATTTTAAAATCTTGGTGCAATATTATTGGCAGAATAATAAGTTAGTCTAGCTCCTTTCTGATGAAAAAGGGAGTGCAAATTTTTTCAGTTTGGGCTCGGATAGATCTGTATAGATGTGAAAGAGATATTTCTTGTAAAATAGTGTTAAAAGAGTAAGTAAATAAATATATTTTTATAAATGATTTTTTTTCTGATGGTTATGGTGACAGATACATATAGTAAGACAACAAGTATGTTTGGAAGAAAATAGACTATTAAGACAGTTATCTTTCTGTGAAGAGAGCATCTGCCAGGGAACATTTAGACATTATATAGTTATTATATTATAATTATAAGTGTTTAGTATCCAGTATGCCAAAATCAAAACAAATTTAGTATGTGGGAGTAATTACACTGAAATTGAAAGTCAAGCCATTAATATATGAAGTTGAGCAAAATGATAGAATTAATAATTACAGGTGGCTTTAATACCTCTTTGTTGTTTGGAGTATTAAGAATTTATTAAGTTAAACCTGAAATTTCTAGGTAAAGAAAGAACTATAATTACCATATTTATATATAATTACAATATTTACAATATTAAATATTACAATATTTAAAGAGTACAGAAAGCAAATAACTTGTCACAAAATTTGTTGGGACTCTAGAAAAAGAATTTTATCTATGTATTTTTGAATATCCACTTTTCCCAAATTAAGATGCATGAAAACAAATTTCAGTCACTTTAGAAAACACACAATGCTTTGGCCAATAATTCATGTCATTTTGGAAAATTTGGTTTCACTTTTGATAAGTACCCTTTAGTTTTTTGAGTTTTTAAACATTTTCGATGAGTTTTAAAATGGCATTTTCACTTGACTTCTAATAGTTCTTAAAATACTGTAATTGTAATTAATGTAAATGCTGTATGTTTATACAGGTTCGAATGCAAGCACTGAAATGTTTTGCAGTTCTAGCCTTTGAAAACCCCCAGATATCAATGACTCTTGTAAATGGTAGGTTTCTGAGATCAGTATGGATACTCATTAAATAATTACAGTTAAACTGTTCCTTGAAACACATTTTCTCTTTTGTTTTTCAGTGTTGGTCGATGGAGAACTATTACCACAGATATTTGTGAAAATGTTACAAAGAGACAAGCCCATTGAAATGCAGCTCACATCAGCCAAATGGTAAACCTTAGGCTGTATGAAACATGCTAAATAATAAAATCTGTTTTATAATATTAATGTCCCAATTTAATCAAGGGTGCATAATATCAGAATCTAATATCTCAGTCACCAGCATTAATAGTAGGCAATTAATGGTATTAATGGTAGACAATCCTTTTAGGACAATGAGCACATTTGGACTTGCAGACATTTGGGAGGCATGAAAATGAAACCATGTTAGCTTTGATTAACCATAAAACAGACATTCACTAGGAGGAGGACTATATGTTCCCTTATTATCCAATCAATTTTTAATCAACTCAGCATACATTTGTCTTCTATTTAGGAAGGTAGTTGCATTTCAGAATAAACCACAGAGTTACAGCCAGCCTCAGTTTAACCATTATTTTAATTTACTAAGAACCTTCCCTGAATTGTATATGTATTTTATACCTTAATACTCATTTATTGAATTACAGAAAGAATTCTGTAACTTGGTTTATAGTGCCCCATCATAACCAAGTCTAAGATGGTTTAATTAATTAAAAATTAATTAAATTTACACCACATTTTACACAGGTTTATAGTGGTGTATATATAATAAATAGCACAAATAGGTGTTGTATTTGCCTTGATCGAGGTCCATTTCTGAGTAATTGTCAAAGCATACACATTCCTAATGCTTTCCAAGCTTTAGATTAGTGCCCACAGTTCTCATTTAAAAAAATAGAAACAACACAAAACTGGGGACAACAGATAAAATTCAAGATACATAACATGCTACTATTGCCCAATGGAAATATATATATATCATAACAGAATCAAAACTATATAATACATTGAACTCAGTAATCATGCTATTTTGATATTTCATTGTAGCCTTACATACATGTGCAGAGCTGGAGCAATCCGTACAGATGACATTTGCATTGTGTTGAAGGTAGGTGGGTGAATCACACTAATAGTACTTAATAATAATAATAATAAACCTTTATTGTCAAAGTACAACATGTGTACATTGAGATTAGCTGAGCCTCCCCCTGTGCTCTCTTCCCCCAACACACAGTGACAACAAACCCTCCATCCCACCACACTATGTGAACCAACTACACCACACACCGGCCTCCCAAGTCAACTCTGCATAAGATTACATCCCATTCAAAAGCCTAACAGCCCACGGATAAAAGCTGTTCTTCAGCCTGTTGGTACGGCTGGCTATATTCCTATATCTCCTACCGGATGGTAGGAGAGTAAAGAGATACCGTCCAGGGTGTGAGTCATCCCTGAGAATCTTCCTCACTCTTCCAAGGCAACGAGCCCTGGCGATGTCATCCAGTGGTGTCAGGGAACAGCCCACAATGTCTTGTGCTGTGCTCACTACCCTCTGTAATACTTTCCTATCCGCGGCTGTCAGACCAGCATACCAAACCACAATACCATACGAGAGGATGCTCTCTATGGTAGACCGGTAAAAGAGGGTCATTAGCTGTTGTTCTACCCTGTTCTTCCGCAAGATCCTAAGAAAGTGAAGCCTCTGTTGGGCCTTTCTAGCCACCTGGGTTGTGTTAACTTTCCAGGTCAGATCTTCACAGAGGTAGACTCCCAGAAATTTAAAGGAGGGAACTCTCTCTACACAGTCCTCCCCGATGTAAAGTGGGGCAGGTTCCTCTTTTTTTCTCTGGAAGTCTAACACCATCTCTTTTGTCTTGCTGATGTTTAGGTGCAAGTTGTTGTTACTACACCATATGGATAGTTTTTGTACCTCCGCCCTATATGCTGTCTCATCCCCACCCGGTACTGGTGTGTGGTGATTGAGCTCCCGGTACTGGTGTGTGGTGATTGGACTAATAGTACTTAAAACAGATACCTCAAAACAAATAGTGGAATAACTTTATTACTAAAAACAGGAGGTTTAGTAAAGAGTCTGCAAATAATTAATAATTAACCGTTACTATTTGATTTTTAGTAATATTGTTTTTGTTGTATGGTTTGTATACTACCCTGTATTGGTATTCAGTAATGCTAAATTATTCTGTCTGTAAATCATGATGAAGTTACGTAAGTCTAATACATTTTGTTAAGTGAAGGTTGGACTCAAGGCTTAATAATGTTCTGTGCAAGTATTATAGTTGCATATAATAGATTTGAATTTCTGATCATATAACAATGTAAATACTGATTAATAAACATGAATATCAGTGGTTGCTTTAAATTTTACTTTTGTACAAATATCTAAGTAGGTTTGATGACATATTTTATTAGGAAATGCCTGCTAAAACACCTATATTTAGTGACAAATTTAACAGAAATTTATATAAGAAATATGTAAACAACTAGTCAAAAAACTAATTTCAGATGTTGTAATTTCCAGACATTACCATGTTTGGCACGGATGTGTAGTAAAGAGAGACTACTAGAAGAAAGAGTAGATGGAGCAGAAACTCTGGCCTATTTGATTGAAACAGATATTGAACTACAGAGAATTGCCAGTATTACTGACCACCTTATTGCAATGCTTGCAGACTACTTCAAATACCCTAGTTCAGTGAGTGCCATCACTGATATAAAAAGGGTAGGTTTATTATGAATTAAGTAGGTATGACAAGTGTGTTTCTGTGTGCATGAGAGAGAGAAAAAAAATGAGAACTTGGATTAATATATTTACTGTATATCTATATCTAGAATCATTGTTTGTAAACTGAAATGTTGTTGGGGGCAATAAGCTGACTTTGTAATAATGCCGCGGGGGGGGGGGGCGAAAGCCCTAATAAGCAGGCATATACATAGAATGAAGGCTATTGCTAAGCACATTGGTTTGTGCTTAAATTGTAAGCCACCCTGAGTCTTCGGAGAAGGGCGGGATATAAATGGGATTAAAAAAAATGAAAATCTGACAGAATCGTCAGCTGAGACAATAAGTGAATTAGCTATTTAGTTGTGCCTGAAATATATATGCTTCTGACTTTGTATATGTGAAACAAACTAGATGGGTTTATAATAAGCTATAATAAATTGTTCCAAGAAGTTAACATAATTGCTACAGTTTCTTGTATTTGATTCTACCTGAAGAGGGGATTGAAATTCTATATATGAGAGATAAGCCAATTGATATTAGTTATGTCAACAATTAACAACTGCTCAGCTTCATGGCTGTGGAATGCAGGACAAAGAGTGAAAGATGGGAAAGGCAACCATTTTAAATTGATTTGGGTATAAGGGGGAACTACATTTATACATTCATAGAAGATAATCAAATGCATAATATGGTTTCAGTCAACTGCAATAATAATTATTTACATTATATCAAGTATTTGAGAGACTTTGTCAACTTTCAGTCTAGTAGTCGGCAAGCTCTGTAGTAGACAGAAAATGGAGATTTGCAGCTTAATCTTGGTTCACAGAATCTGATACAGTGTAAAAGTTCCCATTATTAATATTTTAGCCCATTTAATCCCAGATAGTTTAATGCATTTATTTTTAGTGGTGAGTTAAACATTGCAGGTAATATTCTTGTTTAATCTTGAAAAAGATACAAATTTACAAACAAAGTATTATATAGATATAGGGGATGTTTTTGCTTGCTCTCCCAAATGATTTCCCTATCTTCTATCTCTTTTCACAGAGATGGTGAAAAGATGGTGAAGTTTCAATTTAACCATTTTTTTTAATATGATGGGAACATCTCATAGCAAACACTTTAAATTATACATATAATGTAAGCTAAACAAATTGCTTTAGGGATTGGCTTCTGTTATATTAAATATTATACAATTCTGTAGTGTTTTGTGCAGTCATCTTCATTTTTGTCTTGCTTCATCTAGTGTCCTGTCCTATAGAGATTCTAAGTTTGAATCAGCTCAGGTTAAGTGGTTGTGAAGGTGGGCTTAAGCTCTATTTAGTATTTTTCTACTACTAGACTAGACAATCCCAGGATTGCAGGCTAAAGAGGAAAGCTGAAAAAAGTCCTGGGGGGGGGGGAATGACAGCAAACAGTTTCTATATTTTTTCAATAAAAAGCAAACTCTATATTATTTCAAGAAAATGCAATCACTAGGATTTGAGCTCAACTTAAGGGAATTCTTAGGATTTATAAGATTTAAATTATTATAATTGAGGAGAGCAGAAATGAAGTTCTACATGAGATACAGAATAAAGTGCCAGTTGGAAAGTCTTAAAAGTGCTTCCTAATCTAAACGCTTCACTCAGATGGTATAAATTAGTTAAAGTAATAGTTGTGAAATATGTCTTAAACAATTTGCAATGCATTTTTATTTAAGACACTCCCTATTCCATTCAGAACTCAGAATATATATAGTTTGATCAACATCCATGAGTTTGCAATTTTTAAAAAATGATGTGAATTTAATTATCATTAATAGCTTGACCATGATTTAAAACATGCTCATGAATTGCGCCAGGCTGCATTCAAGCTCTATGCTGCACTTGGAGCAAATGATGAAGATATTCGAAAGAAGGTAAGCCTAAGAATTTATCAGTTAGTTTCCAATATCTCAAAAACATGAAGGAACTTTCAGAATTTTTAAATAATAAAATTGATATCTCTTGGTAGTACAGGTAATCCTTGCTTACCAAGCATACATATGGTGTATATTCATAGTTACAGTAGTACTGAAAAAAGAGACTTATGCATCACACATTACCTGAGTGCAAGCCACCTGGGACTCACTTAACAACAGCAATGGGGAGTTCCAGGATTGTTGTTGCTGAGGATACAGTCATGTGACATTGTGCTTTATGGCCACATGACTGAGGGGCAAAAAGTCTGGTCCCAATTATCATTGTTAACTGAGGGCTACCGGTAATACTTTCCCCTTCAGCTTCAAAAACTATTATCTTCCTGTGGAGAGTTTGGGATTACAGGAAACAGATCAGTAATTTTTCTTCCTTCATACATCCTACAGAATTTGCTTCTTTTTCTTGGTTGTTCAGACTTCTCATATGTTGCGCGTTTAGATATTTGGAGTAGTTTTTGTTGAAATCTGTGCATAACTAGGTGTAAGAATAGTTTAGAATGTGTAGATTTAAAGCTGTTATATTTAGGAACTAACTAGCAGTTTTGATGTTACTAGCATATCAAGAAAACTTTACAAAGTTAGTTTCTCTGGACAATGAAATAATACTAATATTCAGTTATAAACTGCTGTTGCCATTTTTGCACAAGTTGTACAATAGGGAATTATAGCAATCTGAAAATACAGAAAATAAGTTAAAAGTTAGGGTACATAACCTTGTCATTGAAGTATATGTTTTGCTTATCATTAATTTCAATAATAATATTTTGTAATGAAATAAGATATCTGAATAAAGTGTTATAGTTTCCTAGTTAAAAATATTAAGGTTTAAGGGAATTGTAGAAAATTATATAATTTTTGACAATTTTGATAAATAATAAACACTGCTATTTATCTAATGTATAAATGTAATATAACAATATGCTTCATTGTCATAATATAACAGAAGCATGAAATTTCTTTTTAAAATGTGAAATTCAACTTTGACATTTTTACCAGTTAGTATTTGCACATACTATATGCATACTGTACACAGTATATGGCATTAAATAAACATAATAAATACTTTGTTTTGTTCTGTAAAATCCAATAACTTTTTTGATAACTTTTTTTCAGATAATTGAAACTGAAAATATGATGGATCGGATTGTAAATGGCTTATCTGAGTCTAGCATCAAAGTGCGCTTAGCTGCAGTCAGGTATAAATTTACCTAGTGGGATTAGCCTTACATTTCATATTTTCAGTCTGACAGCTCTTCACTTCCTTTACTAGGACATACAATGATCTTAAACTATTTGAAAATTATGAATTATCTTTTGCGGTAATTGTAGTATGATGAAAGAGACTGTGAATTTTTAGTTTTTAGCTCAGTTTCTGAAAATGCTTACAAAGCTGTCTATGGAAAGGAAGCATTTTAGAACTTGTACCTCATTTTTCTGAGCAGATGTTTGCACAGTTTGTCAAGATCTGTACAGCAACTACGAACCAGTTTCCAAGATCATGCTGTATGGAAACCCTTAATGAAGGTAAGCACATTAGGAGATTATTTGTTGTGATATAAAAAGCAATATTATCCAGGTAGTCCTCATGTTATGACCACAATTGAGCCCAAAATTTACATTGCTAAGCCATATAGTTGTTAAGTGAGTTTTGCCCCATTTTACGATCTTTCTTACCACAGTTGTTAAGTGAATCATTGCAGTTGTTAGTAACACAGTTGTTAAGTGAATCTGGCTTGCCCATCGACTTTGCTTTTCTGAAGGTGAGAAAAGGTGATCACATGACTTTAAGATACTGCAACCGTCATAAATACATGCCAGTTGCCAAGCATCTGAATTTTGATCACATGACCTTGGAAATGCTGCAGTGGTTGTAAGCGTGAAAAACAGTCATAAGTCACTTTTTTTTCAGTGCCGCTGTAACTTCGAGCTGTCAACAAATGGTTGTAAGTTGAGGACTCCTTGTACATTTTTAAGGCTAGTTAAAGAAAATAAATTTGTATCTAGAGGTATCGTTCTAGCGATTTACCCATTCATTTCAATTCACCTAAAATATGATCTTGCTAAGATCTAGAAATAATTAAATATAATGTATTAGAATTAAAGTGTGTGGTTGAATATAAAATAGTTTTAAAATAATAAGTAGTAGGTTTATATTTCTAATTAAGAATTACTGTTTCAGTTTAGGTTCTTCTAACTGTCAATGACAGCAGAATCCTTATCTTGATAAATATAGTTTTTAAAAAGTAATGGTCTTACCCTTATTTTTATAAAGCTGGAAGCCATTGGTATTTTGAAGCAGATATTTATTTCTAAAGGTCAATGCAATTGAAGTGCATATGGGAAAATACTTCACTGCTACAAAATGTTTAAAGTGCTATTGTGTATAGGATGGTACATGCTTTTTAAAACTGGTGATTTTTCCAGTTGCAATCCCTGTTCATTTATATATGCCAGCAGTTCCCAAGCTTTTCTATACCCTGCACCCCTAGAACGCTTCTGATATATATTCTCGCACCGCTTACAAAAGTAATACCTGGTTATGCATATACACTATAATTTTGAAATTTCTAAACCCATGTTTTCGCATCCCCTGGAATATCGTCTCAAACCCCCAGTTGGGAACCCCTGATATATGCTGTAAATCTCTCAGCACAAGAATTGTTTGCAGTATTCTCTGAAACTTTATAGAAAATAATTGTTATTATATTTTTTCATTAGCAAAAGACAGATTAATAACTCAAAAGTCTTGAGTAATTTCCACCTAGGCTAGATGATATCTCCTGTTATAAGAAAGGCAGTATTGTGTCATTAAACACTTTAAAGAAGGAAGACATGTTTCCTTTTTTTTCCTGGTTAAGTATAGGCAGCTGACAGTTAGAACTCTTGAAATTAGAATAGATTAACTGCAAAAAAACAGATGTTGGTACTATTTAACTTCCAAATGTTAATAAAGAAAGCTGGAGTTCAGGTTCTGTGCCTGCAAAAGTAGCAAGGCAAATGTATATCTACAGTCCTGAATTATTCTAAATTCTTGAAACAATGCTTATGATGAAATTACCTTTTCTTTCTTTTTTTAGGTATTACAGAATGCTCCAGATGAAATTTTAGTGGTAGCATCTTCTACTCTATGCAATCTTCTCTTAGAATTTTCTCCAAGCAAAGAGGTTGGTCGCTTGGGCTTTTTAAACCATAAAAGTAGATATCTGATTCTTTGTATAAAATATAATGTGAATATGTACTGAGATCACGAGGGTGAAGTCCTGTTTCTGATCTTTCTCAGCAGACACATAAGAACAATTTTTCTCTGAAAGTAGGCAAAATGTCACTTTGAGTAGAGAAATCATGCTGTTAGGGTTTACTAACATTAAGAGTGTACTGTATTTTTGATCTGGTTCGTCTGCATTTATATTCCATCCAAATATGCATGCGTTGGTAGTTGTGATAGCTATTGGAAGTGTTCAGTTATTAATACCTAGAACAGCCTGCACTTCTCTGAACTCTAGAAGATTTAAAAAATGAAAATTATCTGAGTCATTAGTTATACTTTCCCCAGAGGATTCTAGAATTCAGCTTTAAATCTCCATACAGTTGAAGCTTCTCCGCTTATGTGTGAATACTGAGGGGAAAAACTACTGAGGAAAAATTAAATTCTATATAAATCAGGTGTGTCATTCTTTAAAAAAAAATCACAATAATTTGTTTCCTTAGCTATATTTAACATACTTATAATAATAATGTTTCTGAAACTATGAAATATGACTTGTCAAGAAAAAGATTGTTCAGATTTTATAAAAAGCAATACTGAGTATATTTATTTATTTATTTTTATTTATTTTATTACATTTATATACCGCCCTTTCCCGAAGGACTCAGGGCGGTTTACAGGGTGATTAAAAAACAAAGATACAAAAGTTAAAAACAAATTAAAAAAAATTATATTCGTGCCTGCATAAATAAAACCCCAGTTAAAATTAAGATTAATTCTCAGCCTGGGCCAGAGAGCTCGAAGAGCCAGGTCTTCAGGTCCCGGCGGAATGAACGGAGGTCGGGGGCAGTCCTGAGCTCTACTGGCAGCTGGTTCCAAAGGGCAGGCGCACCCACTGAGAAGGCCCTATCCCTGGGTGTCGTCCGCCGGCAATCTCTTACCGGTGGCACCCTGAGAAGACCCTCCCTGTGGGAGCGCACTGGACAAAGGGAACTTGATGCCGGCAGCAGGTGTTCCCTCAGATATCCCGGACCCAAGCCATTTAGGGCTTTATAGGTCATCACCCAAGCCATTTAGGGCTTTATAGGTCATCAAAAATATTCAATATTTTTTCCAATAAATTTTTATTTTATTCAGAAAGTTAATATACAAACTCCAAAAAAAGAGATTTTACAGAAACAAAACAAAATTAGGCAAAATATTTAAAAAGTGCATTAGAAAAAAAAAAGCCATAGACATAACTGAATACTGATAAGTATATTGCAGCAATAATTGTTTTCCCCATCTTGCAAAGACACAATTTATAAACTTCTACATATCTGTTTGCAATCCATTTAACCATCATCTATGTAAATGTATAAGAAAAGGTAGTTAAAAGGTAAACCAACAACAAAGTTAAAGTTTAAAGCCATCTTTTAACAATCTATTATTGCATTTAACTCGTAGAAAGTCTACAATGATTTCTTATCTACCACAAATCACTGCAATCCTTATCTGATTTGTTCAGGATCAAATATCCTCATTTGATTCTCAATAATACAATTTTTTCTTAAATTTTGTTTGGGATCCAACAGTTACCCCAACAGAATCATAAGCACACATTATTCAAAAAGTCTCCCTGTAAAGAAAAACACACATCTCTTGTCAATTTTTTTTGGTTAAATATAATAAATCCATTCCCCAAAGTCCATCCATCTTCCCAAGAAAATCCAGTCCATCATTCAAAATTCCATAATCTCTGAGTTTCTTGTATTTGTGCCCCCAGCACACCTGAAATTTTCAGATTTTTTCCCCCTCACGTCTGTCATCTGCATGTGGGTGTCATCCTGGGATTGATTCAAAATCGGTGTTGACCCATCAAATTTTTTATTGAAATTTTCAAATAGAGTTTGTAAGTTAAAAAGCATTCTTTTTTCAAACATTTCCCAAAAGGCTTTATCGCTATTTGTAGATATTGTAAAGAATATATAATCTATAGTATTCAAAGTCCTTAGTTTGTTGTTGTTTACATTTTAATATACTCCAAGCATGACAAAAGCATAAACAATTCCTTTCAAGGACAATAGAAGCGGATGTACCATAAGAAAATGACCAGAGGAAAAGTTGAGATAAATCAATTTCCAGGAATAAAAAGTAATTAAAGAAGAAGAATTTTCCCAGCAGAAGTTGGAAAGAAATAAGATCAGAGGTTTTTTTAAAAAAAAATACTAGTAAAAAACAGAGTCCTTGTAGTAAAATCCAGAAAGCATAAATCAAGTCAGATAGCTTTCATTACCCAGGGTGAAACCTCTTACCGCTGACTTCTTTACAGAAAAGTGAAAGTAATTTAGAATTCTAAAATAAACAGTAAGAAAATGAAAAATGTTAAAATCTAGCAAGGGTTATAGGGGTCAACATTCAACCAGTTGATTAATGCATAAATAAAAAGTAAAAAACAATTTTAAAACGTGCAGTTAAAACCAAGGTGTGCTTAAAAATAACAAACAGCTGAAAGGAAAAGATGAAAGACCCAGCCCTCTAATCACTCCTACTGAGAATTGCAATCTTCAAGATCCCTCATCTTACTGTAGATAGAAGGTATACAATCATCTCTGGGTTGTCTTGGGTTGTTCCTACTTGCTCCCGTTCAAATCTGGGGAGCAAGCTGCCAAATAGTCAGTTTTGGTGGCATAGTCAACTGTTTGCCAGCAAGTAACAGAAAATGCCCTGCTGCTCAGCATGCCATCTTGTGGAAAGAGTATGCTTGATTATTTTCAACTATGGGATGGGACAGTTAACAGTTCCCTTGGGTAGGAGTAGCTGACGGAACATACTGGAAAATCAAAAAGCTTACATACTTGAACTGAGTATTCTACGCTGTCTGAGCTTACAAAAATAAAATGTGTAAAGAAAGAAGATATGAAAGCTTAGATGTGTATTCTGGATTATTTGTTTTTTTAAAACAGTATCTTGTTTTTTTGTTTAAGAACAGATTTAATATACATAAACAAAATGAAAATATACATGTGAAATTAGGCTGTTACTGAAATGTCTTAACTGGCTTTGCTTTTATTTTACATAGCCTATTTTAGAATCAGGAGCCATAGAACTTCTCTGTAGTTTAACTCAGAGTGACAATCTTGCCTTGCGAGTGAATGGAGTTTGGGCTTTAATGGTAAGTATCAATGTTAATCTGCTAGCTTTATGTATGCATCTCCAATTTTAGATTGTATTTCTTTATTAAATTTGTATGCTATCAAATCATCTGAGATCTAGAATGCTTTCAAGGACGGCAAAATCTCAACTGCTAAGAAATGTTCCTTGTTATAATAAATGATAAATAGTGTGCTGGAGTTGGGTCCTTTGTGAAAAATATTGAAATGATTCAGAAAAAGGTTGATTTGGTCCTTCTTTTTTAGAATATGGCATTTCAAGCAGAACAGAAGATCAAAGCAGACATTTTGCGAGGCTTGAGTACAGAGCAGTTATTCCAGTTACTCTCTGATTCTGATGTAAATGTACTAATGAAGACTTTGGGATTACTTAGGAACCTTTTGTCTACTCGCCCTGTAAGTAAAAAAATGGATATTTTGAAGATGAATCTGCAGGTCTTGTTAATTTCTTATTATTTATTACTTATTATATATTACTTATTATATATTACTACATATTGGGAGCTGATATTCCAGAACTTCTTATCAACTTCATTGTTGCTTGTCTAATTTACAAAACAAACATTTTGTAAAAATGACAAAGCAGTGTTCTTTCTGAACTCTTGTTGCTACAAATTGTAAGCTTTGGAACTTGAGAGCTTTCTATCTGAAAACCAGAACATCTGTTTTTCACATTGCATAGAGCATGTTGCAGATCAAGGAGTAATACAACAGTGTTTTATTTTAAAGGAAAACTCATATAAATGCATTGCTCAGTATATATAATGGGAACAAGCCCATCATACTCTTTACATATGACCCCAACGCACTTGTTTAAAACCACTTTCACCTGTCATTTCTGTTGTGCTGCCATATTCGTTTCCATTGGCAGAAACTTATTTCCTGCTGTAAGAATTCTACAAAGCAAACTGTAGATTTCCTAACTTTTCAGGTGAGCTAAATAATGTTATTTTTCAAACTTTTGGCAGCATATAGATCAGATAATAAGTACTCATGGGAAACAGATCATGCAAGCAGTGACTCTCATCCTGGAAGGAGAACACAATGTGGAAGTCAAAGAACAGGTATTGTGCATTGTTGTATTAATGATACATATGTAGACATGAATAATTGTACTTTGTGTTGAATGAACAAAACAAAAACACTAAACTCAATTCTTCAAGAAACAAATTCAAATACTTTTGCTAAGAATGCATAACGCTGATTGCATGCAGTATTTTTGTGCAAGTATATAAAAGTGAAAGATGCAAGTGAGAGATTATTATTCTGATTATTTTACTTAAAAAAAAGTTAAAAACAAGACTGCATAAAACACAATCTCCCAAACTGCTGGAAGTAAAACAAGGTAGAAATGGAAGTAAAACGTAGAAATATCAGAAACATCTCAGCTAAGCAAAAGCAAGTTCTTAGATGAGTTCTGAAGAAAGGCAAACCATATGCTGCTTGTTTTCTTTTAAGCAACAAAACTCTTATTTTTATTTATTTCTATATCAAATTTGGAGACCGCTCATATAGTGACTGGGATTCCCCCAACGTATTCAAGTGTTTAAAAACATTGGGCTTGGGCAAATAGATGTATGGGTTTCCTGAGGGAAAAGCAAACTCCTCTGTTATCCGTATGTCTGTGCTGTATTTAAATGCACAAATGGGAGAAAAAAAATTGCTGTCATCTTTGGCCGGGAATGTAGGAGCCTGCAAGGTGTGGTGTCCCAAAGGTCTGGAGACATGATGTCATCCTTTGTCCATTTAATTTCAAGGTAAGGAATCAGGATAGTATGGTGATTGGCATGGGGCCGGAGTACCTCAGGGAACATCTGCTGCCGGCATCAAGCTCCCTGCGCCCTGTGCGTTCCCACAGAGAGGGCCTCCTCAGGGTGCCACCGGTCAGAGAATGCCGACTGGTGGCCCCCAGGGGGAGATCCTTCTCTGTGGGCGCCCCGGAGCTATGGAACCAGTTACCGGTTGAGCTCCGGACGGCGCCCGATCTGCGCTCCTTTCGCCGCGATCTGAAAACATACTTGTTCGAGCAAGCCGGCCTGGCCTGAGGGGGGATTGGTGGGGTTTTTATCATTTTTATTGGGGTTTTTACTATGTATCAATTGTATTTTAATCGGGCATGCATTTAATTATTTTTTAGTTTTTGTAAATTTCTGTGTTTTATTCTTGCCCTGTACACCGCCCTGAGTCCTCCGGGAGAAGGGCGGTATAGAAATATTAATAAATTAAATTAAATTAAATTAAATTGAGAGAAAAAAACACTAGTGAATTATTTACAGGATTTCGCTTATTCTGTCTGAATGGGAAGAGTTTTATGCAGGGTATTTTTTCCCAAAATTTAGGCTGTTTTTCTATGCTAGGGTGAGGTTTATTTATATTTGATACTTATATTTATGATATTTCTGTAACTTCTCTTCCAGATGGGGTGATTTACAGGTTTTCCTCAGCTTGCATTCATTCTTTAACAACTGTTTCATTGGAAAAATGGACATATGACCAATCTCCAAAGTTACGGCCATTGCATCACTCCCATGACTACGTGATCACAATCCAGTTATGACACAGTTATGACATCACAGGAAACGATAGTCATGTGATCACCACCTGCAACGTTCCCTGCCAACTTTCCGCAAGCAAAATAAATAGGGAAACTGGAAAGGAACATCACAAGTAGCTCCTGTAAGTGACACCCACGTATAGCACACCCACTCCATCCACATACAGCCTCCACTGAGCCTCCCCATGTGCCTCCTCAACTTACATGCAGCCTGAGTTGCGTCTTCCAAGCCCTCCCCGGGCTGCCTTGCCTCGGGTGCAACCTGTAAGGGCCCAAAAGCCCTCTCCTCTGCCTTTTCCATCTCCTATGGCATTTTACTGCTGCTAATCTGGGACTTCAGACACATCATCCTTAATGGCCTGCATTACAGTGTTACAGTGGCTGTAACTGGGACTGCCAAGATTGCTGTTGCTAAGTGATGCAAGTGACCACATCACTTATAGACAGCAAACGCCATACCAATCGCCATTGTAACCTGAGGGCTATCGAAATGCAGGTAGTCCTCCTGAGACCCTAGTTGGGACCAGAACTTCCATGGCTGAGTGAAGCAGTTGTTAATGAACCATATCTAATTTTACGATAATTTTTGCTACAATTTTTAAGTGAACCTGGCTTCTCCTATTAACTTTGCTTGTCAGAATCTCCTCGGGAAGGTCATAAATGAAAATCACGTCACACTGTAACACCAAGTGCCCAAATTTTGATCACGTGATGTGAGGATACTGCGATGGTCATAAGGATAAGGATTGGTCATAATTAACTTTTTTCAACATTTTTGCAACTTAGAACTGTTGTTAAATGAATGGTTGCAAGTCGAGGACTGCCTGTAAAAGTCTTCATAGTTTTAACTTCTTACCCTGCATCGCTTGTGGCACCATCTACCTGTCGCGCTGCCATAAAACATTGCCAGAGTTAGATATCTATTGCTATTTCCATGTATTTCTGTTCCTCCTTTCCTTCAGACATTATGTATACTCGCCAACATAGCAGATGGAACAACAGCTAAAGAATTCATCATGACAAATGATGATATCTTACAAAAAATAAAGTATTACATGGTATGTAATTTAAGTTTTTCTATAATTAAATTTTGGGAAAAGATTATAGCACAGGGATTTTTAGCATTTGATAGAAATCTGTATATTGAGCGCAGTACTGATTGTGGCTCTAATTTTCTTGAATACAATACTTTTCCTTTTTTAATATTTTTTCAATTTTGCTTTCATAAGAAGAAAAGCATATGATTTTTATATTTCGTTATTGTGGGTAATAATTTGGAGGCAAGAAACCTAGATTACATAAAGGTTAAGAAAGAAATGTAAATTTTCACTTGAGTTCCTGACAAATGTCTCTTGGCAACAATATGGAACTGGTTTGCCATTGATGTCTGCCAGAATGTGCTTGTTGTTGGTTTTGTTTTTTTATAATCAAGGCTGTAGCTTCTTTTCAAAGTATTAACTAGATCTGCCAGGGTAACAAAAGAAAGCAATAATAAACTAGATCCATACTTTTGCCAATAACATTACATGGTTCTGTGAAGTCAAAGATTCAACTTCAAAAGAGACTTGATTTTACTAAGAAATAACTGAAAATATTTCTGTCTAAATATTTTTTGTCTGCTTAGAGCCACTCAAATGCTAAACTTCAACTGGCTGCCATGTTTTGTGTATCTAATCTTATATGGAATGAAGAAGAAGGTAAGAAGATATACTCAAGGGATTTATCTTCTGAAATGCTTAATTTTAAAATGAAATTGCATTTAACAGTTGAGCATATGGAATGCATTTTTTCCATCCAGGGAAAATCACTACATTAAAACACAGGTGAAGTGAATTTGCTTTATGATTTCTTTTGAGTGAAAAGGAAGTTATCTGAAAAAAAACAAAAAGAGCAATTTCTAGTGGATAAAAGTTGAATAGTTAGACATTTTTGTCCATTCATGACTTTGGGCAGATCAAAAATGGAATAGCCATAAATGTGAAAAAGCATACTATGGTAATCAGAAATACAAATTAAGGATGAGAGGTTGATTCATAATACTGTATTTTAGACTGAATTTAGAAATGTAAACCGTTGGTTCATTTCTACTCCAATTGATAAAATTCTATAATTCCCCCCAATTGTATTTATGAAAATTGAACTTTAGTACATAAAAATAAAGGGGCAGGAAATCAGCCAAATTATTAATTTAGCAATTATGAAAGGAATCAAACAAAACAATTATTACTTCTATTTGGAACAGAACTAAATATCTCCAATGAATGATATGAGTCAGCAATGTTAATTTTTATATGAAATTATATAACAAATAGGAATATAACCCAGAAAAAATTGAAGAATATTTGAAAAGAGTACTTCCTTAAAAATTTACACAATAAGTGTTTTTTTTTTCCAGAAGATATAGTTGAAAGTCAACTTAAGAAATGAAATTGAGTAAAGTTTCAGGAACTTTTTATTCAGATATTCACATTTTATTCAGATATTTTATGCAGTTAACATTTTTCAAGAAATATTGACTAAACCGTTCTCATGTAATGAACAAGTTTCAACCACGTGAAAAAGTTTTTATTTCTTTAATCTAAAAAGTAGGAAAAAATTCAACTTATCCTGAATAATATGAACCTATCTCTCTGTTGAATGTAGATTACAAGCTTTTTATGGCAATTCTTGATGTGAGATTAAATAGCTTTCTAGCAGATATTATATATCAAATGAGCTATATGATAAATAAAAATGATATTATTCATATCTGAAATGTTATTATCAAGATCAGAAAAACTTAAAAATGATTATTATTTTTCTTGGTGTTGAAAAAATCTTTGATAATTTGAAATGGTCTATGTTTCCAGTTCTGAATAAAATAAGTTGTATTCCTAATTTTTTCATGTGAATACAGAGTATTTATACAGAATGAAAAGCCAGAATTATGGAGAATAGATTTTGTTTTCATTTCTATCTATTATATTAAAGTAGACCAGACCAAGTTGTCTCCTCTTTTCCTCTCCTTATTTTTATTTGGTTTTTTTTTACTTACCTTTATACATATGTCTTAAGGGAACGCAATGGTTCAGTTGTTAAAAACACTGAACTTGTCAGTGGGAAAGCTGACAGTCCAGGTTCAAGACCCAAGCACTGCTTGATGCCCCAGCTTTTGCCCACCTAGCAGTTCAAAAGCATGCAAATACGAGTAGATAAATAGGTTCCACTTCAGTGGGAAGGTAACAGAGTTACCTGGATGTATAATCATTCTGACCACATGACCAAGGAAAGGGTCTTCAGACAACACTAGCTCCCTAGCTAAGAAACAGATGAGCAGTGCCACCTACAGTCGGACATGAATGGACAGGGAAACCTTTACTTTTTACTTATACATATAGCTTAGGGCTAGGTTGTATGCACATGGATGCTTATTTTACTGTATAATTTCTCTTTTTAATGGTCACTGACTGTAATGAAGTATTTGCTTCATTTCACAAGCTTGTAATGATACATAAGAATGAAGTTTAGTGAAGAGAATAAGTTTAATGAAGAGAAGGGTGAGGGGTGACATAATAGCAGTCTTCCAGTATCTCAGGGGCTGCCACAAAGAAGAGGGAGTCAAGCTATTCTCCAAAGCACCTGAAAGCAGGACAAGAAGCAATGGATGCAAACTAGTCAAGGAGAGAAGCAACCTAGAACTAAGGAGAAACTTCCTGACAGTTAGAACAGTTAACCAGTGGAACAACCTGCCTCCAGAAGTGGTGAATGCTCCAACACTGGAAGTTTTTAAGAAGAGACTGGACAGCCATTTGTCTGAAATGGTATAGGGTTTCCTACCTGAGCAGGGGGTTGGACTAGATGACCTCCAAGGTCCCTTCCAACATCATCATCATCATCATCATCATCATCATTATTATTATTATTATTAATAATAATAATAATAATCATTGCTCAGTCAGCCAGATGTTCAGACTGGATTTGGCATTTCTGTCTACCTATCGAGTCCTTACCAAGGACCTGGAATAGCAGATGTGGGTGTTTGATGGTATTATAGATATTGTCGCAGGATGGAAGCAGTTCCTAGTAAGGCCGCCTTTTGGAATTGACTAATGGCAAATTTGTCAATGCCAATGGTGTTCTATTATTATTATTATTATTATTATTATTATTATTATTATTATTATTATTATTATTATTATTATTATTATTATTATTATTATATTACTTTTATAATAGTTCAGATTTGTTTGTATATCTACCTGTATATCATTACCAAAACCTGATTCTTCTATTTGTATTATCTATTTCTTATATTCATTCAAAAATATATAAAATGCAGAAGACTTGGGCAGAGTTTGCACTAAGAAAGACAAGATTTTGGGTTGGGCCATACTTTGCCTTTTCTTTTGACCCCAGTAAAAAAAGAAGTATTCATTAAAAATATAATTATTTTAAAAACGATATCAATAATTCTCAATTAATAAACCACCCAGCAAAAGAATAGAAAATGTAATTTTACTGTAAATTAGAAAGGCAATGCTTGTTAGTTACATAGAAGCATATCTTCTTTTGTTGTTATGCCAATTAAATTATCATAAAAGTAATAGAAAATAGATTATTGGCCACTAGTTCCACCATAACATAACATATAGATTGCTGAAGAATGCTTTTTCTTTCATTTCTAATGTAATAGATAATGTATCCAATCTTATCTTTGATTAAAACAAAAGATAAATTGATTGGCCTTTGCCAAAAAAGGAGAATCAGCTGTTTGGTGTCTGTCGCCTCTTTAAGTCCACCTGCTTCTCTAGATGTTTGTATATCATACTGTTGAGTACCTTGGCCTCAGGCTGTTGTTAATGAATGCCAGGTCTGTTTGTAATAAGATTGTGATCCTTCGCAAGTTGTGTAGAAAAAAAAGCAGACCTGGTACGGGTGACCAAGACCTGGCAAGGTGAGAAAGACTTATCTGAAATCTACCCATATTCATTTCAGGTGTTTCTGCAGGCTTTTACATTGCATTGTGTATTTGCCTTGCCACTATTTAACAGTCTGGGTAAGAGACATAAAATGCATCGGTTACCAACATGTAATTATTTTATGTTAGGTTCCCAAGATCGCCAGGATAAACTCAGAGATATTGGAATAGTAGATATTCTACATAAACTGAGTCAGTCTTCAGATCCAAATCTTTGTGAAAAGTAAGTAAACAAATTCCAAAATCAAATTGAAATGAATTTGATCACTTTGTTATTAGATTTTCTGTATATTGATTTGAGCTGTATATGAGTTCTGTTTCTCCTTGCATTGTGTGTGTTTCCCCCCCCCCCTGCAAACAGAATTGTCCCAATTTTTTAGGAAGGCTTAGTGTTTGTATGAGAAATCTCCTATGCTTGATTTGTTTATGTTATGCATGATTCTGGAAACAAAGGCAACACTAATAGCCCAGAACATAATGAACCAGCTGCCAAGATTAAAAAAAACTAATTCGATAACAAAAAACCTTTCACAGGCTGATACTGACAACCTGACCCTTGTGCCTCAGGACCTTCAGGTTGGCAAGGTCAGGGCAGTCTAATATCTGGGGCAAAGGTGTTCCAATGAGCAGAACAAAAAGGCTAACTTTTTGGGTCCCACAAGATGGCACATCTTAATTGAAGGGCCTCATACAATGTATTTTCTGCCAGATTGACGGTATGATTGGAGAAAGGCACTTCTACAAATATCCTAATAAATGCCCCATGGCATGAATGGCTTTATAGCAGCATTTTGAATTGCATCCAGAAACATATTGATAGCCAAAGCAGCTCAATGGAGGAGAGGTGTAATGTGTGTATATTGAGGGGTGTTTATAACTGACTGCATAAGTGCATTTTAAATGAGCTGCAGCTTCTGGATGCCCCATGTAGAGAGCACGGCAGTACTTTACTTAAAGGGCAAGCAAAAGTTTACATTTGTAGAGAGATCTCATTTAATATCTCCCCTCCCCAATTATTATATCTGACTGAAATATCTTTGTATTTTCACATGCTGCTCATTTCAATCAGGTTCAGTCCAAGATAGACACCTGTTTTAGGGTTCTCAAAGTTGTAGAATGCATATACTCTTATGTGAAAGCTGCTTGAGAAATTATAAATAGGAAAGGAATAGGCTGGTTCTAAGTACAAAGAACCTTGTAGTAAAATTGCAAGCAGGTTTGTTTTGGGATGTTCAGTTATTGAACTTCGTGTATCCAGTTTTCAATGCTATAGTTTGTTTCTTGCGTGGTAGCATTTCTAAAATCTCCATTTATGCATATCCTCTAAAATTAAAAAAAATGCTTTTTCATTGCAGGGCGAAAACAGCACTCCAGCAGTACCTTGCGTGATGAAAGAGAAGTTGAACTTTCATATAATTTTCAAAGCTATATAGTAAGGAATAATGGGAAATAGCTGCACCTAATTTCCTTACCTTTTGCACAAGGCACCTTGGGCTGCATTTGTCTCAGGTGCAGGGAGCTGCTTGGCAGGAGCAGTTTAAGTGATCAGGTCTCCAATGCACTTGAGGACTTTATTGAGGTAGTTCCTCTATTCAGATATCTGTTCTGGGATATTTTTGTCTGAGCTACCTGAATTCTACTCGAACAATCAGCAGTCTTTTTTCTTTGGGCCTACAATATTCTGCTTATACCACAGCTGATGTAAGGCTGTGTCTGGGTGGGTGTGATACCTCAGAGCTTTTTCTTTTTCTTTCCCCCCCTCCTCCGTGTGTGTATGTGTGTGTGAGATTTTTTTTCTACAGATTTTCAAGGGTGAACCATTGTTTGCTGTATGAAAACTTTAAAAAATTATATACAATTTGAATTGAAATGTTATTTAATAACAGTTTTGTCCCATGAAGTTTATTTTGATCAGATGAATGTTTTTAAGTAAAATATATGCATTTGTTAAACCTCAGCTTAATGTACCTGTATTTCCTCTTTTGAAACAAAAAGATACTTATATGACAGGTAACAGATGCAATGTGATTTATGCTTGCCTCTTACTGCCACTTGTTACTAGTGACAGCTCCTTGGATTTAAGAAAGCAGAATTCCAAGATCCCCAGATGGAATATTTTTCAGTTCACATAAATGATACCAAAATTGGAATTGTGGAAATTATACCTACTGGAATTTTCCAGCAACAAAACTAGAGTTCCCCATGCAGGTACAATGCTGTTTTGGAAACTTACATTTATTATAAAACTCTGTTACTTTTACATAACATGAAATCGTAAGAGTGAAATTGATTTAAATAAAAGAATTGACTGCTGATTGGAAGTACGCTCTTAGAAAAATTGTAGGCATCCCCATAAAAATCTGGATGTAAATCAGACCTTAAATATTTTAAAAATACATTTTTATCACATATACATGGTAGAGGAGTAAGTTATTCCTGCAGCAGAGAAGAACAATGTTAAGATGAGTTTTTTATATCATTTTGTAATCTCTGCCTCATACCTTGTTGTTTACCAAGTAACTTTCCTGTGGTCTTAAGCCCACAGGTATTTGTGTCAAGGGACAAGAGCGCCAGTCAGAAATTGAGTGTCTCATTTCACTCACCAGTTTCAGGCATCCCAAACATTTATTTATAGTTAATAAATATTCTGCTGCCTAGACACTTTGCATTATATCAAAGCAACTTTTAGAGCTTGTGCCTCGGCTGGAACTGTTAATAAGCTGGAGGGAGACTGCAAAAATAAAGCTAGAGTCTTTATATATGGTTTTCATGTTTTCTTTTACTCTGAAAGGCAAGTCATAGCAATTCAGGGAATGTAATAGGTGAAATTATTTCTCACTGTTATTGCTACAAACTTATTGGGTTTGGACTTCTGCAGGTATGCATAATGCGCTCTCCTGCTAGTTAATATTTTAGAAGTAAACCCTCAATTAAGTCATCAATTGGTTGTAGCCTTAATAATATTGAGAAAAATCACTTTCTTGACAGCATTATCTAAATCCATTCCCTGTGAGAAAGGCTAGGGAGTGCTTCTTTATCTTGACCACTTGCTTTTGCACTCTGAATTATTATTATTACACAGGCACTTCCAATTCTGTGGAATGACTCCATTTACACATATGCATATCCTTTGATTTTGAGATATAGATATGCTTAAACCTGTGTTGAATATAGCTGGGATATGCAAATTTTCAGCTATACATTTGAAGATTGCTTTTAGAGTGGCTATGTATATGGAAAGAAGATATAAACTATGCTAAGACAATCTGGATAATGGGGGTGGGCAAGGTGAATGGATGAAATATTAAGATGGTAAGTGATAACGAAGTGACATTTTGCACTTTGCATTGTGAATATTTTTGATGTTGCTATAAATATGTACAAACACTGTAAATAAAAAAAACAAATGTCCTTTTACCGGATAATATTATTTAAAATTGCTTGGCCCTATTTATATATATTTTTAAGTCTTCATTCAAAGGTTATATTGTAGGCATGGATCTGTGCACATTCAGCTACATCCTTTTAGAAAGCTGACTGTTCTAACAAAAATAAGGTTCATTTTCTAATTCTAATATTCTTTTTTAAAGAATATGATAAGTGAACTTATACAAAGCCTGTGTCATGACTTGTCAAAATAAGAATAACAACTTTTTAAAATGTTTTCGCTTAATTCTTTTGTTGAGAATGGCTCAGTATTGAATGAATTTAAGTTCCTGAGCATTTGCCTCTTATTTTCAGGGTTGATTTAAAAATTCAATATTAATAGGGTAAATGTTCTTTATTCTGCAGCAGCTTTTGTTTAATGTGGTAAAGTTCATCGTACTCTTTCTGTTCTGTTTTCTACACTTTATCTTTTCTATCCTTAGCTCTTACTTCAGTAATCCTTTCCCTGTTGTTTGTGTCCTCTTTGTGATATTGTACTTACATGAATAAGCCGTACACCAAATGCTTTAGAAAGCAGATAGATAAATGATTTATTTTGAAGAAGCTGGATACGAGCCCAAAATATTCTAGTCTGTTTAATTGAAAACAAGTCAAATTGCAGGAATTTAAAATTTTATTAAAAGCTATGAAGTTAAGACTTGGAAATGGAAGAGGCCAAAGGCAACATCAGAATGCTGCTTATAATTGAGGCTAAACAGTGATTGAGTTATTCTGCTTTCTATATGGTTTTCTTGATTAATTTAGTTTAGAACAAATATGATGGAGTCTGGGAATATTAATCCAATGCAGCAGTGCCTTTCTTAATCAGTTCAGATGCTGGTATACTTGCTTCTGGCTAATTCTGAATAATTTAACAGTCATACATAGCCATATAATGAAGCATATGATTATGTCTTTCTGGGACAATAATATTAAATTACATTCTTGTAATATAAGTTGAAAATTGCCATATATTACTCATAATTAGGTGTTTAAATTCCTGTTAACTGGGAAAATATTACAGATGTTCAGCCTTTTGACTACAGTGGGAAAGGGGACATCAGTCTTAGGAATGTAAAACTGTTGATTTGCACTTAATGAAACCAGCATTTAATTTCCCAAGGAAGATAAAGAAACAAAAAGAAAAGACACCTCAGACTATCTCTATTTCCTCTTCCTTGGGATTCAAGACATTTCAGGAACACTGTCTTTGGCTACGTTTATGTACGATCAAGTTAACTTCCCTCTGAAATATTTTGCAAAGAGAATAGAACCTAACTTGGATTAAATTAAAGTCATCTTGATATTTTCAACAGTAGTCAATTAAATTTTTGTATTTTCTTTTATTTCTATATTGTTTTATGCTATTTAATATGTACTCTGTTCTCAGTGTGTGTTCTGTATATGTTCTACATACTTTTTTAGTCATTTTTGTCCCAGATTTCAGCTAAATCAAAACTAGCAGGAAACCCAGAGCAAGTAGGACAATACTAATGGATATAATAATTGCCTTCTCTCTCCTCAGGTGTTCTAGCATGACATAGCCCACCATCTTTTACCCCAAAAAACTTCCCATTACTTCCCTTCCCTGCCTCAGCCATGGCTAATATTCTTGGTGGTTTTTTTCGCATTCTTCTCTTCCAAATACTGCTTTGAACAGTTGTGTTTCAGTAGAACAAAAACAGTCTTGTTCCATTCTGGCCCAAACATGCATGTTTCAATGTGAGCACAAATCACTCCAAGATAGGTACACAGAACATGTCCACACCATTTTGCACATTGCTCTTTCCTTTCCTTTCCTTTCCTTCTCTCTCTCTCTCTCTCTCTCTCTCTCTCTCTCTCTCTCTCTCTCTCTCTCTCTCTCTCTCTCTCTTTCTTTCTTTCTTTCTTTTTGAAGGATTCAAGATAGTACAACCAAGCTGTTATTGTTTGTGGCATATGCTACAAACAGATGCCACAAAAGTTATTTTCTGGTGCATGTCAGAAAATTTAAGAACTGGTACAGTAAATAAAGGAAAGTACAGGCACCACGGGAATTGATGTGTTTATCTTATCGATAATACCCTAAAAATTAGTGCCACTCTTTAGCCCTAATAAATGCATCTTTAAAGTAAGGTGAAACTTCAGGTTGAAGTTGATTTTTGACTATTTTGTTTGTCAATTTGATTTTCTTGACTGCAATAGAGATATTATTTGTCAGGTAGCAACACTAACCAGCCTTGGTTAGCCTAAAAAAAATGCTATGCATTGTTGGAGACCATGCATAAAATTCTAGGATGGGAATTTTCCAGAAGAAAGAATATCCCAGAAGAAAGTATGGCAGTATGACAAACAGTTGCAAAAAAACCCCAACAATAATATGACTACAAACTTCTTTTTCCATGACCCATTAGCCCCACTAATTCTCCTTGAAGACTGTGCATCAAGATGGATGGTAAGTATCTTAGCTCACCAGTGTTACTGCAACTTTGTATCTGCTTTTTGCTACTTCTACACCTAGGGCAGGGGTCAGCAACCTGAAACAGTGAAAGAGCCACTCGGAACCGGTTCCCTCACAAAAGGAAAAATTGGGAGCCGCAAAAAATGTGTGCGCATGCGCGTACATGCGTGCATGCGCAGAACAGGGTTTGACTGAAGAGTGGAGCCAAGGCGAGATATGCACCTACCCTGCATATTTGAATTGATTGGTTGAACTTTTTTAGTCCCACTTTTTTTTCTTTTGGACTGCACATGGCAGAGGACTGGGAGCCGCAGGAGACGGCTGAAAGAGCCGCATGCGGCTCCGGAGCCGCGGGTTGCAGACCTGTGACCTAGGGAAAGTAAAAGCCACGATTCATCAAAGAATCTTCAGCATCACGTACCAGACAGACTTGAGCACTACAATCTACAGGAGGGAGTTCCTCCTTGGAAACCTTTTAGACCTGTGAACACTCTGTTCAATCTAGCCTACTCAGCACCCTTGGCTCACTTCAGGGCATTATAGGATCCCAGATTTCATAAAATTTCATTCATTGAGAGAAATTAGCCCTGTGATCAGAATGAGGTTGTATATATTTCTTCACTGTCCCTTCTATGCAAGTTCCATGCTATTGTGTCTCTACTATCCTTTAGTAGAGATTTGATTTAATTTAATTTAATAATTTGATTTCTATACCGCCCTTCTCCCGAAGGACTCAGGGCGGTGAACAGGGCAATACACAATAAAAATCAGATACAAAAATTAAAAAACCATTAAAAACCAATTAAACATCATGCCCTTAAAATCAATACATATTAAGTTAAAAACTAATTTTAAAAACCCAACCCCATCCCGTCAGACCAGGCCAGCTTGTTCGAAAAAGAATGTTTTAAGAGATCATGTTTTCCGTGAGGGAACATGGCATATTTTCTGTTCCCAGACCAGAAGCCTGAGATTATGAAAAGAATGCCATGTTTTTATCAGCAGCTATTGCCATAACAAAGCTCAAATCTTGTAATGCTGTCACTAAGAAGTTTTTATACTTGTCTTTATTTTATTAAATTTTTCCTAGTCTCTTTTTTTTTTGCAAATTTAAACTGGCACGTCCATTTGGTGATTTTATCGCTCTTACTGTATTTTGAGCATGCTTCTATGCACAGGTTGTTTTAATTGTAGTTAATTTGCTGGTCACTGGTTATAAATAAAATTTCAATTTCAGTAAGAACATGTAATCACCAGGATTTCAAGGAAAACTATGCCCTTCTATTCTTTCAAAGTTTTTTGGACTTTTTTAAAAATGAAAATGTTTAAGTTGGTGCTGGAGAGTAATAAAACCACATATTTGATAAATGAAAAACATTCTTCATTTGGCAGCATTTTGTTGTAACTTATATGGAATGTTATCTAATGTTGTATGTTTGCTGGATGATGTTTATCATAATTCTTATTCCCAGGTTATTTTTACTTTTGAATATTCAGATACTATTTAAAATATTTTTTTAAAAAATATGACAAATGCCATATAGTTGTTTAGAAACTTCTATCATTGCAAAATTTCTAGAAGCAGGAGGTGATATAGGGAATGAAATACTGAATGGTTCAAATTTAGTTTCCTTTCTGAATAACAAGAATATCTTGCTGGGCAGATGATTTCCAAGTTATCTTTCCAAGTTAACTCCATTGGTGTCACTCACTCGGTCACAATGGTGGCTTTCCATATTTATAACTTACAGCTGAAAGAGGTGTATCTCAATATTGCATGTACAACAATTTCCAATAATTTACTCAAGTTTAGAAGATTCAGTATCACAATCAGAAACAGGAAGCTCTAATAGGAAAAATAAAAATTGGTATAGATACACCTGCATGCTATCTAAAGTGTCTATGATGTAAACATTAGCCACTTTGCACAAGACTATACATTCAGTGCAGAGATGCAAAAGGAATGACAACAAGCCAAATCCCATTTAATAATTTGAATATAATTTGATTACATTAGTGAATAAAAATTAATTGAAATGAAAACAGATTTTATCCTTGTGTAAAATGTAACCTGTAGCTACATATGTATTTTTGAATTATGCAGTTAAGAAACTTGTGCAGAAGGCTTCTCCAGTACCTTGGTTCATTAACTCTGCTCTCTTGACAAACGAACTATAGAAGAGAACGGTTGGTTGGCTGCTTCTGCACAAAGCAGATTGAAGAATGAGAAAGTGAAAAGAAGGAACTCAGAGTTTGTTCTTGAGACAGTGCTGGAGGGCCTCTCCCATGGCTTGGAGGACTCTGTCAACGTTGGGTTTAGTGGAGTTATAGCCCATGAGTCCAATGCGAAAAATCTGATGATAAAAAAACATTTAAGTAAGTGTTTTGTGACTGTCTGGAAAACTCCAGCCAACTCTTCCCTTGATTTTACCTGTACACTGGAATCATATTTATAATTTTTACTCTATATGTATAATAATTTCTGTCGTACTAAATTCAGGTACCAACATGCTGTTTCATACAGGCTACAGATTATTAGATACTTTATTATTTGATAATCTTTGAGACTCTTAAATCACAGAAGTGGTTTGAGGTAACATGCTTTAAGATTCTTCATTGTTTATAGAGAAAATCAACATCAGAAAGATTGCTACATTAAAGAACATGCCGGTTTTTCACAGACAAGATGAACTTACAGCCTTTGCCTTACCAGTAATGTTAAATCTTTGTGCTATATAATTTGTAATTAATAGTTCAATCTGTTTAATACAACCTTTACAAAGCATTCTTCAGGAACCAGGCAACCACATCTGATTCACTATTTTCTCTCCATGACCCTGTATTTACCTTGCCTGCTAAAGGACCCAGGCCTCCAGACACCTCAATCTCATGATTTTTCATAATATATTCAGTTATTTCCTTCCAGTCATATCCCTCGGGCACAAAGATAGTGTTGACTGTTGGAAGTCTTGCATCCTTAGAAAAGAAAGAAAGCAAAACAGCCATTCAGGTGGTTTGGGTATTTGAATAATACTTTATCTCCAGAATTTGAAAGAAATTGTATCAATAGTATTAAAAGGAAATTTATTCTTTAGTTCTGGCTTTGTGTCTATCCCTCATGCTCACTTTTGAGAAGCCTCTTAGCAAAAGTAACCAATTATATATTAATGAATGGGTAAATTCAGAAATTTACGGGACGCGGTGGCTCAGTGGGTTAGGACGCTGAGCTTGTCGATCAGATGGTTGGCAGTTTGGCGGGTCGAATACCGAGTGCCGCGTAACAGAGTGAGCGCCTGTTACTCGTCCCAGCTTCTGCCAACACGTAAAAATGCAAGTAGGAAAATAGGGACCACTACGGTGGGAAGGTAACAGCATTCTGTGCGCCTTTGGCGTCTAGTCATGCCGGCCACATGACCACGGAAATGTCCTTGGACAAGTGCTGGCTCTTCAGCTTTGAAACGGAGATGAGCACCGGCCCCTAGAGTTGGAAACGGCTAGCACACATGTGCGGGGGAACCTTTACCTTTTAAATTCAGAAAATAGCATGCATATGAGTCCTTTGGGAATAGGGCGGTATATAAATTCAATTAATAAATAAATAATAAATACACTTTTGGATCAGGTTTTGCCACCATACAAAATATTATTTTCAAGTTATGAAAGTGGAATAAGTATTCATAGCTCCAGTATGATCTCTTTCCTCTGGCTCAAAGTCTGGAAAAATGTAGGGTTTTTTTTCTAGTCTACTATGTAAACAAGTACGGCTAGAAACTATTCGAGGCAAGGATTTAATTCTGATTCCCATTATTGATTTTGTCTTTGTAGCAATCATTTTATTACCTACTTTGCTCAGTTATCTAAATTTACCCTAAACAGTCTTCCCCATATAAAACTTAATGAGTAATTACTTTGATCCATATTCTACATTTGTGATTAATTTCATTCTTACTGGTTCTTTCACAAAGGGTTTGAGACCTAACTTCTGCAGTCCTGCACAGAGATAGAGGCTGTTTTCTTTATGAAGCTTCCAGGATGTCTCTAGTCCCTGTGTAGAAAATGAAAATATTTATTTCCCTATATACAAAAAATAAAGTAAAAAAACCTGAACATATGCATTTTGTTGTTCAGTTAAGTTTCTAGTCTTAAGGATGTGATGGATATAATTTTGCCTGGATTGTCTCCCAGCAATTTCTCCTGAGTTTTTACGTTATAAGCGATCATTGATAGTTCTAGCCACTTTGTCTTCTATTGGCTCTTATTTAACCACCTTAAATTTTTCCCCAGCCTTAGGAACTTGCCTTCATGATTCATTCTTTTGCCTATGTCCAGAATATTTAAGTTTTAACTGTATTACTGGTGACAATCTGAATTTATTTCATCTAGCATTGATTGCAGAAATTCTTTATGCAGCCTGTGCTACCAGAATTCAAAGATACCATTTTGTTTCACGGCCGCATGTTGTGACTGGGAAAACAGTAGCCTTGCTAACAGATTTGTATGTAAAAAATGCAAGCAGCTCTGGTCAAATTCTGTAAGTGAAGTATAGGTAATACAGCCTCTATGGTACAAAGTTAAGCACAACATCTTTCTGTATATTTGAATACATAATATTTATGTACTATTGTTTACAGACTCAAAATACCCATTCAGTAAGTACTTAGTAAAAACTTGGCAGAAATAACAGCTTCCAAACATTTGCAACATTTCCACCCCTGCCCTGATGAACCTAATGTTCACAAAAGAGGTAGATTCTATTTTGGCAATGCTTTGCCTAATATAACTCAGTGCTGCACTGCAAGGACTTTGTTTTGCCACATTCAGCTATATAGCCTCTGGGTGCCAGTTCAAGATTTCTAGAGTCACTGCAGTTCAACCCAGGGTAGGGATGTGAACTGGTATCATCTGCATTTTGATACCTCATCCTGAACCAATTGATAACCTATCCCAGCAGTTTCATATAGATATTAAATAATATCAAGGAGCTGACCAAACCCTGAGGAATCCCACACTGGAAATCCCAAGGGGCTTGATCACTGTGCCTTCTATGACCACCAGCTTGAACTGCCCGCTTAAATGGGATTAAGTATGTTGCAGATGTGTACACCAATTTATGTGTGTGTATAAAATAGTAAAATTTTCTTTTTTAAAAAAATGCTATTTCCAATATTATAGAGTGCCTGCAGCAACTGACCTTTTCTGCAAAAATTGCCAAAGCTTCTCGCAAGCAGAAGAATGTGCTGATAGGTGCAGTATGATGATACCTGTAAAAAATGGCATATAATACATCTAGCAGCTTATACAGAAACAAATGAAGAGATTCCAGCTATAATCTTTTCTGTTGCCAGTTTCAATTTTAAAACAAGACCAGGAATGAAAGTAGAACAATCTTAAGTCAAATATATAAAGTCATAGTTAAATGGATATTTCCTTGTTTGTTGGTGATTTTTTTTCATTATTTATATTCTGCCTCCTTCAGAATCTTGAGATCATGCACATGACACTCTTCCTTCAGCTTTTCCCACAGCAATTGGCCTCTGAGGCAGGTTAGGTTGTTTAATAAAATTCATCTAAAGAGCTTTCATAGCCAAAGGAAGACTCCAAGAATCATAATTTAAGAATTAAAAATTTAAAGCTGAGTCATGCGACTTGCACATTTTCAAGGCAAAACAAGGGAGACTGCTTTGGAAATGCAAAGAAAGGCAGGACTGAGAGATCAAAGCTTTTGATTATTTAGCTCTACAAAATCATTTCCTGCATTCTCACAGATATACAGGTAGTCCTTGATTTGCAACCACAGTTGAGCACAAAATTTCTGTTAAGCTAAGATATTTGTTAAGTGTGTTTTGCCCCATTTTACAGTCTTTCTTGCATCAGTTAAGTGAATCACTGCAGCTGATAAGTTAGTAACCTAGTTAAGTGAATCTGGCTTCTCCATTGACTTTGTCAGAAAATCACAAAAGGTAATCACATGAGCTTGGGACACAGCAGCATTCATAAATATAAACCAGTTGCCAAGCATCTGAATTTTGATCATATGATCATGGGAACGCTGCAAAGGTCATGTGAAAAACGGTCATAAGTTACTTTTTTCAGTGCCGTTGCAACTTTGAACAGTCACTAAACAAATTGTTGTAAGTCAAGGACTACCTGTAATCAAAATGCTGGTATTGTTTAACATTTTCTCATTTGGCAACATAACAGATGAGTTCCCAGACCAGTTCCAGGAAACAAGAAAGCCATTTTCTCAAGAGCAAAGTAGAAGAGCTGTATAAATGCTCACTTTCTTGGATTACCATCGCAGCCCCAGTATGTAGATAGCTCTTCCACATCCAGGTAAAAGGAAGTTGGTTTTGTTTTCCTAGTATGAATCTTCTTTCTGGCATGATGAAAATTTTTGATTAGCACTTCAGGAAATCCACCCTCAAAGTGGAGCCATTGTCTATCATTTATTTATTTTTAAATGGTTCATAGTATATGGTCTGTACTGAGTGCCGTGGTGGCCTAGTGGTGAAGATGCTTGCCTTCCACTTGGAAAGTTGAGAGTTCAATCCTAGGTAGCAGAATATGTTTCTCATATAGAGCACAAAGAAAAAAAATCGTCTGTGAACACCCCATGGGGTCAGGAAAGGTATCGGCCAGGAAATGCTCAGCTTCATCCAGTTACCCCTAAGGGATTACAGGATTGTAAAAGAGTTTTTAGTAAATGCTCTTGCTATGTTCAGTACTTAATATATGTCTGAAAGTTGCATTTCAAACGGGGGGAGGGGCAGTGGGGGAGAAAGTTGTAAAATTTGGACCAGAAAGTTTCCTGAGAAAATGCAGTAATTGTACCACAGCTAGCAATTTACCATAATACAGTGTATTTCCAGTTCTTAACATTCATATCATGCATGAGAGCCAGTTTGGTCTAGTGTTTAAATCACCAGGCTAAAAACCAGGAGATTATGAGTTCAAGTCCTGCCTTAGTCATGAAAGCCGGCTGGGTGACTTTGGGCCAGTCGCTGTTTCTCAGCCCAACCCTCCTCCCAGGATTGTTGTTGTGGGGAAAGTAGAAGGAGAAAGGTGTGCTGGATGTATTTGTAAAAATAAGAAAGGTGGGATACAAATAAATTTTTGGGTAGGTCCTTGGTACTGCTGCTAATTCAGGAAGCAAAAAGCTGTATGAATATTTTAAAATGAATATACCTTGCTCTGCATCTATATTATATAATAATAATAATAATAATAATAATAATAATAATAATAATAATAATAATAATAATAATAATAATAATAATAATAATAATTTAATTTCTATACCGCCCTTATCTCGAAGGACTCAGGGCGGTGTACAGGGCAATACAATAAAATACAACATACAAAAGTTAAAAAAAATTAAATATTACAGCCCAATTCAATACATTAATACAATAACATTAAAATACCCCTAAACCCATCATACCAGGCTGGCTTGTTCAAATAAATATGTTTTTAGGTCACGTCGGAAGGAGCGAAGGTCGGGAGCCATCCGGAGCTCCACTGGTAAACGGTTCCAAAGGTCTGGCGCGCCCACAGAGAACGCCCTCCCCCTGGGGGCCGCCAGTCGACACTCTTTGACCGACGGCACCCTAAGGAGGCCCTCTCTGTGGGAGTGAACTGGACGAAGGGAAGTTGATGCCGGCCACAGGTGCTCCCGTAAGTAACCCGGACCCATGCCATTTAGTATATACTTGTATGCATTCTGAGTTTGGACAATACATTTTCCAAGGATGGTTTGAAGCATAGTATTATTATTCAGTGGAAACCACCTTACAGGTTTAAGTCAAAAATTGTAAACCTGCCTGCAACTGCTAAAATGTGCGACAGTTTTGGAAATAGTATCTATGCAATCAAATAGAATGTTCCTACTATACCTCCTGAGATTTTCAGATAGAATGTTTGCTTAAGGTTTACAAAAAGGCATGATGTTTGGACTCTTTGAGATTTAGATACTAAGACCAGTGGATTTGCCATTGCCACCTTCCTGCAGCTATGCGACTCAAGGTCTCCTGGTTTCTACCCTGATGCCTTAAACCAGGGGTCCCCAACCACTGGTTGCAGCCCACTATTGGGCCATGGCCTACTTGGAATTGGGCCACGTAAGTGGTTGGCTGGAATGCGTGCGCACACATAAGCAACTCAACTTGGGGGGGGCAGGCCAGCGGGCACTTGCATGTGTGTTCTGGCCTGCTCCTTGCGCAAGGGCTGCATGTGTGTGCTGGCCCAGTTACCCTCTTTCCCCCAGCCAGGCCACCAGGCCCCAAAGGTTGGGGGGCGCTGTCTTAAGCCACTATCCCAAACTAGCTCTTTTTTCACAATAGGTTCTGTGTCACCACGTTGCAATAAGATACTCTGTTGTAGCATCATGCCTGTAGAATAGGTTGGACGTACTGCTGTGGAAGCTGCTGATTATCTTTTATTTTTGTATAAAGCTCTGAGGAAGTTTTCTCTAGCTATCTACATGATGCTGCCTTCCAGATATGTTCAGTTCTGGCAATTGTGTTTCTAATATATCTTTGTGCTCAGAAATAAATATGTTCTTATTTCTCTTACTCGGTGTATGTCTTGTCCCAGAAAAATAGAGTACTTGAAAATCATAATTTCATAGACAAATTTCCTTACCTGGCTCTGTTGCTGAAAGAAATGGGAGAAGCACCAGGTGGTGCACTTAAAACTTTCTGGGAGCCAGAATACAGAATGTCAATTCCTGTGCATTTAATAAGAAAATTTGTTAGGAGCTTCTTCATTTGAATCACTGTTATAAATGCAGGAAATAAATTTATCATTAAAAAAAACTTGGGTTTTTGCTTTCTACTTTCTTCTGTCTCTACCAGCATTTTGTGAGACAGTAGCTAATTTTAGAATTCAACTTGAAATTGATTTGTTGGAATGCAGTGTTCATTTTATATACAGTATTATGTGGCATGCATTACTGCACAAACCGGTTTAGCTATCAACATCTTTCCCACAAATGCCAAGGTCTAGGAGCAATTTAAAAAAGAATATAATCCTCCAGACTCTTTAGGAGGGGCCCTTATTGGTTCATGTAATTCTTTTTTCATCAACCTGATAACCCTGTAATATTGTCAGTTGCCATTTCTATGAATCAACTAGCATGGTCTTTAACCATCTGTTTCCTTCATTCCCAGTGAACTAACCTCTTTGAGTTACCTAAACATTAGCTTCAGATTTAGTTAGTTTTAGATTTACTTATCACTCTCTGCAAGGTATGCCTGAGGAGAATCTGTATTTTGGTCCAAGGGCAACATTTTGTTAGATTTATATCCTGCCTAAGAGTTCAAGGGGACTTATGGTGGGATATCTCTTCATTTGATCCCTTGGAAACAAATTGGTAGGAGGCAGTGGTGGGATTCAGCCAGTTTGCACCACTTCAGCAGAACTGGTAGCTAATTTTTTGTTGCCCAGGCCCAGAATGGACTTCCGGAAGCGGCATCCACACAGAGAACCAGTTGTTCACATATTTGAATCCCACTACTGGTAGGAGGGGGATTGACTGGCCAGAAGTTATTCAATAACTAATGGTAGACATGTCTCTGGATCTTCCTTGTTTTAGTCCAATACTTTAATAACTACATATCAGTGGCTGCAGGAAAGTGCCTTATGGACTACATGGTAACAGTGAGACTTCCTCATGAAGTGGGCATCTTTCTCATGAAAGGGGGTTATTTGCCTTATTAGGCAGTGGCTCCCCAATTAGGAGCAGAGGACTGGTTAGGAAATGGAAGAGCTTTGGAAACAGTTTAGGGATCTTCAGGGATTTTTCATATACTATGGCTATAATTTAAAGTAGAATTGTCTCCTGTAATATTGCTTTTGAAATTCTTTCTGCTATTGTTACTCTGCAATTAAAAGAGTTCATGCCCAAAGTATATTCTGAGCAAATTCACACTTCTAGTATGAAATTTCACTAAAAAGCGTTGATCAAATAATTCTGAAGTAAAATTCAGTTCTACATTGGGAAAAAGAACAAACCAGAAATTAATGCTATAGAATAAGAACAAATGTTCATGCTACAAGGACAGATTGCTGTATCTTGCTCACCTTGCTGGTCCATAAGTATTGGAGTGCCACCTAATGATGCCACAGCATCTACCAGTAGCAAGCAATTATATCTAAAACAATGAAAGAATGTATCAGGGATCAACTATTTTTCTAGAAAGTGATCAATATCGTATGATTTTACATGGATGTTGCAGGTTTCAGTTTTAAAAATTGAATTGTTTTCAATGTTTTTAAAAATGAAAGTTTGAAAACTCATATCTGGTAGATGTGGCAGAATTTCAGCCATTTTAATTGAAAAAAATTAAAACATTAATTTTTAAATATTTGGATTGATAGTAGCCAGCTGGTGATGCTGTAGGAGCCATATTGGTGATCTACAAGTAACTATCACTGACTTTTAAATAAAGATTGGTAGAATCTAAATTATATATTTAACAGATTTCCTTTGGATGTGCTTTGTAGTTAAATGTTGGAAAGCTGTTAACTCTTGTCTCATGAGCAATGTTGGCTGGGGGGAGGGGTTGACTGAAAATTACTTTCCCAGGATTATTTTATTACTCATAGAAGAAAAGGCACAAGACTTCCATATTCTTCCTTTATACAACTGAGCAACTTTGAGAAGTATACTTCTAATTGAACAGTTGCATTTTGTAACAAAAAATAAATGGAGGAGAAAAATGAAGCATTCTCCGAATCTATCTTTCCTGCTTGTTTGTTGTAGATTTTGTAGCTAAAAGTAAAACTCTTCTTATTTCTAAGTACTTGAGATGATCTTGTAAAAGTGATATTTTGTCCATTTGTCATTTTGTTTACCTACATGTTTGGTAATGAAATCTCTTTAAGAAAAAAACCAACCTCAGAGAGAACCAAGTACCCCCAAACCCCTGTATTTTATCATTATGCTTCTCAAATAACAGTTACTCTTCATTAATCATATTGATGCACTATATATACAGTAAGGACATTTTAAATGTCAGATGTGCCCATACAAGCCACCTTTCCTCCTTAGACCACTTCACTGAAATTCAATAGCAACATAAATTATCATTGTCCAGTTTTTATGACCAACAGTTTTAGAAGCTGAATTTTAAAAAGCTAGTCATAAAAAAATCTGATCATGATCTCATTTGGTGTATGGTTGCATTATCTTTTCTGCACATTAATATATGCACTGAGTGTTGTGTGTATTATTGTTTCTTTGGCTCATCTTTTTTTATTACTACAATTTTGCTATTTTAGTCTCTAACATGTAAGCTACCTTGAAGTAGCCTACAAAGTAGCCTGCTAAGCTTGTAAGCCGCCCTGAGTCTTCGGAGAAGGGCGGGATATAAATGGAATTTAAATAAATAAATAAATAAATAAATAAATAAATAAATAAAATAAAATAAAATAAACCAATCAATATGTGTCACTATTATACTCCCCTGCAGTCTAATTTGTAATATGATTTTTGTTTTTATTTTATTGTCAAAGCCAAGCATTTAGCTGAAATACTTTTGTATTGAATGACAAACATATGCCATAGATTTTCAGTAATTCCCAGATCCATCTTCAGCTATAGGTAGCAGCCCTATGATTTTAGTTCTAAAAACAATGGTGTTGTCTTTCCTTCCTTCACTAACCTGTGACAGAGATCTCCCAGGCCATCCAGTGGCTGAACTACTCCAGTGGATGATTCTCCATGTGTGATGAAAAATAAAAAGGGAGCGTGCTGCATCAAGCCCTAAGTGGCACATCAAGAGAAAAAGAAAAAAAAATCATGCAAAGAAAAAACAAGTCAATAGCATGTTTCTAGTAAGTAGGAAGATGAATTTCTATGGGTTGTCCCTGGTACATCCAAATATACTTTTGGTACTTCCCCACAACTCACCCTTTCTATTTCTTCTAAAGTAAAATATTCTCCAGGAGCCTTTACCAATTGATGTACTTCAGCTCCTATAGGGAGTAAATAATATGTTTCTTAAGCATAATAATAATAATACAGAATTAAAAGCAAAGGAAGAAGCAGCTCTTAAAGCTTCAGAAAAATAATGCTCAGAAAAAAAATAAAGCATGTGTTTCATATCACATAACAAAGTATTGACAATCCCTTCATTTCATGGGAATTCACTTTATTATAAACTGAAATAAAAGAAATTGTCTCCTTAATATCCCTTTAGAAATTCCAAGTTAACGAGGTTGGATTTTCTTAAGTAAAAATCCTTTTCTTAAACAGTGAGCTTCAGATGTGCATGCTAATGTGACAAATGAACACAAAATATTTCTCTGCAAACCTTGCAAACTTGTGCTACAGTGATTTCGACTAGCCAGATTGTATTACTGGTTCAATCTATTAATTGTGTGATTCAGCCTTTGAGGTTAAGGATTGGGATTGGATTAGCATTCCTGAGTAACAAGAAGACTATAGTCACTTCACATTTCAGTAGGAGAGTGCAACCAACTATTTTAGAGTCACTGTTTGCTATGAGTCATATATTAACTTGAATACTTTGGACCTGTCAAAGTCCATCTAGATTCCATGGGACCTTCCAACATATGCTATCATTAAACATGGGTTTGGGGGGGGGGAATTAATTATTAAAATGTCTCACTGATTATTTAAAAAGCAAAAGGACTTTTTTTCTAAACTAAGAAAAGGCAACGAGTCTTACAGTAATGTTATTCCATCAGGAATTTTAACCCAATTCAAGTTCTTACTCATAAAGGCTGAACCACACAATTAGAGGATTGAATCAGTAACGCAGTTTTTCAAAAATAGACTATTATTTCATTTTGATTCAGAGTTAAGTAAACTGATCAGCAGCAGTTCTCCAGAATTTTAGACAGGAATATATCTCAATTGGAATTTCACAATGATACTTTTTGGAAGCAAAGTACATGTGCAGCTACTATATCATTGAAAGGTAATAGTTTGGTTTGCTCACTTTATCAGATATATGGTGATAACCTAAATTTTATTACTTTTATATATGAATATCATAAAATAATTGCATTAAATCAATGCCCTCCATTTAACATGATGGTCACATTTACAAATGCAAGTCAGATATGACTAATAT
Source organism: Vipera berus (assembly GCF_964194415.1). NCBI lineage: Eukaryota > Metazoa > Chordata > Lepidosauria > Squamata > Viperidae > Vipera > Vipera berus. Next base: position 42,799,176 of record NC_138207.1, read on the forward strand.
ATAAACAGTATGGATTTTATAAAGAGCAGACTATGTTTGATCAGACATTACTAACTTCCGATGAAAAGTTAATTTTAAAAAATGTACAATTTCTTATTAAATCTCAAAATGGAAGATGAACAAGTAAAAGACACAATGATAGTATGGGCAAAGAATTTTGGATATAATATAGACTTAGAGAAGTGGCAAAGTTTATGGGAAAGAAACTATAAATTGACAATGTCAGTTTCATATAAAGAAAACTTATATAAAATATTCTATAGATGGCACTTGCCACCAACAAGATTAGCAAACAATGTTTAAAAATATGTCAGAGAAATGTTGGAAATGTAAACACAAACCAGGTACTTATTATCATAGGTGGTGGACATGTGTTAAAGCAAGGAGATATTGGACAATAATCCACACTTGGTTAGAAAAAATGTTAGAGAAACACATAGACTATAAATCTGATTTTTTTACTAGGTATAATGTCAGAAAAACGTGATAAGCAAAGTACATATTTGATTCTGCATGTGATAACAGCGGGAAGAATTATATTTGCACAATATTGGAAGAAATACCACCAGAAGAAGAAATAATCCAAAAAATGCTAGACTGTGCAGAAATGGACAGACATACTTTAAGGTTGAAAGAAAAAGAAGAAACAGAATATTTTCAAACTTGGGACCTATTTTATCAATGGTTAGAGAAAAGATTTAGGGATTAGGAACTTAATTTGTATTAGTGAATAAGATATTCAGATGACACATTTTTTGTTGAATGATTATTATTGAATTCTGTTAAAAAATAAAGATTAAAAAATAAAATAATTGCATTAATGGATTTTAACAAATGGTATCACTGATCAAGATCCTGGCATGGAATAGGGGAGGGATTTAACTGTTTGCCCTCTGCTATGATGCTAGTTCAGATTATTACATTTGTGGATCTGCATCAGAAGAAATGATTCAGTTCAAGGTAATGGAAGTTTTTCTTGAAGCTGCTGGCATTGGCTATGGATTTGGACCTCCACAAGGACAATATGATTCAAGCCTATCTTTTGCATCAACATACTGGTTTGTTTGTGTTCTGGACTTTTTAAATAGCTCATTTAAGTTGTTCATGCAGCTGGTAACTACAAGAATGGCCTCTTGGACAATTTGACCTTTACCCTGCCAAATCCAGATTATTCCAAAGGAAGAACTAGGACCTAGTTAGGTTAATACATGACAAGAAAACCATGTAATAATATACCTATTACTGGTATTATGAAGTTATTAAAATTCTCATTCTTTGTACTTTTGGAAAGTGTTATGGCTTATCCAAGTGTAATGTAAATTATATTTCATTACACTTGGATAATTTTGTGAGATTTGTTTTTGTTTTATATACATATGATTTACAGTATTGCTGTTTGTGCTTCATGTGTGCCACCCTATAATCTTTAATCCCAGCTTTTCCCAACTATAAAGCAGATGTAGCCCAGTGTATCTACAAGACAAAGCTGAGGAAAACTGTTTTAGTCTATGGATTTTTGTGCTACAATAAATCTCTTATTAATTATTCTGACATTGTTTGGGTCCATACATATGTAGTAAGCCATGATTTGTTTTAACCATGGTTTACTGAATAAATTATTATCCAGGCATGTCAAACTCGTGACATCACGTGACATCGAGCGACATATTGTGACCTTTTCCACATTGCCGGCAATGGGGTGGGTGCGGTTTCGGCATGACACATCTGGCCCACGGGCCAGAGGTTTAGCATGCCTGACCTAGTCCCATTAAAATAATCATAAAATAAAAAATAAAATAAATGATTTTAACAAATTAATAAAATAATGAATAAATTATAACATAATTAATCATGCCTTTTAATGAAGAAATGCTTAGCTTCATGCATATCTTTTATGTGTCCCTCAAAATGATTTATATGGGACAAATGCAGCAACAACTTGTTGGGTGTAGTGAGATAGTAAAAACAAAAATTGACATCATGGTACACATCAGAGACACAGAAGGGTTTTTATAGGAAGGCTGTGACTAGAAGTATGCTCAAAGTCAAAGGGGATTTAAGATTAAATTGCTATAATGGTTGTTCTGTAAAATGCAGCCAGTTGGCATTTCAGTGAGAGTAAATGACATGGTTCAGTAGAAAAAGGAAAAGAAATGTCAGTTTGCATCTAGCAGTAAAGAAACTGTCTATTGAAAATATAACAAGAGGCTCCCAAGTTCATACCAAGTCTGCTTGCGATGTCAGTTGCTCGTTCTCCCCAAAATCCATTCACAGCTACTAAGACTTTGTCTCCCTGTTCCACCAAATTCAGGAAGGCAGCTTCCATTGCACAGTGGCCTGTGCCACTGATAGCCAGTGTGAGAGGATTCTGTGTCTGGAATATATACTGGATTCCCACCTTGATATCATCCATTATCTGAGAAAAAGAAGAAGTAATAAGCTTTTCCCCCTCAGGGATAGTTTAATGTATTTACATCTGAGAGTAACATGTATAGGAGGAACTAACTAATATTGTTCTATCAACTAAAAGTTATTTGTTTTAAACATACTTTGTTTTAAGAAAAAATTCAATAGCTAGAAGAAACTGAACTGTGGTCAAAATGTCTCTGAAATTAATAATTCTTCATCAGCTTTCTCCATTCTAATGCTGTGTGAATCTGGGGAAAATTGAACCAATACAGCCTATTTTCTCTCTAAGATTTATATGACCTCCCATTTTAAAACACAACTCTAGATGGCTTACAACAGTTATATTGTGTTTCCTAGGAATTTTGGTAAAAGTTATATTTTCTCCCCTTCCACCTATTTCCTGACAGAACAGATAGTTTTTATGTACAGCTGCTTTAAAACCTAAAATATTCCCTTAAGGTTAGGGCTTGTGCTCCTATGTAGCTGCAATGAAAGTGACATGAGCAATGATGCAAACATGATTAAGTCATGTTTTATTGATACAGGTTTTTGTAATTTTTATGATCATTGATCAGATCAGACACAGTACAGAACAAAGAGGTTGAAAGAATTCTGAAATTGTGCTGATCAATTTCTCCAGTCTTGGGCCATCCAGCAACTAGGTTCCAGGATGAGGCCAGAAAAAATGAGGCTAGAAAAGCTGAGGTACAATATAATGATGCAACCAGATGTTAAGTTTTATTCTTCACTCTTTATTTCTTTTCATCAAATAGCCTACTGGTTGTTCTCTTTTTATAATAAGCAGTAATTCTGTTTTACCATGAGGGGTAAATGACAAATGTTAGAATTCAATCAAAGTTGCAATTATGGTATGGAAAAAGGTGTCTGATGATTTAGGATTACATGGGTTTTCAGGACACATCAATACGAAACATATCACCAACAACGCGTGATCCATAAAGTCTCATATCCAGATTATCTGAGAGATTATAGGTTTCTAACCTGAACTGTACATGCTTGCTATTAGGTCTGAGAGCACTGCCTTGAACAAGCTAACCCTTTCCAGGCAACAGAACTGAAAGGGTTTGTTTTTTCCCCACTGACATATGGAAGAATGAAGATCTCAACAGCGATTGTTGAATCGATTTAAAGAGTTGTTTTTCCTGAAGATTTATAAACTGTTACTCAGAATATCAAAATTAAACAAAAGCATATGGGAGTGTTCTCAATAGAGCTCTGAAAAATTAAATAACAAAAATTTCATTTTAAAAACTCCAGCTTTTCATTTGCCATTAGTTGGTTTTTGGTTTTAGGCTTAATCAATACTATAAATAAAATGGAATTAAGAGCATACGAGCTTTATTAGATTAAAAACCAATTTAATAGTAAATAAATAAACATCTGTCAGTGTGGTATCTCAAGGATACAAAGCAGGGAGTGGAAATTGATGGAGGATTCCTGCTGATCTTAGAAGAAGTTGGAAGTGCAATCCTTACCTGAATCAACTCTTTGTGTAGATGTCCTATGAGTTGTCGGCTATTTGCAGATAAGACACGTGGAGAAGAATTGGAAGGCCCGGGTCCTAGTAATAATCTGTTTGGGACAGATAGTGGCTGTAGTAGAGATGCAGGGGGAGACATCCAATGTCTTTGAGAAGACATGGTACAGAATCTCTGAGTCACAACAACCGGCAGCCGAACACGACACAAACCTATTGCCTGCTGCACTAGGAAAAAACTGCCCATCGCTGACCTTAAATGGGTTGTCAGAGTCAAGCAAAATAAACAAATCTTAGATAAATGTTGCAGCACTCCCCTTTTTATAGTCTTCTGAAAAATCTTCCAGTACTTCACTATTGAGTCTCTTTTGATCTGTCAGTGTTCTTCAGATTCCTGTTAATATATATAGTAAATAGTTAAGAAACAGCAACAAACTGACAACCTGCTTCTTGCCCTTCTGTTTTCTCCAGCCAGCTCTGTTTAGGCTTCTCTGGCCTGAGAATTCTGCACCTGTTAAGAGCTGGAAAGTTAAATATCATGCAAACATATTTCTGCTTCTGATATTTTTTGTGGTTCTTTGGGTAACATAGCAAAGCACTTATTTGTCTACCCTACTTAGATATTGCTTCCTTCACAGTCTGTGAAAGATACAACTCCTGGATCATTCTGCTGTTTCTGACTATGGTTTAAATCCCTGAACCCAAAATAAAACCTATGGAATGTTTAATATTTTTTTTCCTTTTGGCATCCCTTAAGGGAATCTTCTGTTAATAGTTTGCCAGAAGCAGAAATTCAGGTTTAATAAAAGATTAATAAATAGCTTTCCTGGTTTGCTTTTTCTGGCCTCAGAAGGACTAGCCTAAGTCATTTTTTTCCTTGAGATAAAACAGAAAATGTTGCATATGTAGTCCTCGATTTACAACCATAGTTGACCCTGGCAATCTTAAATCAGAGGTGTCAAACTCGCAATGTCACGTGACATGTTGTGACATTTCGTGACTTTTTTGCCATTGCCAGCAATGGGGTGGGCGGGTTTCTCTATGATGCATCCGGCCCACGGGCTCGCAGTTTGACACCCATCTTAAGTCATGACTGTTACAAATTAGATTATTATGTGACTGGACCCAATTTTATGACCTTTTTGTGATGGTTGTTAAGTGAGCCCATTGTTTGCTATGTGCTGGAAACTGGAAGTAAACACCAGTTTCTGGCAATACCTTCCTAAATTGTGGTCACATTGAGCTAGGGGTTATTCCTGATGGCCTCTTTCAACTCTTTAATTCTATGTTATCATCTTCCACCAAGGACACTGTGTGGATAGACATACAGTAATTGGAATGGGATAACTCATTATGGCCAACTCACTGAGATCGACTCAACCTGTCCATCTTGCCATGGCCAACTCGCCCTGGTTGACTTGGTGCAGCTATCTCATCATGGGACAACTCGTAGTGGCCAACACATTGCAGGACAACTCGCTGCAGACAATTCACACAGGATAATTCAAGAGAAGGACAAGTGAACAAGTGAACTTCTGGTGCTGCATATGTTTATATTTAGCTTTGCTATGGCTAATGCGTTTTCTAATGCATTTAACTTACTAGTTCAGAGGTCTTCAAACTCGGCCCTTTTATGACTCATGGACTTCAACTCCCAGAATTTCTCAGCCAGGCATGCTGGCTGAGGAATTCTGGGAGTTGAAGTCCATGAGTCATAAAAGGGCCGAGTTTGAAGACCCCTGTACTAGTTCTCCAGGGTTGGTTGGCAAGTGGGTAGCCATATAAATAAAATGTTGTTTGTATAAAATGTGAGTTACACTATTTCTGGTCATTCAGACACATAGTACTTCAGGATGAAATATTACAAGTCAGGAAATCACTTGGGTTGTTCTATTTTTCATATTCTTTGTTATCACATTTACAGTACTAGAAAGCAAGAAGGGTAAGTTTTGTCCAGGTTAGATACTGATTCAGGAATTTGTCGTCTTCTATGCCATTGTCTCATTTTTTTGTCATAGCAGCTGGAGTTGTTGATTACATTTCATTTATTCAGTGGCTGAGGAAAGGGAAAGAGAACTAGGAACCTCCCCTGCTTCTTTGATTTGTAATTACAAATTGTGTTTACTCACTTGAGTTTTTGTATTTTTCATTCATTACATGTTTCCCAAACCAATTAATTAGCTTGTTTTGCTGTTACATCTAGATTTGTCCATTTTGACAGCATTATTTTTGTTCCACAATCTTCTTTCCTAGTATAGTATGGTAAAACAACTCTTGAGGGCATCTTTCTCTCAAGCAGAATCAGGTCTCCTTCTGCTCTAGGTGCAAATTTTCCATTCAAATAAACTAGCTAGACACATATAAGAGTCATAGACACTTTACTACCTAGTTGAAATTTCAAGTATGGAATCAGCTAAAAGTGAAAGAAAGGGAGGAGTAAGGATAATAAAAAATGGAAAAGTCAAAATCCTGGGCCACATATTTCTAATTCAAGGGTGTCAAACTCAATTTCATTGAGGGCCGCATCAGCATTGCGGTTGCCCTCAGGGGGCCGGGTGGGTGTGGCCGGGGTGGGTGTGGCCTACTGGGTGGGCGTGGCTAGAGTGGGTATGGCCTACTGGGTGGGCGTGGCCAGCTCTACATCGTTGGCGTCAAGGGTGCCTATGGGGGCCTGGGCAGGAGTGGGACAGATCTGGGGGTCTCTGGCAGGAGGAGGGTCTCTGGGCCAGGGCCAAGGCAGTGGGGGCCGTTCCCTCACTGTTTCCAGGGTGGCTTCGCGGGCCGCATGAAACCACTTCGCGGGCCGGATCTGGCCCCCGGGCCTTGTGTTTGACATGTCTGTTCTAATTCATCTATAGAAGCTAGACAAGATAAGGTAAACCAGGAGTTTAGCATAATGGAAAATTCCAAAGTAAGAATTTGTTGGGCTGGAAGTTAGTTTTGATTAGATGGCTAGATTGATGGCTAGATTAGTCAAAATTCTCTGGGTTTTTTTTACACAAATATCTTTAGTCAGTGTATTCAAAGGGAATCTGACTATCCAATGATGATCAGAAAAATGCCAAACACAAGTTGAAAACCAGTCTGAACAACAATGGACAGATCTGGGGTAGGTTGCAGTGTGAAATGACAAAGAGAGGGTTGGATCCAGAAGCAGAATGAAGGGAGCCTAAGAGTATCAATTTTCTAATAAGGAGAAATTAAGAGGAGAGAAGGAGAGGAACAAAGAGGGAGCTCCTTTCCTTTTGATATCAACAGATTAAAGTCACAAAGAGTTCCTACTCCTGCAGTTGCATCTCCAACAAGCGCCCCTCCTATATCTACTCATGACACGCTTGTCATAAGGGCATAGAAGGGGCCAGTGGCCATTGTTATTAGAATCAATTCAGAGGCTCCAAAAAGCTCATTCTCACCACCCCTTATTTATAATGTCCCGCATGCCATTTTAAAATCACATTTCTCCATGCTCTTGCCTTTGTTTCATTCCCAATCCACAGCAGAGACAGAATAAGATTGTATTTAGCTGTTCCAGTTTTAAAGTCATATTTTTATGTACGAGTTTAGTGCTAAAAGATATTGATAGACCCTGTTGCCTTAGAACATTATTTGCACTGCCAAAGAGAGCCAGGATCTGCCAGCTATATTCTACTATTATCAATGAGTGCATTACAGGTTTAATCATAATGAGTTTTGCATGGCTGTTTCTTGTTTCTATTTCTATGCTGGCATAATGCCATGTTGCCTAAACTTCAATAAGCTGTTTCTACTTGTCAGCAGCATTGCTGTTCCCTTGCAGCATTTACCGATTACTTTGTCCCATTACATTCCACAACTGAGTGACAGGTTGCAGGCATGGGAGAAGAGTATGGGGTGAAGCAGGAAGGAGCTGCTCTGATGTTTTCCAAGCACCTTCTTTGCACCTGTCACATATCACTCAGGTTATTTCTGAACATGGGTCTAGAGTCCTAGACCCTTGTTCAAAAATAGCCCAATTAGGGTCACAGGCATGGAGCGCTTCTGTGCTTGCAATGTGTCAGCCAGGCATCCTAGAAGGTATCAAACACTCCATCCCAGGCACCTGCCTGGCCTTGCCCTACAGTATTCTAAAGAGATTATTTATGCCCCCCCTCCCCAGGAGAGGAGAAGCAAAATCTTCCAGTTAACCTATCCCACATGAAAACTGTAGGGACAGAATCATTTGCTAGCCTGAAGGAAAATAGGTGCAATAGGGCTCATCTGTCAATGAAGGGTAATTTAGATTAGTGTATTTTCTGGTTAGTTCAAGGACTGGAAGATTGTTTGTTAATATGGCCATGAGGAAGAACTCAAATTACTTGCAAGACAAATACAAGTATTTGAATACATTCGAATGTCCTTAAACTTCTCTGGTGATATTCCCAACTCTATACATAACCCAAGAACTTTGTAACAATTTCTAGTGCAGCTCAGATCTTCCTTTGCTTTTTGTCGTAAAAAAGCTGTTCTAAAAATATTATGATTTCTAAACAATTCACTACTTAGACCAGCTGCCTCTTTACAGTCTCTTCTGTGATTAACTGCCCTTTGACTGATTCCATTCTTATTCTGCACTTCTTTGTTAGTACAAAGTAAGTTCGAAGCTAAGCAAACATTTAAGTTTGGAAGAAAACAAAGAGATGATCACTGTCATGTGATAAATGGGGGTGGGTATAAGAAATGCACACATGACTTCTAGCAAATCTATTTGATGGAGTAAAGAAAAATGGAACTATACTTACATGCTATACTGTACATGCCCTCTTGTACAGGCATCCATTGATCTGTCTCTTGTTCTGCATGAAATTAGGTAAAGAGTCCCAAATAAAAATAATATTTAAAATCTAGTTTTTAAAAGATTTTACAGAAGATAAGAATGTAACAATGCCTTGCCTTTTTCAAAAACAGCTAATTTGTAATAAAATTTAGCTAACATTATTATGCCTTCATAAAATCACTTTCCTTTTGCCTGATTTATCCATGCTGTTGTCTTAATAAAATAACAGAGTTGGATGGGATCTTGGACGTCTTCTAGTCCCTCTAAGTTAATGGGAGGAAATAAAAAACAGTCAACATGGTTGCTGCAACCATACAATCAAAGTCCCGCCTCTTTTTACATATATCCATCTATGTGAAAAAGGGGGAAACTTCAATTTCTTGATTATGGCCATCCTCTTGTCTTTTTTTTTTTGCCCCCTTCCTGGACATTTCTGGTTAATAGAAACTTGACAGGTCTCTTGATGGGCTTGAGAAGCAGCTGAAATATGTTTTCATACAGTTATTTCTAATCTGGAAACTTTTGATTCTGGCATTGCCAGTTTTTATCCTTGTATCCACATGCGTCCACAGATAATGGTCCTCCTGTCCATTGAGTCCTTTTTCCTTCCTCCATGCAAAAATTATCAACTTGGTCCTCAGGCAGTCCAGTGAAGAAAGCAGTCTTTGGACACCCTATTAAGTTTCAGATTCTTAGCTCCAAATGGATCAAGGCCTCTTTAATCTTTTAAATTGGGTTTAGAACTTATCTCATATGCTTAGGAATTTTATTTAACTACTATGGCTTTTTTGTGAAGCTATTTAACCAGTTCAGGCTAAATTAACTTTAAAACAAAGGATTTTAGATACAGAAGATCAATTGGAAATAAAAGGAGGACTAGGAGCAATCTGACAACAGTGTTCCAATATTTGAGGGGCTGCCACAAAGAAGAGGACATCAATCTATATTTCAAAGCACCATAAAGCAAGACAAGAAGCAATAGATGGAATCTAATCAAAGAAAGAAGCAACCAAGAACTAAGGAGAAATTTCCTGACTGTGAGAACAATAAACTAGTGGGATCCTCAACCTGCACTCATGTTATGGTATGAAAAAAAAAGTATTTGGCTTACATACAAGTGAAATGAAGAACTACTTCCGAGTGATTATGAATATGCAAAGTTTTTCCCCCTACTCCATCAATTTTACTCATAGTTTCAAATTAGACATCCCCCCCAGCATATATTTAAATGTAGCTAAATGTTGAGCTGTATAGAAGTGGTTCCATTTTAGTTTCTTGTTCTAGTACAGTACCCTTGAATGAATAGGAAAGGCCCAGCAAAAATGCATTTAAATGCATTTAAATGCATTAAATAATGATTATAGCACAGTAGCTGTCAGTGCTACTTGTTTTTTTATATATGCGTGCATGTGTTTGTGTTGCATGTCTTAATGATGTAATATAGTTTTATTGGTAGCCATTTACTTGGAGTCCTAAAAAAAGCCTTTTTCTTTTTTCCTTCTGATGTGGAATTTGAAAGTAATAATGCACTTTCCATTATATGAAGACATTATTGTACAGCAACTAGATATATCCAGTAGTTGGCACCGCAGGATCACTTTAGGAATTTTATGGCACAAACATGCTTGCATTGCCAGAAGATTGCTTTTGGTCAGAGTACTTTAAGTGACAAATTCCAAAAAGATGGGCTTTGGCCAGAGAGCACTTCTAATAATAAGAAAGCAGTACACAAATTGGTAGTGCCCCATGTACAATGTGCACGTTCATTCTGGAAAGATTCTCCCTTTCTCAAATTCATCTTTCCATAAATTTCTTCTGTGCTTGCATTAGGAGACGCTCAGGAGAAAAAAAAAAGCACCTAAGTATGTGCATAACATCAGCTACAGTGGAAAAAAATGGGAGGAGTATATGAATGTGTGCGCATAGAGTTAGTCCTTGACTTACAACCACAATTGAGACCAGAATTTCTGTTGTTAAGCAAGGCAATTGTTAAGTGAATTGTGCCCCATTTTACAAGCTTTTTTTGCCATGATTGTTAAGTGAATCATTGCAGGTGTTAAGTGATGGCTGTTAAGCAAATCCCAATTGACTTTGCTGAAGCTGGCTGGGAAGGTCGCAAATGGCGATCGTATGATCCCAAGATACTGCAACCATTGTAAACACCTGCTGGTGGCCACTTTAAAAGGGCTTACCTTGGTGGAGCAGTGGGCTAATGCCTCCTTAAGTAACACCAGCTGCCTGCAATTAGTGCAGGTTCGCATCCCACCAGGCTCAAGGTTGACTCAGCCTTCCATCCTTCCGAGGTAGGTAAAATGAGGACCCAGATTGTTGGGGGCAATTAAGCTGACTTTGTAATAATGCCGCTTGGGGGGTGTATGAAAGCCCTAATAAGCAGGCATATACATAGAATGAAGGCTACTGCTAAGCTTGTAAGCCGCCCTGAGTCTTCGGAGAAGGGCGGGATATAAATGGAATTAAAATAAATAAAATAAATAAATAAATCTTGCCTGCAGAATTCCAGATCACCAATCGATAGTAGCAAATACATAACAGAAATTGCTGATGCTTCTTCAAATAGCTCTGGGTTGTGATTTTGCATTCTACACTGTAATGAATATTCTCTCTCTTCCCAAACAGGAATCTTATCTAACAGGATCCGTGAGAATGTACTCAGGTCATCAAATCTCCAGCACTGAAAGTTGTTACGAAAAAAATGGATAACTATTTGTCTGAAACGGTATAAAGTTTCCTGCCTGAGCAGGGGGTTGGATTATAGAAGATCTCCAAGGTCCCTTCCAACTCTTGTTATTCTTTCTGTTATTCTGTTATTTGAATATGCCTCTGAATTAAGCTGTCACAGAAAGAGTGGACATATTTTTGGGAAAAGAGTTATTAATGGTGTCTCTTAATCTCTTCTTTTCACCAAATAGTCTTTTCGGTCTCTTGGTTTTATATTGCACATGTGTTCTGGTTTTCTTTAGCTTTTATTGTATTGTTAAATAGAAAGAACTGATTGTGCAGAAACTAGAAATTTGACCAAAAAATTTGATTAGTGAACTGCTATTGAGACAAATTCATGTAAGGGGAAGAAAGAGATGAGAACTGGAAAAGACTTCACCACTCTTGGTGCTACAGCAGACATGTCAAACACAAGGCCCGGGGGCTGGATCTGGCCCGCGAAGTGGTTTCATGTGGCCCGCGAAGCCATCCTGGAAACAGTGAGGGAACAGCCCCCACTGCCTTGGCCCTGGCCCAGAGACCCTCCTTCTGCCAGAGACCCTCAGATCTGTCCCACTCCTGCCCAGGCCTCCATAGGCACCCTTGATGCAAACGATGTAGAGCTGGCCATGCCCACCCAGTAGGCCATACGCACTCTAGCCACACCCACCCAGGCCACACCCACCCGGCCCCTTGAGGGCAACCGCAATGCTGATGCGGCCCTCAATGAAATTGAGTTTGACACCCCTGTACTACAGGGATCAGAACCAGTAAGAAGCTGATAATGTTCCAAATCAAGAAAACCATCAATATATTTGACTGTGCTGTTCTGATGGTACAAATATAAAGACACTTGTAAACCATGATAGCAATAACTCTGTCTCAAGAAATAATGAAGCTACTTGCAGTATACTGTATTATATTCTTATGATTTAACATACAAATTATTTTGCATTTTATTATTAAATACTATCAATAAATATTTCTAAACTCATGATATTTCTCAATTATTTCCTTTGGTTCAGATGTTTGGGAGCTGCAAACCAAAGGATTATGTCTCCAGATCAAGATAAGTCCTAGAGAAGCCCTGATAAATTGACACCTTTCAAGGTTTTAGTTGCCATCTTACTGTTGGAAAAAATACATGTTTGTGGTGTCTTAATATGTGGATGTTTTTGAGAATAGAAATCTAGTGAGGAACAATTAGTGAAACAGCTTTGTGACTTTAATAGAAAGATTTATTTAAGGAGATCCATTGGGAGGAGGGAAACAGGAGAGTCAATAACTGTGAGTGTGTACACGCGCGCGCACAAGCACACACAACACACACACACACACACATGCACAGATAAAAGCTCCTCTGTGTATTCATGCCTTGGAAACAAAGGCAGAAAGAAAACCATGAGATTAGCAATCTCACAGACAAAGGAGAGAGAGAGAGAGAGAGAGAGAGAGAGAGAGAGAGAGAGAGAGAGAGAGAATAAATCCCTACCTCTTTATCTATATGGACCTCTTGTGGTCAGTAGGAGCTGAGGTGCTAAAAAGTCAGAACCACTGAAGTCACATTTTTAATATTTGTTCTTTTTCCCCTCCCCCAATTGCAAAGGTAGCAAATGAGGTGACTACTTATCTCACAAAGGTAACAGGCGAGCCACTCCCAAACCTATTTGCAGTGTTGCTGACCCCAAGCTTGCTTTATAGATTTCCCCACACACACACACACACAGACACTGGCTTTTATAAAAAAAGAAAACAAAATGAGACATGGTGGAGGAGCATTGTGGCTGTTGCAGACAGCACAAACCCAGCCTAGCTTCATTGTCTGCTCCTGGCATACAGTGGTGAGATCACTGGCCAAGAAAGGAAATGACCACTTTATTCAATTTATCCTGAATCTTTTAAACCATGCAACCAAAGGAATTGGGCTTAGCCCAGCTACATAGAAAAGAGGAAATGAAAAGTGAAAGTTACCTCCACTTTTGTTCTCTCTTACTGGCTGGATGAAACATCACACTAAGACTGATTTAACAACAACAACAACAATAATGAAGTTGGAAGGGTCCTTGGAGGTCATCTAGTCCAACCCCCTGCTCAGGCAGGAAACCCTATACCGTTTCGGATTTCTTGGATAATCAGAAGATCTAAGCCATAAAACAAAAATGTTTATGATTTTCATTTACATTTTTATAGACTCTGAAGAGGCATTTTCAGAAACACATTGGTATCCAGAAACACATTGGAAGCAGGATATTTATATTTTTCAGATTAAGAAAGGAATGAAATGCAAAATACCGGTATATGCCTTGGGTTTCATTGAAGCTTTGTAGCATCATGAATATTGTTAAGCCATCCAGAGTTACCCTGTGGTAAGATGGGCGGCCAATAAATTTTAAAAATAAAATAAGTAAAATAAAAATAAAAAATAAAAAACCTAGGTTTGATATAGGATGGAGTCACAAAAGTGGGGCTATGGTGCCACTCCTGCTGTAAATAATGATTTATAAACTACAGTGGCTCAGTATAATTTTGAAGCTGGGCCCAAACCAAAGAAATAATGGTGGCTAAGAGAAATGTATGAGGTTAGCCTGAGTACGCTGGAAAAATGAGCAGGAGAAGGAGTAACCAGGCAAATTCTGTTGCTTGTTAGAAAAGCAAGAACACCCATCTCTGTCTGCTCACTTCCTTATTCATTGGTTGGTGTGTGCTAGCTGGACCCCAAACTCATCACTTCCTTATTCAGGGACAGAGAGAGCAGATGAGAGAAGGGACAAGATGGGTGGTCTATGATGGGTCTTTATGCTGTTTTAAGTCTTTCTAAGTAACCAATTACAATTGATTAAGGGACTCCCAGGAAAAGGGTTCAATTCCAACCTTGTTTCTTGACCAACATGGACAGACTAGGAGCATTGAGGTTGACTATGAGAGCTCTGGCCCTCAGGCAAAGGTCATGAGGCATGTCGTGTACATTTAATTACTGTTATATAGCATCTTTTTCCTATAACATAATAATATTTAGCTGTATTTGACTGTCCACTGATTCCACTGCATCTTGCCAATGCCCTGAGAAAGTGAACTACAATCACAAAAATGCTTGACCAGATGAGTTAAAGACCAACTAGTTGTGTTTGCCCAACTCTCTAACCTTGGTTATTGTGAATACAGCTTTTCATGAGGTGACGGGGTAGGCTAGAATGTAACTAATTTGGTTAGTGTCAAGTTTCAATGTACTGTATGCCAGAAAACTAGATTATTTTTAATCTAATTAAATTAAAGAATTAGACTATTAAAATTAGAATGATAGCCTGAACAACAGAAGAAAAAGATTTAGGTGTGCTCATAGCAGATGACGACAAAATGAGTGAACGGTGTGGCTGTGAAGGCAAACAGAATTCTGGGATGCATCACTAGAGATACCCCCAGCAGGAAAAAGAAGATCCTAGTTTCTCTGTATAGAAAGGGCTTCAGATTCTATTTGGAATCCATTTGCGTTCAGTTCTGGAGACCTCACTTCAAAATAATATTGCTAAGATTGAGCGAGTTCAGAGATGGGCAGCAAAAATGGTGCAAGGTCTGAGGGACAAAACGTATCACGAGACATTGGAGGAACTGAATAAGTACAGCCTAGAGAACAGAAGGGAAAGTGGGGACAAGACTGAAACCTTTAAATATATTAATGGCATGAACAGGATTCTAGAAGGCAGCATTTTCAGTATTAAGCAAAAATCAAGAACACAGGACATAATCTCAGAGTGAAAGAAGGGTAATGTAATGTAGAAAGTATTACTTCACAGAAAGAGTAGTGGAATCTTGGATCCAACTTCCAACAGAGGTAATGGGTCAATCATCAGTAACTGAGTTTAAATATGCTTGGGATAAACACATAGCCATCATCCAAGAAAAATAAAAAAATAACAAAATAACAATTACAAATAATAAATAAATTAAAAAACAAAAACAAAAAAAACAAATAAACTCAAAGGGTAGACTCGATGGATCACTTGGTCTTTTTCTGCCATGAGTTTTCCATGTTTCTGTAAAAATGGGACTAATTCATTTAAGCATGTTGTGGTAACGCCAGCAAAGGATGGAAACAGCCACTGCTCTTGCAGCTTACCCTGTTTTTCTCAGCTCAAAAGAGTCAAACTCAGAGATGGGGCAGACGAGAAAGTTCCAGGGCTTTCTTGCCCAGAAGGGCCTCTTCATCATTTCTTCTGCTGTTTTTGGGGAAAAGATTGCTACTTACTGCCTGGGCTCATATAACTCAGGATAACTGAAACCTGTGTCACATACATAATTTTGGTGTTCATATATCAGGGTGCCACCGGTCAAAGAATGCCGACTGGTGGCCCCCAGGGGGAGGGCGTTCTCTCTGGGCGCACCGGATTTATGGAACCATCTTCCGGTCTAGCTCCGGACGGCGCCTGATCTCCGCTCCTTCCGGCGCGATCTTAAAACCCACCTTTTTGAACAAGCCGGCCTGACCTGATGGGATGGGGTTGGGTTTTATAAATTGGCCTTAACTTTTAATCTGTACTAATTTATTACGGGCATCACTGTTTAATTACTTTTTAATAATTTTTAATTTTTGTATCTTGTTTTTATTATGTATTGCCCTGTTCACCACCCTGAGTCCTTCGGGAGAAGGGCGGTATACAAATTAAATAAATAAATAAATAAATATTTTGTTGGAATAATTAAACAATATGATGTCTGAATGTTAAATTACTCAACCCTATTTTAACTTAGTCTAGAACAGGGGTAGGCAACCTTGGCTCTTTTATGACTCATGGACTTCAACTCCCAGAATTCCTGAGTCAGCTGACTCAGGAATTCTCGGAGTTGAAGTCCATGAGTCATAAAAGAGCCGAGGTTGCCTGCCCCTGGTCTAGAACTTTGGAACCATTTCTTCTGGAAGAAAATGTAGATTGCTGATTTTGAGATTGCTGTTTTTCTTCAATGAATTGCTTTTTTGTCAAGATGGACATGACATTTGTTAGATACAAAGATAATTAATCTTTAGTTGTTTTGCCAAATTTTCTTTTTTAGAAAGAGATATATAAACTAGAATTTACCCCTTCTGCCTTGAATTCTACCTTCAGAAATAAATTGTACAGAACTGAACTCATAAAATTCAATGCTGCATTCAAAATAAGTGGATTTCTTGAAGATTCAAATGTACGGCAATTTGGTGGCCTCCAAAAATGACTATAATAGACAAATTATGACAAGATGCAGCCTGTGCGTGTTTAAGGGTGATGTGGGATATGTCTTGAATTTTCAAGCATCATAAACATTTTGGTGTGGTCTTTGCATAGTCAAGGCAAGAGCCGGGAATGACTCAGGTAACTTCTGGTTTTATGGAGAAAATAAGAGCAGGGAAGATGGGATGGCCTTTTAACAGATTACCCGAATGCTTTGGGTAGTAGGGTACATTTGTATCCTACCGAGGGCGGAGAAAAGGATCTCTTCCCCTTCCCTCCTCATCTTCCACGGCTCTCCCCTGAGACAACACGACGCAGTTCTGCAGCAAGGGGGCCGCCCTAACCCAAGCCAAGCTCCTCCTCCTAGTGGTTGCGGTCAACAGGCTGTTCTGGTCGTTCAGCCAATCAAACGGCGGGCTGGGCTAGTGGGCGGGGCGCTCAGTGAACCTGCAGGAATCGCGCATCCCCAGAGAGCGCAGCATCAGTACCAAAAGCCAGAGAAGACCGCGAGACGCCCCTTAGCTCTGCTAGCCGGTGGGAACCACAGCCGGAGCTTTGCCAATGGTAGTGCCAGCCCCAGCCTCTCCCCGTCGAGAACGGATTGCAGAAAGCCTTTGAGGTAAGCCGCAGCCCTTCCATCGTCCCGTAGGATTCCGGAGCTACCGCCCTCCTCTTTCGCAGTGCTGGCTCCTAGGGGGATCAGATCCGCGTGGGTGGGGGCGGCCCTGGAGCCACGGATCTTAGACATTCTGCAGTGAATGCAGTGTCTAGTTGCGCATCGCTCTTCCTCGTCGCTGGCCTGGTTTCAAGGAAAGACAATGGAATGGAGCGCCTTCCCGGCGATGCTTTTTTGAATTCATTGAGGTCGAGAAACAGTGCTGTGTGTGTGTGTGTGTGTGTGTGTGTGTGTGTGTGTGTGTGTGTGTGTGTGTGTGTGTGTGTGTGTGTGTGTGCGTGTCCTTGTCTAGTCACCAAGGTCTGCACCTAGCCACTTTTTCCAGGAGGAATTAAAAGGCAACACAATCCCGGATATTTTTCTTTTTTCCCCAATTAGAAGCAGAGCATTGGGCTTGAACGTCCATGTGTGTGTATGAGTGATGTCATGGCCAATAAGGATAGCAGAAAAAATAAAATGGAAAATGGTGGGGTACTAGCTCTTAGCAAAAGAAATTGTTTGTGGACCATGTAGTAATCAGATGCCAAGGCTGATGTCCTTGGCTTGAGCTTTTTTTTTTTTTGAGAAATAAAACAACCAGCATAGGCCTTTGGTATAGTCCAGCCTCCTGTGCTCTTTCATCATCCGTCATTCTTCTTTATCCATCAGAAAGAGGGAGACACCCTTTCCCTTTGGGCAGGTCCTAGGCTTTTGCTCTTATACTGTTATTCTTAGTAGCAGATTGTTTGTTAGGTGAGCTTCTGAAAAACATGCAGCCTGGAAAAACATTGGTAATAAATACCACCCCACCCCACATAGCCTGCACCAGTGGCTGTGACTTAAGGCCATAAAGAGAATGCAGAGTCATGAGGACTGAGCAAAAACCTGCCAGTCCATGAAACGCATATCTGAGCTGCAATAATCACCACAATTAACTTAATTCCAGGGCTGGACCTAAGCATACTTTTTATTTGAAAAAGGAGGGGGGGTGGTGAACATTCAAAATGTCTGTCCTGTAGATAACAGATTGGTTTATTCATATCTGCTTGTCGAAAGGCCAGGTATTTATAATACTATTTTCTTTATGGATGTTCTACAAAAATATTCCAAGGCATTTTAGAGGAAAACAGTAAGACAGGTAAACCATTTAAAGATGCTATATTATAAGATTATGTTGGAGCAATTCTAAATGTAGTTGACTAAAAGTGAGTGCTGTGTCATCTGACACAGCTGAGAAAGGGAAAAAGTCTTCAGAACCTTTTTTTTAAAAAAAGGTCTGGTGTGAGCGAAGGACCGGCTGATATATCATGTCAGCCATTTTACATGAATTAGAGCCTGCACTGCTGTAACAACAGAATCAACACTGGATTATATGCTGATATTACAGTACTTCAGGGTCCTATTGTACCTTCCTAGTGAGTGTTTATTGTATGCAACATGAAAACTACGCTCTTCTCTGTTAAAGAAAAATATCTGGTGGCAATGAAACTAATTTTTAAGAAGCCTTACATGTAAACAATACACACAAGATGTAAATTGGTTGAATTTGGAAGCAAAAGGGAATAAATTTAAACTATTAGCATTTGTACTATGATTAGATACATCACCTAGTTTATACATTGTAGAATAATACATCCACTGTCTGATAGTTCCAGAGAGTGGAAAAGTTGATGAGAAAATGGAAATCTTGCTTTCAAGAAAAAATGTTGCATCTTTCACAATAATTTTGGAATCTTCTAGGCATAAGATACGTAACCGAAGTGATATTTCTGGAAGGACAAATATAGGGGGTGTTACAAGGTCTCATAAAAAGTGACACAAGGCCATTTTAGGAACAGCTTGATTGCAGAAATATGGCTGAATATATTGATTTGTGCTATTGTACTAGCTCTTGAGTAACACATGTTTTTCCCTTCTTGAAGTATAGCACAATTGGGTTTGGCAATATGAAGAAAGGGAATGCTTTGTACTCCCTAGATATAAATAGTTAGATAGAAATACAAGTAGAACTAAATATAATAATTTTCTAAACTAGTATGTGCATGCTATAGTTCCCGAACTGGGCAGACATTTGCCAACAGTATCTTCAGCATTGTGAATCTGCTGTAAGTGCTTGTGGTACCTTTTGGTTAATTAATGACTGTCTGCTTTTCTCACCATCAGGAAAAAGGAAGGTCAACTTAGGGTTGTAAGCCTCATGCAGTACAGTGAGCAATAGATAATCACTATATAGAATAGAATTCTATAATTGCTCTTTTTGTCTCAATTTTGTTTTGCTTCACCTTTTAATGCCACTGAAATAGTGACCATATTCATTTTCCAGCACAAACTCTTGACTCTTCTAAAAGATGCAAGTGAGAGTTCATCCACAATAGCCATTTGACAAGGTTACATTCTAGCTATACAATATTTTATCTTGTTATTAATGGAGCTGCCAGTCTAAGACATAATGCAAAGAAATTAATGCAGGAGGTTTTTAATTATCAGAAATTCAAATAATGTAATGGATCAAATTTAAAACAGAAATTTAGAGGTATACAAGGGCAATTTGGAAATAAACCTCCATTTGGTTATCAATGACATAACACTCGCAGATAGAGAACTTTTATTATACACATTAGAAAATTACAACATTACTTTTTGACATAATCGCCATTCAAATTGAGGCACTTGTCATAACATCTTACAAGGTTTGAAATTCCTCAGTAGTAGTCGCTCGACACCAAATCTGGGCTATGGGTGTGTGTGTGTGTGTGTGTGTGTGTGTGTGTGTGTGTGTGTGTGAGAGAGAGATCGAAAACATCCCAACAGAACTGCTTCAAAAGTTCTTGGGTGTGTCTAGTGGTGTGTGAGTGCGCATTATTGTGAACCACCACCACACCGGAAGTCAGCATGTCCCGACGCTTGTTATGGATGGCTCGTCTGAGTTTTTGTAACGTTTCACAGTAGACTTTTGAATTAATGGTCGAACCACACTCCATGAACTTCACTAGCAGTACTCCTTTGGCATCTTCACATTTGGCGGGATTTTCTATGGCACCACCTGGTGTGGTGTTGGTTCACAATAATGCTCGCCTGCACACCGCTAGACGCACCCAAGAACTTTTGAATCAGTTCTGTTGGGATGTATTTGATCACACACACGCACACACACACACACACACACACACACACACACACACACACACACACAGAGCCCAGATTTGGTGTCCAGCGACTACTAAGGAATTTCAAACCTTGTAAGACATTATGACAAGTGCCTCAATTTAAATGGTGTTTATGTCAAAAAGTAATGTAATTTTCTAGCTTTGTAGTTTTCTAACATATATAATAAAAGTTCTGTATCTGCGAGGGTCTGTTTTTGATAACCAAATGGAGGTTTATTTCCGAATTGCCCTCGTAGTTCTAGTTGACAGCAGTTAATTCCTGGTTTTTTTAAAAAAAAAATGTGTCTCTTGATGTCCCCAATTAGGCTAAGATTAGTGGTTTACACGTTCTGAGTCTTACATGCTTTTCAGGTGAGCAGGACTATAAACTATTAGGTTAGGGTTAAATACAACTAGTTAACTTCAGCTAACTGCATTCTAACAAGAAAATAGTATACTGGTATATGGCAGCAATTCCAGGTCTCAGGCCTATAGCTGTATTATATTTCCTTTTTATTGTATTAGCTTTTGATCTCATTGTAGAAAGTCAAAAACTCTGTTTGTACCTTGCAAATATTTCAATTATATTCATAGACATTGTCTCTCTACATGTATTCATTATATACATTTGATCCATAAATATAATATACAGCTCATATTAGAGAAGCAGTGGAAATGTAAAGTACTGCCTTATTCTGAGTCATATTGTTGGTCCACCTAAGCTAACATTAGATAGTTTGAATAGTATTAGATGTTCCTGGAAATGCCTGAGAATTAGCTTCAGATATTATATATGTAAAGCATCTAGTCTGCTGTTAAGCTAAGGCTGCTTCCCCTACTTTTAATTCTTAATGGCATAAAAATGATCTGGGTAAAAAACAAATTACCGTATAATCTGAATCAATAGAGTGAATTGGCTGCAAAAAAGGCAGGTGCTATGTTAAACAAAGGAATGAGCTGTACAGGGTTAGCAAAGATTTGCCTCAGCTAGAATGTTATGTCGAGTTTCTGATAACATTTTGTATGTCGAGCAAACAAACTGGCAATATTTCAAAAGAGAAGGAGAACAAATATTTCAAATTTTAAATATTTAAAAGGATATCATTAAGATAAGGGGAATAACAATGCAACCATATGTGTATAAAAAGATCCACATGTTACACTTAAGAATGTATGAGAGGAAACAAAAGCATAGAGACTAAAAATAATTGGGCAGTGGAAGAAATGATCAAAATAAATTATGATATTTCCTCCTGAGATTTTAATTAGACTAGAAATGCCATCTGCTGAAAATAGTTGGAAACATTCTGTTATTGGCAAATTGGAATGCCATCTGAGTCATTCAAATTAATAATATCCATAAGTATTAGGTGGGATAGTAGCTATTAAACTAGTCGCCCTGCTGCACAGCAACCTCTCTGGTGAAGCTTCTGGACTCTTTGGCTAGGCTAGTGGTGGAGTTTCCCAGGCTTGTAGTACTAGGGGATTTTAACTTGCTTTCCTGCTTTTTCTGGTGACAGAGTCTGAGATAGCTTAAGAGTTCATGGCCACTATGACAGCCATGGAGCTCATTCAGGTCACTGAGGACCTGACACATGACAAAAGTCATATGCCAGATTGTTTTTTCTGTTGAGGCAGTGGCGCTGTGATCTGGAATTGGGTGAACTATTATTATAGTGAGTTTACTCTCTGGTTGCCCTGCAATTTCCTGGGTCTCCTCTTCATCATATGGAGGCTGGACCTATTTAATTAGGCCCATAGTCAACCCTAGGTGACTATGGGCCCCAATTGACTCTAGAGTCAATTGTTTGTAAAGGTCTGATTCACAGTCCAGACATAGTCTTGCTTGCTGCCTGGAATGGAGAAGCACTGGAGACCTTGGATGGATAGTGCTTATACAGCCGCCCTCTTCCCGGAAGATCTCCTTGGTTTACAGAGGAACAAAAGGAGATGAAATGGGAGAAGAAATGCCTAGCATGCAGTAAAATACCCATATTTTTCCACACTTACTGTGTCCATAGATAATTGTCTGGTAGCCTTGTTCAAGTTAATATGGGCCCTCCTGGAGAGGGCTTGTTTGGAGGTTCATCTGCAAGATTGCTATAAATAATATGCTAGTCATCTGTTAGATCAGTGGTGCCAAAGTTTTGCAATGTCAAAACTGTCCCAATACGTTGTGTGACGTCATGTGACGTTGCACGTTTGACATGTCTGTGTTAGATAAAATTGCTT
The DNA here is from genome assembly GCF_964194415.1 of Vipera berus. NCBI lineage: Eukaryota > Metazoa > Chordata > Lepidosauria > Squamata > Viperidae > Vipera > Vipera berus. The sequence continues at coordinate 42,821,827 of NC_138207.1, forward strand.
GGATTTATTCCAAGCTGGACTGTAGCTTTGAGTAGGTCCTCTGGAGGATTTTGAGGCTTTGAGCTTGGTTACCTGGGAGGAGTTTGAACCTTTTAGTCCTGTGGAAGTAAATTGAATTCTCAGTATTGTAAGCTTGGCCACCTGTATATTAAACCTCTGTGACTCCTGGTGGTGTTTAATAATTCATTGAGAGAGGAGGTGGTCCCACAATCAATTAAGGAAGTGATGGTGCTTCCCCTCCTCAAGAAGCCATTGGTAGAGCCACTCATGCTTACAGTTATCAACTACTTTCCAGAGAAGGTGGTCATGAAGCATTTTCAGAGAATGCTGAAAGAAAGAAGTGGATTAACTGGACTTCTTTCAGTCGGATTTTAGACCTGAGTATGGGACTGAAATAGCATTGATTAAACTTGTGGATGCTCTCTGGTGAAAGTGAGATGTGCCTGGTATAGTACATCCATCTTGGCTCTGTTTGACCTCTCAGCAGCAATCATGATAGTCTTCTGGACAAGCTTTGGGATTAAGAGTGGGCAACACTGTGTTGTGTTGGTTCTCTTCATTCTATCAAGGCCAGTCCAATCTGCATTGATGTTAGGGAAAGAGGTCTAGCCTGCAGCCTCTGCTTTTCAGGTGCCTCAGGGCTCAGCACCTGTTTAAAATCTACATGAAACCTTTGAGTGAAATCATTTGCCTGTATGCGGATGATACCCAGCTTTTACATTTCTACCCTAGGATGTGGAGTTTATCTTAGCGTCTGGAGGTCATGGGTTTCGGATGGGGAAGAACTGGCTTCAGCTTAATATAGCAAAACTGATTGGCTCTGAGTTTTAGAACCAGATTAGTTTTTCTCTTCCCAGATTCAGGAAATGACCATGTGGTTCTAGGAACTTTCTGTAGCCTTTTCTGGAATGGGGTACAGATTGGGCACTATTCCAATCAAAATTGGTGCGCAATTTGAGGGTGTGCAACAAACAGATGGTAGATATAGCTAGGATGTCTTTCTGCACAGCTTCATATTTTCTGCCAGTTGTGTCCTTTCTTGGATAAGGAAGCAATTTTCACTGTCACTCATGTCTTAGTCATCTCTCAATGTGCTGTATGTGGGGTTTGTCCTTGAAGATCATCCAGAGCTGCAGCTGCTGGTTTAAAATATTGTGGCAAGGGCCCTTTTGAGTAGTGGATGCTTGGATGCTTCTCGGTGCAATTCAAAGTGGTGGTGGTTACTTATAAAGCCCTTCATGGCATTGAACTGGGTTATTTCTAGACTCACTTCTCCCTAATTATTTCTACTTATTAAATTCAACAGAATAGGAATGTTACTTTTACTTCACTTAACCATAGCAACTTGGTATAGGCTAAGAAATAAATAAATAGCAATGTTGAATGGAGTAAAATAACAACTGAATTATGCAGCCAAATATTAGTCATGTTACAGTATCATATTTCCTCTATGGTTGCAAATTGATTTCTTAGTGAGCATTTACTGTATATAGGATGCTATCTCTTTTCTTTACCTGTTATCTCTGTAAACAAAACAGAAGAGCTACTGTACTGTAAAGCAACAACAATAAGAAAGACTTGGGGGTGGAGGAGGCAGAAAATCCAAAAAGGAGCCAGCCCTTCCTTCTTCTTCAGTTATGGCTCTGGCTGTAAGTCACACACACGAATCTGGGATCTTCCTGGCAGTTCAAAAAGGTCTACAAAGTTTCATTCACTCTAAAAACTTTCTGCTGAAGTGATAGCTTTGCTGATTGGGCAATATAGTTAGAAAAGAATTGATGTAATTATCTTAATTAGTAGGTTCCATGCAGATAATATTCTTTTAACTTGTCTGCTTTTGGTCTGGTTATGTTTTTAGATATTTTGAGCGGGTAAGATTTTTATTGTTTTTTATTTTCTACTTAGCAAATGGAATAATACTACTCAGCCCTGTCCAGTGATACGTATCTGTCTTGTGTTCATTGGGCAGCAACTTCGAAAGTGATGTAGCTCAGAACACAAAGGATGAGTTAACACAAATTCTCTGCAGAAATTGTCTACTTAGATATGCTGCTGAACTCTTTCTCCCATCATCCTTTATTATAGGCCATGCCAACTAGGAGTTGGAGTTCAACAACCTCTGGAGGGCAACAGTTTAACATTGTGTAAAAATTGACATCAACGCCAACTCATTTTCCACATTAATTCATTACATCCAATAATGGGAGCATCTTGCCCCCAAATAATTCCAGTTTCAATATTTGTTTAGTAAGCAAATTGAAGGTACCCAAAATATTGTAGCATGTAGTAATCCTTTTTGAGGTTGCAGCTAGATTGGAAAGATAAATCTTTAATTAACTCCCTCCCCAAATACTCCTTCTAAGTGTTAGAATACTTTTTAAGAAAAAAAAGGTCTGGATGGCATTTGCAGAGGAGAATCATCTGAAATATTACTTTGGAAACAACATTTCAGGGATACGGAGGGTGTTATCATATTTCCCCCCCCAGCCAGTTCTCATGGCTGAACAATGTCAGAAAAATGCAGTATTTTTAAATTAGGCAGACATAAAAATAATTGCAGCATGAATAAAATAAAGATTAAATTTAGTGCAGTTGTATATACTGTAGATGTTCTTTATTTTTTACCCAGACCTTTTGGATCAGATTTCAATTTACTTTTCACATTTCAATTTACTTTTTGTTCTTCTGGAAGTTCCAAACTTTAATGTGGGGATAATTTAATCTTTGCTCTTTTCTATCCCAAAATCCATTTCTTCCTTGATTTCCTTGTCCTGGAGATTTGCCTACATTTTCCCAAAGGAATAAAACTTCATCATCTCAGAAAGGGAGAAGTTGGGGGCAAATGCCTTTTGCTTAAATTTGCCCATGTTTTGAGCAAAATGTTGGAGGTATATCCTACATTTAGTTCCAGCATTAGATAGGGTTTGATTAGATATCCTAGAAAATCTTCAACTCTTATGATTCTATGAATCAGGAACAATATACAAGCAACTAAATCTCTAGATAATTATGATTTCTCCAAAATTGTTGAAAAGGTAACTTTTTCTAAGTTACTAAAGGAATGAAAGGCCTTTTGTAGCAAATCCTTTTAAAGAAAATACCTCACTTTTGTACTTTATTGGAATGTAGACTTCATATGAATTTAGGATGGCTCATATAGTTTATAGTATAGATACATATGTTGGATGATATGAAAGTCCTTCTACAGTCAAAAATGAACAATCTGACACTAAATCAGGTTTTTGCCAAAATAAAGAACAGATGGAAATTGTATCTCCTGCCTAAAAGAGATTTGTTGATGGGCTTTTAAGCACAGGATAAATAAGTGCAGCAAGTTGGAACACCAAGTGTTATAAATACTTGCAGTAGCTGTATTCTTCTGTAATGGCTTCATTGTTTTGCCACAATAAATCTACTTTTCTGAATGTTCATGACATACTGTAGGTAATATATTATTGCAATGCTTTGCCTTGTCAGCCAAGAGAAGCGTGACAGCTGTGTCTTGACTGAAATGTTATTTTGTATTACATTCTTTCTTGTCCTAATTTGGCTGAATGCTGAACAGCAGTACAAGTTCCATGCAGTTTCTGTTAAGTGCATTAATCCCCCAACCAGTGGGAATTTTGTGATTTGGGTATTATTTTCCCTCTCTGTTCAGATCACAGTAATAATTTTAAGCATGTATGTGTTCTTGTGAAAAAATGTATTTTATATTCTAGAAAGCTAGAAATGCTAGAAATATATAGGGTTCTTTTCACCTTGCTGAGTTGTCTATTATAATACCAAAGTACCATTTTTTTAACGAAAGTTGCTACTGTTCACAATAAAATTGGCAAGCACAGGATTTATGATGACAACTATGGGGCATTAATGCACAAATAAATGTCAAGTTGCCAATTTATAATGCTTTATAAATAATCTTCATTTGTAGGTCTGTTGACCACGGAGACGTCCTCGGACAAGCGCTGGCTCTTCGGCTTTGAAACGGAGATGAGCACCGGCCCCTAGAGTCGGAAACGACTAGCACGCATGTGCGGGGGAACCTTTACCTTTACTTTTTATATACAGAGGAAATTCTTGCACTGTGATTTAAAAAGTAAGAAGTTGTAATGAAATATATGAACTAGTTTCAAATGGAGTTTCTGTATATGGGAAATCTGAAATCTGAAACACAGACATTAATGTTCTAAAACGGGTGTCAAACTCAATTTCATGGAGGGCTGCATCAGCATTGCGGTTGCCCTCAAGGGGCCGGGTGGGTGTGGCCAGGGTGGGCGTGGCCTACTGGGTGGGCGTGGCTAGAGTGCATATGGCCTACTGGGTGGGCGTGGCCAGCTCTACATCGTTGGCATCAAGGGGGCCTGGGCAGGAGTGGGACAGATCTGAGGGTCTCTGGCAGGAGGAGGGTCTCTGGGCCAGGGCCAAGGCAGTGGGGCCGTTCCCTCACTGTTTCCAGGATGGCTTCGCAGGCCACATGAAACCACTTCGCAGGCCGGATCTGGCCCCCGGGCCTTGTGTTTGACATGTCTGTTCTAAAACATATTGACACAAATGGGTGTTCAGGAAGGATTGGTGGATGGACGGGAGTTTAAAAAACATGAACTAAGTCAACCTTCCCAAATGGTGGAAACAAAGTGCTGTGGATTCCTGAAACTTCAGAGACCTGCACTTCTGTTCCCAGTCCTCATGACTAAACACATCAATCTTCTAAAGAAAAAAAACAATGGTTGAAAAGATTATACAATGTGGCATGGTGACTGAAGGATGATGACAGTATCTGGTAATGACCCATTAACATTAAAAGGTCTGCCTGGAAGCAGCAATTGATTTTGCAGCACAGATATCCTGGTTGTTCCCTATGGAGTCTTCCTTTTTTCTCCTCTTATACCTCCTAGCTTCCACAGAAGATGCTGGATGTGGCTAACTGAGTGCTTCACTTAGCTCACTTAATTATTCATATTGAAAACAAGTCTGGAGGTGGGCCTTGGAGGCTTAGCTCAGTTATTCGGATAATGCAGGGAAGGTGGGCTTTCTTTGATTTTATGCCAGCTTTTGTAAAAGGCATCAAAAAAATAAGGGGGAAAAAGACTTATGTTGAGATCTTCCTTTTGAGCAGTCTTATATAATTCTGGAATGTTATGACATCTCCCTGGCCAACGTTAGGGAGAATTCAATTTTACATTTTAAAAAACTAAATAAGTATCAGAAAGATGGGCAGAAAGAGAATACCCACATAGCCTCTGTTCCTCAAACTAAAAATACATGACAGAAACCACTTTCTGCCTTCTTGTGTGCACAACTTATAAAGCAAAGACTGCTGTTTTCCAGTGACACCTTTGTCAATAACCTGTGTGCTTTGTTTAAGCAGCTGCCAGATCAACTTTTTTGGAGGCCCCTAAAGCTGGCCAGCCTGTCATTTATTCTCTCCCACCCCCACCCTTTCTCCAGTTGCCGGTCCATGGCTAGTCAAAAAATAAAGAAGTTCTCTCTAGAAAACTGGGTCATGGGGGCGTAACCAGTACCATAGAGACTCTTGTTAAATATTCCTTACTAAATTAACATGTTGGAATATGTTTCTTCAGTTTTGTTATGGCCATTTTGCTTTTCAACTGCCAGAATGTAATGTAATGTATCCCATACATTACAAAAATGCATTAGTACCTTTGGGAGAAGATTTTATTAATTCTCATTCTTTAGGAAATTCTAATGTTCTCCACTTATATTGAGACTGCAAGTCAGAATTCAAATCCATCATCAGAAAAGGTTAGATTGGCTAACAGTTCTAGCAACTGCACTCACACAACACATTTGGAGGGCACCAGGGAAGGTATAAATAATATATGAATCTTTCACATACTCAGTATATGAAAACTTTTTACACACCTTTTTAATTCCTTCCTAGGACATTTTGAGGAGTAAAATCCTAGGAAGAGAATAAAAATCTGCAGCTCACCAGGATGGCAGGAGCCTCAGTAAAAGTGGCAGTGCGGGTGCGTCCTTTCAATTCCCGAGAAATGAGTAAGGATTCCAAATGCATCATACAAATGACAGGAAACACCACAAGTGAGTAACTTCTCCATCATTTTCTACTAGATACTTCAAATTGCATTTGAGCCTCTTCCATGTGTGATTGATATTAATCAAAGAGGGTATGTGAAACAGCTTAGTCAATGAGGTTTTGTAATTTACTATACAGATAGAATAATTTAATCTTTCATAAAATTGTACCAAGCATTGTCCTGTGGGAAAAATATTTAACTATTTTGATATGTTTGTTTCCATGATACCATTTCCTAATAATGGCAGGAAGTTGGATTAAAGCTTAATAAGAAACTGAAGTGTTTTTTTTGCTTCATGTGGAGAAAGCTTTAACTGTAACATTATGCAGTGCTAAGGCATAATTTTGAATAATTTTATTTTCTAAGTAGAACAGAAGGATCAGGTCTGCAACATTTGAAGAGAGAGATGCGGTAGAAGCTCCTATCTCTTGGACAGTGATTGGGAGGTTGTTGAAAATGAACCATTCTCCTTTGAGCTGGACATTTTCCATTTGGCTAGCATAATGTTGCAAGGTCATTTAGAGTTTTCTCCCACCTCTATATTAATCAGTTAATTAAACATCAACATTGGCATTAATATTGACACTAAATAATCAATTGCTATTAAGGTAAACCATGAAATCCATCTGAATTCGATATAATTGTGGTTCCTGCTTCTGAAGTCTTGGTACTTTAACTTTCTCTATGATTTTTTTCTAATATGACGATTAAAATAAAATAAAAAATAAAAATTAATTTGACTACTGTAATTAAATAATCAATTCCTGATTGTAAAGCTCATTATCTGGTCCTCTAAATAAATGTAGCAAGTTTAACTCTGGAGAGCATTTAGTTCTTTGTTTGGTGATAATACTTGTTTCCCCAAAAATTATTCATCTCCCCACTAGACATAAAAGAAGTAGGACAGGGCAGAAGAGTTGTGGGATTCTTGATTTCTCAGTAAACCTCTTAAAATAATCCATTTTAAAGACAATCTAACAGCATTGTTCCTGGCATCTGCATGTAGACAGCAAAACCATTTCCCCCCTGCAGGAGAAAGGCATCTAGAGCAGAGGAAAATAGTCCTTAATCCCTCTAGCTGGGTATGAAAGCCCCTCCTTTTCGTACTTTATGGGCTTGCAGTTCTGTCTGCTTAAGTCTTAGGTAGAGGAGAGGCAGCAAGGAAATATGAGCTGGTTCCTGAGAACAGAGACTTTTTTTTAAACCTCTTTTGGGGGTATTCACAGAAGGGATGAAGTATGTGTTCTGTAGGCAATCAAGCTGTTGCAGTGGTATTCCAAATCTACTATTGAAAACAGAGGTGGTTGGTCCTTGAGGATCTACGTATTTAAATCTTGTTTTGTATCCATCAATGAGGCATCTTAAAAATGACTCTGCAGTGTTTCAGTTTTGGCTTAATGAAGGCCCCCTTTCATTATATAAACTTATATAATGGTAGTTTAGAACAGGCAGTTATTGAACAGGAATTGTCCACCATGGCTGTGGAGCATAATTGGAAGAGAAGGATGGGTACAGGAGGAAGTACATCCTTGCAGCGGTAGAAGCAACACCAGGGAGTGTCAGCACTGCAAACGCAAAGCTGTGTATGATTAATCTGCCAGCACCCTGCATCATAAACTGCTCCCAGTAGCAACTCTACATGTACATAGTAAGTGACTAAGGTATTTGTCTTGGTAAAAAACAGATTTTCTCCTTGCCCAGCTGAATTTCAGCTGCTCAGTTATTTTACTATATTTTACTAAATTGGGAGTAAAAAGGAGTAAAAGGACGCTGAGGCAAATTGCTCACATTTTCACCCTTTCAGTGCCCAGACTTCATATAAGATAGACTGCTATTTGGGGAACCTATTGTAGCTCCGTTTCCAGATAACTCTCAAAATTCTCTAATTTTTTTTATTCTGGATCCCTGTTTCTTAGTAGATAACTGTGGGCCATGGCACTTGCTGAGCTTTTGATTCTGCCACTATTCCTTTATTCAAATGTTAGGTAACTCTTGATGCTATTTTCCTTTTTGTCATAATGTGCCAGCTGTTATAATGGTATACTCCTAAATCCTATTTATGCCCATGATGGTTTCTTTTGACTGAACATCTAGGTATTATGATCAAGTTCCAATCACAAGATATGCAAATAGCTAGGGCTTCTCTCCTCTTCTCCTTTCCATCTCTCTTCTCCCAGCTGCTGTAGGGACTGGACTTTTAGGTGTATTATATAACAGGTAGGAGTGGAGGCTGACAGAAAACAGGAAAATAAACAATTGGAAGAAATTCTGGATTCATCTGCCTACTTATCTGCAGTTTTGAAGGGACAATAGAAATCTCTAGATCATTGCCTGGCCATTCCATGCATAGATTTATAAAGAAATATGATTACTTAATGTTAGTCTGTGTCTAATATTGACTAGAAAGGACTATTACAAGTATTTATGCAATAGTGTGCTTCTGCTATGAAAGTTACCACCGTTTTTGTTTGTTATTTTAAATTTTGTAGACATGGGTGTCATTAGAATGTATGCAGATTTTATATTGTTAAAATAAATATATAAGCCATATTAGGAACCTGGGAAATAATTCCTAACAGTGATGGAGGGAGAATGAAAGGTATATCTGTCTTGCAATAGGGATATGGAAGCAGAGAAAATACAAAAGCTGGTAGTATAATCAGGAAACAAACAAACAAGTAAATATGATGTTCACCAAACACTAAGTCAAAAATTATCTATATTGTTAGAAATGACCAGCCTAGAAATGATCATTCCAGAGCTGAGACAGGATACAGTGTCAATACCAACTCTATTTACTTTGGTCTATACAAATCTTGGTAGAACTTTAGCAGAGAATATACGATTGGTATGGGATTTAGACATTCAGATAGGCAGAGCCAAACTTTCCCATTTCCCTTACAGATGAATTGCTCTCTGCCCTTAGATATTTCCAAATGACTTCTGTAAGATTCTGTGTGTCCCACATAGAAAAGTCTTCTCCCTAGCTCATATACTGCAGGTGTTCTTCCTGCTAAAGTGACAGCTGGTCAATATGTCAAACTTCTATATGAAAGACAAGTATGTATTTGCTCATACATAGAAGTTGAGCCTAGTTCATAGATCCTTCTGAAGTGCCCACTATACCTTTGGGTGATCAGAGTTAATATATCCCCTTTCGAGCCTGATACTCTACTCATGGAGATTGAGGTATTCTTACAATACAACCAATTTCAAAGGCAGTAGTAGAATTTTTATCCATAGCCTTAACTTTGCTTGCAGATAACTGGCTATTTAGACCCTCTAGCTTAAGGTGAGCCTTCAGAAACAGTTGGGATGAAACGGTATACCACTTTCCCTGTTGCCAAACATCATCCCTGCTTCTGGTTTCCTATTGCCAATTTAGTGGTGGAGACCTCAAGGATTATGGTCCTTGGTGACTGTAACTTGCCTAACAATGTTGAATCTGGGGTAGCTCAGGAGTTCATGACCTCCACGGCAACCAGGGACTGTCACAAATAATCAAAGGCCCAATGCACACTAGAGGTCTCATGTTAGATCTGGTTTTGTCTTGGACAAAGTCAGCTTGTTGCCATGGACAGATCATTCTTGGGTTGCCTCCAACTTGCTGGGAACACCTACAAAGTAGGGAGAAAGGATCTGTTCAATTGATCCTCTCCAAGTGACTAAGCATGCACCCTCTCCCTCTCCTGAGCATCTGACAGACAGTTCAACTAAAGTCCTGGCTGCAGCCTGGGAAAGGCATGTGATAGAGATCCTGGAGTATATTGCTTCTATGTGGTCTCTGCCTGTGTATTTGGGGTACATTTTGTTTTTCAAAGATCTCTGGGTGATGAACAACTAGAAGCAATGACTATAGTGCTGTTGGAGAAAGACAAGAGTGAATCTGACAGAACATCAGTAAGGCCCTTATCTGGGCTTATGTCATGGTAATAAGGCTAGTGAGATTTTGCTATTTCTTCACCTTATTGTGTCAGCTGATAGCCATTTCACTATTGATGGGGTTAAGCCAGAGGATCGTCTACAGGGCTGTAGTGAGGAATATGAATGCTGTCTGGCAGACAGAGTCACTCAAATGTGGTCAGAGTTGAATTCTGACTGGGCAAGTCTAAGTAACTTGTTCAAGGCACAGTGATATTATCTGTGCTTGATTCTGATATACCCAAGGAAGTGGACGAGGTCCTTATGTTTGTTAGTTTGACCACCTTTTTATTAGATCCTGGTCCCTTATGGATTATTAAGACAGTCCAGAAGATGACCATAGGGTGGGTTTATGCAGTGGTTTCATTTGAGAAATGGTGTGATTCCACTTGTAGGAGGCTGTGGTATGAACCCTTCTGTGTTGCATAATTATCAGCCAGGTTCCAATCTTTCCTTTTTGGGGAAAAATATGGAAACAGTGGTTGGACAACAACTACAGAGGATCTCAGAATAAATGTATTATCTGGATCAGTTTCAAACTGGGTACAGTATGGAAATAGTGCTGGTTCTGATTGTTGATGATGTCTCAGTAGCTTTTGATGCTGTCGACCGTAATATCCTTCTAAACTGGTTGTATGGGGGGTGTATGGGTTGTGGGGATTAGAAATAAGAGGCATTTGATCTAATGGTTCACATCATTCCTCAGCAATTGGTTGCGCTTGGTGTGGATTCAGAGGACAGAATGCCTCCATGACCCTTCACACGAGGAGTGTCCTAGGGCTCTATGTCCTATTCTGTTTAACATTTATATGAAATTTTGGGCATGGTCATCTGCTAGTTTGAGACCCAGTATCATCAGTATACTGATCATATCCAGCTCTATATCTCAACACTGAGCTGCACAGATGAAGCTGTTGACTCATTCAGAATGGGATGGAGGCTGTTCAGGATGGGGTACAACAGACTTTGACTCAATCCTGACAAAACCGAATGGCTATTTTTCACCCTCTGGAACAGGATCTTCTCCCCTGACATAAGGGCGCTCTGTTTTAGGGTTCTGGAAAGCTATTAAAAGCTGGCTTTGATCCTAGGCCTGGGGTTGATGTATTATTGTACATCTGGGTCTTATTTGTGTTGTTTATAAGACTGTTTTAATATAATGTAATGTTTTATTTGGTTTTATTGAATTGACCAGTTTTATGCTTCCCAGAGTCCATTGGAATTATAAAGGTAAAGGTAAAGGTTCCCCCGCACATGTGTGCTAGTCGTTTCCGACTCTAGGGGCCGGTGCTCATCTCCGTTTCAAAGCCGAAGAGCCAGCGCTTGTCCGAGGACGTCTCCGTGGTCATGTGGCCGGCATGTTGTTGTTGTTGTTAGCTGCGAAGTCGTGTCCGACCCATCGCGACCCTATGGACAACATTCCTCCAGGCCTTCCTGTCCTCTACCATCTTCTGGAGTCCATTTAAGCTCACGCCTACTGCTTCAGTGACTCCATCCAGCCACCTCATTCTCTGTCGTCCCCTTCTTCTATTGCCCTCGATCTTTCCCAGCATTAGGCTCTTCTCCAGTGAGTCCTTCCTTCTCATTAGGTGGCCAAAGTATTTGAGGCTGGCATGACTAGACGCCAAAGGCGCACGGAACGCTGTTACCTTCCCACCGGAGTGGTCCCTATTTTTCTACTTGCATTTTTATGTGCTTTCGAACTGCTAGGTTGGCAGAAGCTGGGACGAGTAACAGGCGCTCACTCTGTTACGCGGCACTCGGGATTCGACCCGCCAAACTGCCGACCTGATCGACAAGCTCAGCGTCCTAACCCACTGAGCCACCGCGTCCCCTATTGGAATTATACAGCTAATAAATTTGAATGAATGAATGAATGAATGAATGAATAAATAAAATACATGCTGTTTATTTTTTCCCTGGAAAAAATAGTAAATACTGTTGTTTGTAGAAAAAAGGAAGAAAAAAAGAGAGTTAATACTTCTTTATTCCCATTTTTCAACCTCTTGCTTCTGCCACAAAAAGCTGGTTTCCAGCACTATATTTTTTATTCAATTGAATAGTCATTCTCTTTTGAGAGGTGTTTGGGATGACCAACGTAATTCTGCCTTTCCTTTTAATAAGCCACCTTCAGTTTTGTTTGCATTATTTTTTTTTCTATTAAGAGTGAGACAAGGGGGCTTCCGGTTCCAGTTTTCAGCATGGCCAGATGCGTGAGGGAATGCTCCCCATGTCATCTGGATTTCTTCATCAGGGGACCCCTGTAAAGGGGTCGAAAGTTGCCCTGGAGGGGTGATGAGCAGGGGAGAGGTCTCTCCAGTCAGCAGTAGAAGGGCGGTGGCCCTCCTGGTGGCTTGGAGCAACTCTCCGAACCGATGAAGAAAGGATCGGCCATTCCCATGGCCCATCGTTTCAGCCGTTTCCTGCGGAAGCCAAAATTACAACAAAGCACTTGAAAGCACTTGAAAACTGGGTGAGAATTGCCTTCTTCCTTTCCTAATTGTCTACTTTTTCCTGCCAAAAGCTCCTTGAATTTGCTTCCACCAGCAAGGAGAGAGGAAGGGAGCTTTTTTCCCCCCCACCCTCCTTAAGGGCGGCCTTTGATCACACCAGGAGAAAAAAAGAAAACCTTGCACTGAATAATACTATTTAATTCGACTTACTTCCTTTCTATTTTTGGCGACCCAAAAATCCTATCCTTACAGGAACTGGCTATTCTGTCTATTTGATTAAAAAAAGGGAGAAAAGAGAGAAAAGAGCTACTTAAAAGTTACTTAAAAGTACTCAAAACTGATAAATGTACTCTGTCTGAAAAAGATTTTAAGTATGCTGGGGACATTTTGTGGCCTTTTTGGCAAATAAATCTGTTTATTTTGGAACTGCCCTTGACATTATCAGCTAAAGATAAAAACCTGAAACAGCTGGAGGTGAACTGAAGGCTTGTGGAGGTGAACATTTACTGACTTTTGTTTAAAAATTAGCCTCCACTAAGGACTATTTACCACTACTTCAAAATGGAGACTGATCAGCCGCAAACCTCACTTGACTATAAGCTCATATTAGAAACAATCCATAAAATTTCTGAGATGTTTATCTCCAGGCTGGAAAATTTAGGTGCCAACTCCAATTTACAAGCTGTAACCCATATTTCAACTAAAGAATTTACAACGCAGAATATAACAAAACTGGAACAAATTACTACGAGACAGAGGAACACAAGGTACAACAAGATATTGAAAAAGTAATACAAAAAAATTGACTCTATCCAAAGAATTGACAACTCTAAAAGTACAAGGAACTATCACTATGGCAAATAACCTTAAGGACCAACAACAAACTATGGGAAAACTTAATACTCAACTTTTGACTCCATCAAAAGAGCCTATAACGTTAGAAGTATACTATGTGCAAGATAGTGATGCTAACTTAGAGGACATGAAAGATCAACAAAGACAGTTTCCTGAAAGCCTAGATAGTCAAGCACTAATTACAAAACTGGATAAGACTCTCTACTTAAAGCAGATGAACCCAGACGGAAGAGGAATCCAGACCGAACTGAAGATAAAGTTTTTAGAGCAAATACAGAGACTAGAACTAACAGGGCAACAACATAATGATTACAAATGGTTTGGTTTTTGTGGATCACTGATGGCTAGATGGCCTCCTTTGATTCAAATAATATGTATTGGAGTGAAGGGAGACCTATCTGGCAATTTAAAGGCCTTGGTCTAGAAACCTGACTGGCAAAAAAAGAAAGCCAGAGTTAGATTTAAAAAGTGAGTTCTTAGAGAACCATTAAAGGCTATCCTTTTAGTAATCAGTGATCTGTCAGGATCTTAAATAGAAAATGTTTATGAGATAGAACTAGAATGTGTTTATGTATCTATTAGGCTTATTTTAGACATTATAATTTGTGCACTGACATAATGGAAATTTGGTTTATAGATCCCATGTTTGATGTTAAAAGATGTTTGATTATTCTATTTAAGAATTAATAATTAGCTAAAATTAACAGAATCTGGTTGTGTATAAATAGTTGTAGAATGATAAACATAGGCTGTGGTCCTGTCAGTAACGTGTGATGTATTAAAATGTGAAACAGACAGTGTTTATTAGGTAGAACATAGCTACGCAGTCACTGTGTACATGTTAGATGCTATAGTTTTTGCTGTAATGAAATAAGGAAATTTGGGTTGTGAATATTATTTGGGATGTTAAAGGCTAAATTTGCATAATATAATTAAAATCAAAATTAGGTAAAACTTAATAACAGGACATAGATATATCTCAATGAAATTGAATTGACAAATTTTTTAACTGACCATGCTATTTCTAGAAATTTATTAGTTTAAACTGGTTGTATGAAATGTTAAGGGAAATTGAGAAGGATGTTTTGATAGTGTAACCTGAATTATGTACTGAAAACTCTGTTACTGAATCTCTGATTACCCAGTCACCATGATGCTTTCTAAATATGTAGATTTTAACTGAAAAACCAATAAAACTTGGTTGTTGTTGTTTTAAAAAAAGAGTCAGACAAGGCAGTATCTGCATGCTTGTGCAGGGAGAAAAAAAGAGCTGTGCATTATTTCCAGGAGATCATTAACATTCTTTCCCCAAAGCAAGATCTTTTCAGCGTGCAGCTGAATGTGTTGAAAAAACAGCTTCTATGCTTTTCTCCCTTTGACTGCTGTTGAGCTGGCTATTGTAGCTTTTGGAGCTCCTCTTACTAAAGAATAAATCTTTCTTAATCTGGTGATATGAAGGTCCAAAAGTTTCCTTTCAAAGTCAGAAGCATGCAGCAATATTTGGTCAAGAACTCAAGAATTTTTTAGGCTCTACCTAAAATCTTTAGCACCTTCATGTGTCAAGTTTTAAAATAATGAAATTACTTATCTCTATTATGTCTTCCAAAAACCAAAAGAGATCCATTTCGCACAAGAAGTGTTTGTTCTCTGTAATTAATTCCAAAATCTTATTATAAATATTCCAAATTTATCTGGACCCTTGGTCCATTTATAACTTTCTAAGATCAAAATCTTATTTGGCTTTTTGCTGTTTATTTCAGATTCTTTATGTGCTTAAGGCTAAGCTTATACTGTAATTATTTGTACATATGGGCAATCTCCCAACCTCTCCTTAATCAGAGAGGTTCCAAGGTTTCTTGGTTTTTGCTGTGGCTGTTGGTTCTGCCTTTGCAGAGCAATCTTCAGTTTGCCATACCTCCCTTGGAAGTCTCCAGGGTGTATTAGATCACAATATTTTGTAACGGAAGAATGTGTTACTACTGCAGCATCTGTGGTTGCTATTATCTTTTGATGTGGTTTCTAAAACAAAACCTTAAATATGTTATTTTCTCTTCCCCCAAAGTGGCCATTTTTCATCTCTGAAAAAGGGGGAAATGTGTGTCCCCTAAATAAATCAAAATAGGAGAGAGATTTGAATAAAATGGATTTGCATAAAATAGGCTTGTGTTCATTAAGATAAAAGATACCTATTTAATTTTTACTGGGGAAGATGATAGTCCTGGATTCTCTATGCCTAGCTAGTTAAGCAAGGATGAACCGGTGTGTTTAGGGTTGGGCAGGAGGCAGACTTTCTAGTCTTGTCTGTAGTCTTGTAG
Organism: Vipera berus; assembly: GCF_964194415.1. Classification (NCBI taxonomy): domain Eukaryota; kingdom Metazoa; phylum Chordata; class Lepidosauria; order Squamata; family Viperidae; genus Vipera; species Vipera berus. Next base: position 42,837,430 of record NC_138207.1, read on the forward strand.
ACCATCCTGCTTAATTTGTTTTCAGATTCAGTCAAGATTGGGTAGGTGTTGTCATATGAGCTGGGCTTATAGACAGGTTTGTTCTGCAAAATGTTATGAGCCTATTAAACTTCACAGTGAAAAATCAGAAAGAACATTGGTTCATAAAGTTACAGCCTTTGTTGTTTGTACAATTATGTTCAGAATATGCATAATAAAATAAGCTTGAACTTTTGGTAAAGGAAGACAAATGTGATTTAATAGATATAATAGAGACTAATGGGATCAGTTCCACGATTGGACTATAGCAGTTGAAAGATGCAGTTTGGCAATTTGTTCAAAGGATCAATAGAATAGGAAGAATAATATATTCATTCCTGTTCAGATATTCAAGTAAATGAGCTTGGCCATGCTACAGAGAACATCTGTGATAGAGAAATAAAGAGAGTGCTGTTTTTATTTATTTATCTGCTGATGTTCATCCAACAACAGATGTGGATTATGCTTTTTAAAAGCAAATTTCAGTATCTCAAAGAGGCATGAATAATTAGCCCAACTTGTGTTGGAGGGCAAACTCTGCTAAATATGACCTTTTCAGAAAATTCCTAACTTTTCTTTCAGAGGTTGGAGGGAAGTAGAAAATGATCAGCTACTCCTAACCTAATACTAATCTGTAAGGAAGAAGTAGTCAGTGGAAGTAGCAGAAATATTGTAGGAAGTGATCATATAATCCTGAAGTTCTTGGTTTTAATACAAACAATGGCTGAATTCAGAAAATCAGAAGTTTTAAAACTCAGAGCAATGATAAATAGATTTCCATAGGAGCGAGAGGGGAAAAAACCCAGATGCTTGGGAGTTCTGAAAAAAAGGGAAAAAATTCAAATGCAAGTAATTCCAATAAGAAAAATAGAAGACAGAAGTAGAAATCAATATGGCTACTCAAAATGCTTTGTGAAGACTGAAGACCAAAGGACAGGTCCATATGGGGAGTGTAAAATTGCAGGGAAGATGTTACGAAAGCTACAATTCAGAATGAGCTAGGTTACGAAGGATGCCTTGAATAATAAGAAGGGTTTCTTTAGAGATATTCAAGCAAAAGGAAAGAAATGGATCACTACAAGTAATCCTTGACTTCAAGTGGTGATACCTCCACAGTCATATGACCACATTTTGGTTGCTTGGCATCCTATGGTCATGTGACCATGGTTTATGGCATTGTTTCTAGAAACAGTTGTTTAGTTCTGGTTTTCAGCACATAATGTCATTACAGTCAATGGATTGACTTAATGATTGCTGTATTCACTTAACGTCAGCCATGTTTGCTTTACGGCCACCACATTTGCTTAAAGTTCTCTGTGTGGATGCCACTTCCAGAAGTCAATTCTGGGTCTGGGCAACAAAAAATTGGCTACCGGTTCTGCCAAACTGGTGTGAACCGGCTGAATCCCACCAGTGTTTAATGGGTTTATTAATATTCCCTAGCAATTCCCTTCACCAAAAATCTGGAACTGTCCCAATTAAGTTCAACCACAAGCAGACCAATGCTAGTCCACAGAGCAATGGCCAATAGAGTCCACAAGGCATTTGAAAGTTTCCCAATAAAAATAAACTCATTAGGCAAAATTAAATCCACAATACAAGAGGGTTTTTGAGGCAAGAAAAGTCCAGAGTTCACAAAGTACAATCCAAGTCTGTCTGTCAATCCAAAATGAGGCAGGAATCACAACGACCAGAAAACAGAAGGCTAAATAGCCAGCTTCCAGTGCAGCCCATCAAGAAGTGCGAGGCCTTATCCTCAAAGTAATCTGGCTGGCCTTCACTGCTCCTGCCTTTTCTCTGCCCTACGTGTTCTTGGATCGGGTGCAGAAGGCAGTTCCTCCTCCTCATCCTCCTTGACCAGCTGCAGTTTCATGCTTTCCTCATTTGACACCTCAGGGCTGTCCTGCTGCAGCTGTGCTTCAGCCAAATCACTCTCAGATTGTTGCTTAGAGCCACTGACCAATTCCCCTCCTGATGTGCCAGGAACTGGTTATCTTCCCCCGAGCTGACATCTGAAGAGTTTCTGGGGAAGCATCCAGTGGAGTCATCACATCTGTGTTCTTTGGAACCTTGCTATGAGATTTTATATTTTATAAGTTCCCAAATTTCCACTAGGAGCTGCTGCCCTGCCTGTAACACCAAGTGTCAGAGGAAAGTAAGATTGATGAGGAAAAACTGAAAGGTGATGAAGGAGAGTGCTTGGGGATTAGAGGAAGGAACATCTTTCCCTGCCCAAAGTGGTCACTTGCCCTATGAGTCTGTGCCATTAATTACAAGCACAGCAAAACATCTTGGATTTTACCCTTGAAACTGTTGTTAGATATTTCAAGGCTAACACTTTTTAAACATTGGTACAACCAAGGACTACATAAGGCTGTGGAGTCCTTCTCTGTCTTATGATTTCAACATTTTGAACATTTGTAACATACGATTTCAACATTTCAAATAACTTGATAGCTCCATTTTTAAGAGCAGGACCTTTGCTTTGGTGGCCATGCTCACCATTTTGATTCCCCTTGGCAGTTTCCTTAGCAACTGCTGGTTTTTCAGAAAGGCTTATCATTAATTCAGGGCACAGGGTTGCTTTATTTGGTTCATTCCCTCTGGCCTTTACAATTTATTGTTATAAACACAGTTCATTCTCCAGCAATGCACCATATGTGAGGGAGGCCATTTTATGCCAGGCAGATATGAAATAAAATGAATCATGACAAATAGCCATTTGTGGCAAACCTGAGGGAGGGGAGGGAAGGAAGGAAGGAAGATGAGTTGAAAGAAAAGGATATGGTTGAGCAAATGTGCAGGAAAGGTCATGCCTGCTTTATCTGAAGTAGGGGAAGAAACAAAAACTCATTTCTTCAAGGGTAACCAAGAGCAAAGGTTGTGTGAGTTTGGGGTTTTTTTTGCCTCCAGCAGCAGAAAAACATGTGAACATCCTTAGCAGTTGTTTCTTTTAATTAGTTTTTAAAGTTATAAAAGGGTTTTAAAAAATACAAGGAAATTTTTTCTTTTTTCACGTTGAATACCACTTTGAATTGATATATCAGATACATTCTCTGGGCATCCTTGTTGAAATAATGTTTTTTCAATATTCTATCAATTTTTTTAAACAATTGAATGTCAGTTTGAGGATCTTGTCATTGCTTCTGGACTCATATCCTTGGAGTCTTTGATTTGGTGGAAGACAACTACAAAGCAAATAGCTATCTTTTTAAATTCACTTGTGCATTTGGCTCCTCCCTAGATGAAGAGTTTTGTTCCTGACCCTTCAGATTGATCAAAATGTATATCACTGGTGATATGGGATGCCAAATAATCATTTTTGTACGTATGTATGTCTCTCTCCATGTGATATGCTTGTTTGCCATGGTGAAAAATTGTTTTTTTAATTGAAAAGTTTTAAAATACATTTTTAAAACATATACCCCATCCACCCCACCCCAAAGTTAGTCTCAAACCATAGTTCAGATAAAGCTTTATGCTTTATTTCTCAGAATTCCCACACATATTTTGCCTCAAACAGCAAAACCTGTAAAGGTACACCAATAACTTCAAGTTATAATTAGGAAAATACTGAAAACCCTTTATTACTGGAGATTTCCAATCTAATGAATTTTAGATGTGATGGGAAGACTACTGCCTTTCTAAATTTTCTCTTGAAATTAAAATTGTGTTTTTCTGACATCTCCAATTCCAGCAAGTACCAAGAGAGAAACAAGATTGGAGCAGGCTGACATGAAGCATATAACCATGCATAATATTTTTATTAGTTATGTGGACTTTTCAGCGGTATGAAAATGATTCCAAGTGTGAATAAGTAGGACTGCATCAACTGTGGTAAGAGTCTGGCAGCTTCCTGAGTAGACCAGACAGGAACATGACAAGAGGAGCTAATTCTACTTTATTGTAAGGCTACATTAACAGAATCTTCCAAGTCAGAAATTACAATTCTCTCACCTTCTCTCTCTATATTTATATTTATTAAATTTTTATACCGCCCTTCTCCCGAAGGACTCAGGGCGGTGTACAGGGCAATAAATATTAAAAAACAAAGTACAAAAGTTAAAAAACAATTAAATAATTATGCCCGATATATACAATAATAAAACCATGTTAAAAACCCAACCCCATCAAACCAGGCCGGATTGCTCAAATAAGTAAGTTTTTAGATCCCGCTGGAAGGAGCGAAGGTCGGGGGCCATCCGGACCTCAACCGGCAAGCGGTTCCACAGGTCTGGCGCACCCACAGAGAACGCCCTCCCCCTAGGGGCCACCAGTCGACATTCTTTGATCGGAGGCACCCTGAGGAGGCCCTCTCTGTGGGAGCGCACTGGACGGAGGGAAGTTGACGCCGGCTGCAGGTGCTGCCGTAGGTAATCCGGACCCATGCCATGTAGGGCTTTGTAGGTCATTACCAACACCTTGAATCTCACCCGGAGGGCAACCGGCAGCCAATGCAGCTCGTGGAGCAAAGGTGTAACATGGGAGTATCGGGAGACTCCCAACACAACTCATGCGGCTGCATTCTGCACCAGTTGGAGCCTCCGAGTGGTCTTCAAGGGCAGCCCCATGTAGAGAGCATTACAGTAGTCCAAACGAGATGTCACGAGCGCATGAGTGACTGTACGCAAGGCATCCCGGTCCAGATAGGGCCGCAACTGGCGCACCAGGCGGACCTAGGCAAAGGCCCCCCTAGTCACAGCTCCAATAGGCAGCATCTCTTCCCCTTATCTCTCAAGGCCATTCCCACATAACATTATGGAGTCTGATCACAGTTACTGTTAGCTTGTTTGTATTTATCGAGTTTCTAGGTGAGACAAGGGCATAAAAACTGTGTTTTATTTCTGAGTATCAGATCCATACTTTATTGTTTGTGTGTATGTATACTCTGGATAGATTGGTAAATGAACTAGTTAGTTTTGTTAAGTTTCTTTTAGCCCAGAAAAAAGTAAGATGGGGAAAAATATTTATTTAGCCCTGTCTGGAGATGATGTTGGGCAAATGTGGACATGAATGGGGAAGAGATGGTGCTACTTACATTTTTAGCATTAGATAAGATAACCCTTTATTGTCATTTTTTTACTGTGGGCACAACGATACACATCAAAAATGAAATTTAGTTGCCCACTCTCAAAGTGAAACATATACATGACACACACCTAAACATACTATATACAACATATGTATAGACCCACACCCTTACATATACATAACAAATATTAAATACTGTCCATCTTGAATATATAATGGAAGGAGGAAGCTTGAGAGTTCACAAGATTAATGCTGTATGGAATGAAACTATGGCTGAATCTGGAGAGGATGTGTAGTGTCCCAGCTAATCTTACGGACCCTGCACAAGCAGCGCTTCTGTGCTATGTCCTGGATGGAAGGGAGGGAACTGCCAATGATGTTTTCAGCCATCTTCACCACTCTCTGTACTGCCTTCCTGTCTGAAGCAGTGATGCTTCCAAACCAGACTGTGATGCTGTATGACAGGATGCTGTCGATCGTCCCCCTGTAGAAAGTGGTCAGGACAGGGGAAGAAAGATGTGCTTATAATCCAGTTGACTATGCTTCTGTATGTCCTGAATTTTAAAACAACATTGCCCTTTTTACTCTTAATCTTGCTATCCTTACATGCTTCCCTCTGTATCACTTATGGAGGGGTGTGTGCGCACCTTTGTCCTTTTCTTTTTCTTCTTTGAAAATGAACCTGTCTGTTCTGTACCAGCCTGCTACTGGCCCTGCAGAAAAGGCAGGGACAACCCCTTTACAAACGGCAAGAGGCTGGAATAAAGCCTGCCAAATTTATTAACATAAAACAGACACCAACCATGAAACAGGAGCTATGAAACAGGAACTATCCAAGCGGTTGCCTTCAGCAAACCAGCCCTCCCACACATTCCCCTTAAATACAGCTCAGGGCGTGGCCTCTCTCTGCCTCCTTCTGAGGTGCCCCATTGCCTTCCTCTGTTTACTCCTGATTGACTGCCTCCTGCGTCGGGCGTCCTTGAACAGGGCCAGCTGTGGGTCATCTTCATCCACGCTGTCAGGCTCACACAGCTGGGTCTCCACCAGCTGAGGGCTCTGCGGAGCCTCAAAGCCATCATCAGCAAGCTCTTCAACACCCCCCTCCTCCTCCTCTGAGTCATCCGACCCAACTGCCGAACCCACAGGCTGACCCTGAATCACAACACTGTCATTGGTGCAATTGAGTCTACATAATGAAAAGAATTTCTAATTCGAATGATGCATCATCTTCCTATTAAATTGTAATTCTTGACTCCGCACCTTTTATTCTGAAAGGTCATCCAAATGATGTATAAAATTATAGAGTTGCTTCTTTTTTAGGCTTGCCATTATTCCATATTTCGTGCCTCTTCTGTTTAAAATGCAGTAAACAATTAAGAGAGATTGACAAAGCCAAGTCAGTCTCAGTTCTTAGATTGCCATAGTAACATTCTTGACATCAGAAGAGAAATGTGTGCAGAATTCTAAAGTATGCTTATGGTTCACCAGGAGACAAACGTTTAGTGCTTGAGTGCCTCTCAGTCCTCATTACCATTACTTCTGAAATCAAACTGCTAGAAACAGTATCAGAACTGGAGATCGGTTGATTTAAACTTCTGCACTAAGATGGTTGCACTGACCCATTCATAACTTGGATTCCCAACTCCCTATGTTAAGAATATTCATAGGAGATATAATGATTGAACCTGGAACCTTATGCATGCAAATAAACTGTTGGCTGTAGCCTTATTCTGCTGGCAATGAGAGTACACTTTGCCATAGACTGGAGTTATCTTTAACATTTTGGGGTGCCTATTTTGGGTATATTGATAATGCAAAATGGGCATGAGCAGAATTTGGGGCAAGAGGAATCATGTTTTTTTGAACAGTTTGGGGAATGCCTTTGTTTTGTTCCCTTGCTGCAGGAGTTCATTCACTTTACACAAATATTCTTATAGATTTAACAAATACATTAAATAACTAAGGGTATGTCATACATTTTTTCTTATCCCTTGATCTATGTTCAATTAAGCATTCAGTTTATTTTCTTCTAGGTTTTGCTTTTTGGGATATGCAAAACACTTTGTGCATAAACCATCTGTACAGAGTAGTTGTTTTACAATGACAAATGTTCAAACTGAAGCATGCAGGTTTCAAGCAGAAATGTTTGGGGTTGTATCCCAAGGAAAAAGCCATGAGTATTAGCAGTGGCAAGTAGTAGTTAAAGGTGTTATTGAAAGAAAAACTCTGGGCGAAATGAGGGAGAGGGGAGCAGGCTAGTTAGATATATACGTTTATAGTCAAATTGGCTGCTGCTACAACTGCTACTGTTGTTGCTTCAAGTGCAACATATCCAGCTGCCTGTACCCCCGTCCCCCACCAAAATTTCTGGCATCTGCCTCTTTCTACCTCCTTTTAGCTGTCACCACCAATATCTCTATATCAGATTGATTTTTCCAACATTGTAAGATGACCACCCATCTCAGTAAAGCCACAGTTTATTGAAGTAAATTACTTAAGTATTATATACCCCATATTTATGAAGAACTATTGCTTATTACTGTTTTCCTACACTTTGCAAAATGCTGTTTAATCCAAAAAGGAATATTGTGATTGATATGCATGTCTATGTTCTAGACTTATTTTAGAACCAATTTATCATTCCTCATTTCAAAATATCAAGAAACTGTGCCATTAGTTTTTGTCACCTGTTTTTAGAAATGTCCCTAAGAATTGATAGTTTTCTCTCAGGTAGGCTAGATTGGAAAAAATAAGGAATTTGAAGAACTAAGATGACTTTATGAAATAATTCCACTGATTGTAGTGTATCAAAAGCAGGTCCTATGTATGATGAATTCAGGATTCATTTGTTGCACTTCCTTGTGTCTGCAGCATGCAAAATGCTAGATGCCCCCTTTTTTTGAGTGGGAGGCCAAGAGATGCGCCTTTTTTTTGAGTGGGAGGCCAAGCTATCCATCTGTCTTTTGCTGTGATGGTCAGATCTGATTCCCAGTTTTTCCCATGAGTAAATGAGAATCAACTCTCCAAAAGTCACAAAAAAGCATCATGGACTCCATGTTCCCAAGAACTTCAATTCTATCTTAGATTCCTGATGTGGAAGTCTTGCTGTTACTTTTCCATATGTTTTCAAATAAAATGTTCTCTTAGGGAGAGAAAAAAGATCATATGTCACTGGGGCATTGATAGGGCTGATGCAAGATTTTTATTGTTTTACTTGGCTGATTTGAGAGTTGTATCCTAGCATCTTTTGTAACATTACAAAGGCACCTCACAGATAATCAGCATCCCTTCAAAAAATTGCAGTAGATAATTCAACACTTGTCTTGTAGTACCTAATCCTAGATGTAATAGACCAATACATCTAAAAGATACTTTCATTCATTCTGACTTCAGAGCTGTTTTCTCCCCATCAATCAAAAGAACTGAACACAAGTAGTATCGATTTAAGTTAGTAAGTTAGTAAGTATTCTTCATTTCAATTAAGTAATTGAAATATTCTTTTGAAATGATACAACATAGGGATAGGAAGCTGGCAGTCCTCCCTTAGTAATTCAGCAATGCCCACAGGGCCACCTGTTCTCTACTTCTGTTACCAAAAAAGGCATTAAAGAAAGTTGGAGCCTCACATAAAGGACTGTCCAAGAAAAAAGGGAGTAATTATTAAAGGAGTAAGGCACTTACACCTTGTCTTTGTCTTCTATGGAATAAGTTTCACAGATAGCTAGCTAACTGCAGATGTGTACATCATGAGACATTTCAGCAGATGATAAAAAATGGATGGGATACTTGGCCACTTGTGATCTCTGATATGGAAAAGCCAGTTAAATGTCATTATGTCTCTATTTTTCTAGTGCCTTTTTTCCTATTACTTTTCAGTAAAAGTATGGAAGAAATTATCCCAAATATATCAACAAATTAAAAAGTGATCTTATGACCTTTCATTACAATATAATTAATCTAATAATTGTTAGATTTATTATATCACAAGATCACCTGTAGTTGAATATGCTACTTGAAAATGTTTTAATTCAACATAAATGGTTTATGTTGGCAGCCGATAAACCCTTCCTCATTTGGCATGGTTACCATAATGATATTAATCTATTTGACCTTATAGACCAATATAGAGAATCAATTTATATTCAGAGAATTACATATTTCTGCTTCAGTCTATTGACTTCTTACACGTACCTAACTTTTGATATAATAAAGATTCATATTAGATTATTTACTATTTAAATTGTATGCGTAAATTGTATTCACTGTTGTACATTTTGTGTATGTCTTCAGGGAAGTAATATATTTATAATGACAGCTACTTAGATTTTTCCTTTTGGGAGAAAACTTACTGAAGGAAAGGTTTGAGAATAAAAATATTTGAAGGTATTTATTTTGCATTTTTTAGTAAAAACTTGTTGCTTTTTCTCCCATTACTTCATGAATACAATATCTGACATTTGTTAGGAAACTTAGAGTACCATTTTTCGACTGGTCTGTCTAAGAGAGAGATTTATCTTAAAGAAATTTGTAGATATGAAAAAATGTTGTACTTAAATGTTTTGTTTGCATATTTGTAACTTGATTTTGCAATGCCAAGTCATGATGCATCTAGCCAGTTCACAGATTACTAAACAATTCTTTGTGATGAACCTGAACTTTTCTTGAGGGCACATGGGGTGTTAACTTTCTAGGAGGTACAGGTAAAAAGTGTTTCTCAAATTCATATATTGGATAGTTTTATGAATTCGGATACTTCTGTTTATTGAATCAAGAAATGATGTTTACTAATTCCTTGTATAATGTTTCTACTCTGCTTCTTCCTAGCTATCATTAATCCAAAGCAACCCAAAGAGACACCCAAAAGTTTTAGCTTCGACTATTCCTACTGGTCTCACACAACTGTAAGTAAATATTAGGGCACAAAGGAGGGGAGGTTGGCTGTGGGATTCCTTTGTGTAGGCTTCAAAAAACTAAAACTTAATTTTTTTTATTCTTTCCAATTAAACTGAATCTTGGAAAAAATATGTAACTGTGAATTGGACTTTGTTGGGTCATTCTGTTAACATGGGAACTCAGATTGGCTAGAAAAATGTATCCCTACAGGAGAGGCAGTTGGCAACAGCTTAAAAAGTTAGCAACTACTCCATTTTAAACTTCCTCCTTCTAATGTGACCAAGAGCATATGCATTGCAAGTTGTGTTCACATTGCAAACATATATACAGATGGTGACATTGCTGGTAAAAGGACTAGAAAGCATTCCAGAAGCTCCTTACCTATAGCCTGGAGATTTGAGCTCTGTTCCTACATCCTGCCAATGGCATTCCCTTCTATGTGGAGAGGAAAGTTGACATTCTCCCATGGGGTGCAAAAGTGGAGTTTAAATCCTGATGATTTATGTTCCATTTCTGCACCTTGCAGATAAAGTTCCATTCTGTGCATGAAATCCTGATGATTTAAGTTCCATTTCTGCACCCTGTGGAAAAAGTTCCTTTCTACTTACAGCAGATATCCTTCAGCAGGCAGCTCTTTCAGGCAGCTCCTAGAGATGAGAGAGAGCTGAAATCCAAGCAGGATTTTCAGCTCCTGAGCAGAGGGGCAACACCCTAAGGTGAGGAATGTAGGATGTTTCAGGCAGATATGGGAGGCCCTGAGAGGACTTGAGCAGGTTGTGTATGAGGATCTCTTCCTCAGGGGATGAGAATCCTGCTTGGATCTCAGAAGAGAGAATTTTCAGCTCCTGAGCTGAGCCTCTCATGGTTCTCCTTCCCACCAAGACACCCCACACTCCTTACCTGGGACTGTGTCTGCTTAAGGAGCTGTGGTGGTGGAGTGGTTAGAATGCAGTATTGCAGGCTAACTCTGCCTATAGCCATGAGTTTTAATCCTGAATGGCTCAAGATTGAGTCGGCCTTCCATCCTTCCACCGTCAGTACAGTGAAGACTCAGAGAAGACTCAGATTGCAATATAACTCTGTAAACCCCTCAGACAGGGCTGTAATGTGCTATGAAGCAGTAAATCAGTCTGAGTGCTATTGCTGTTAATGACCTCCATGATTCTTTAATGACTGCAACTGGGAATGCCGAGATTGCAGTTGTTGAGTAAAGCAGTCGTGTGGGCAGTCACATGTCATCTTGCTTAACAACCACTTTCCTCTGGTTTTAGTTGTGGTAATTAAATGAAAATTATCTGTAACTGGATTCTTTTGTGATCTACAGAACAACACATTTAAAAGTGTAGATAGAAGAAGCAATAAAATATTTTGAAAATTGGTACCTTCCAATATGGCAAGTACTTTTTCCATCCTGCAAAGATAGTATACTGGATAAATTAGAAGGTGGCTGAAAACACAAGCTATTTTATAGGCATATGGAGTAAAACAATTAAGCTTTAACATGAAGTCCATCACAGCATTCCTACAATGACCAATTATTAATAGTAATTTTATTTTATTTTTTATTTATTTACTGACAGGATTTATATTGCTGTCTAGCTCATATGAATAAGCAGCTCACAATAATTCATTAAAAATATTGCTAAAAACAAGAATACCCTTTACCTCTGGCAGCAGACTGTCATCCTCACAGCTCAACCTTCATCCTAGCCTAGTGCTTGGGGAAACAGCCAGGACTTCATAGCTCCTGAAGGCTAAAAGAGTAGAGATAGAGATCCTGTCAAATGAAAATATTTAAGGGACAGGATCGGGATAGCATCCCTTACAAACAGACATATGCACACAACTTTTCCTTTTTCTTAGGGACAGCCACTTTAAATTATTGGTAATTATGAAAGTTATTTTTTCCAAAAATTATTAGGAAAAAAGTATGCATGTATGTATTCCTAGACTTACAACCACAATTGGGACTGGAATTTTGGTCGCTAAGCAATGTGGTCATTAAGCAAAGCATCATGCAACTGTACCCAATTTTATGACCATTTTTACCACAGTCGTAAAATGAACTACTGCAGTCATTAAGCAAATCACTTGGTTTTTAAGCAAATCCAGTTTCTCTAATTGATTTTGCTTGTCTGAAGCCAGCTGGGAAAGTAGCATATTGTGATCATGTGACCTCAAGATGCTGCAACAGGCATAAATGTGAGCCGAGTTCCAACCACTTGAATTGTGACCACATGACTGCAGAGTTGGTGCTATGGTCTTTTGAGGACAGTTTGTTGGACACTTTTTCCAGGGCCAATTTAAATATTGTTAGACAAACGGTTGCAAGTTAAGTATTTAATGAATTTAGAATAGTTCCTATCAAGGAGAGGTATTATTGCCCTCCAAGTGTTTGGATAGCAACAGTCATCTGTCCCAGTCAGAATGGCCAATGATCAAGGTTTGTGGGGATTGGAGTAGAAAATTTGGAGGCTTCAAATTGACTATATTGTGCAGAGGGAGAAAAGATTTTTTTTCCTCTTTCCTTTGTCTTCTCTCAAATCATTTCCAGTTTTCCTCAGTGATCTCTGTTTCTTTTTTCTGAGCAGCCTGAAGACATAAACTATGCTTCTCAAAAACAAGTGTATCTGGACATTGGAGAGGAGATGCTGCAACACGCTTTTGAAGGTTATAATGTCTGCATTTTTGCCTATGGCCAGACTGGGGCTGGCAAGTCATATACAATGATGGGTAAACAAGAGAAAGACCAACAAGGCATAATTCCCCAGGTAATTATGACAATGGGAAATAACTCAAAGTAAGAAACAAATCCAAGAAAATAATGTTTGGGACAGGAAGCGTATGAAGCAGTTCTGTTAACAAGTGACAATCAGGAAAGGGGTGGAAATATAAAATCCCGTGACATCTTCAGAAAATAGAAACCTGTGGCATGAATAGAATTGAACAATGGTAGATGGAAACGAAAGAAGGATTTATCCCTGATTATTAAAAATTCAAGAAAGAGAAGCAGTAGAACAAATAGAATTGATTTACTTAGTTTCAACTAAAAGTTCCATCATAGTAAGGAGACCTCTGAGTAAATCACTTAGTTGGTCACTATTGGCATATTAGTTCAACAACTTGTATGCTTGTACAAAAGTATAGCTTAGAAAACAATGGAAATTTTTGAATTGCGAGATGTTGTCATTGGGAATAGTTCCTTCTGCAATATCGCATATCTCTATTAAAAAGAAAAATTCAAGATTTGGTTGGAATTTACATTTTTATCCAGATCCCTTTTTTCAATTAATTAAGAGCCTTTCCCCAAATATTATTTATGGAAAATATTTATTTTTACAAACAATTTGAAAACTTAAATGATGTAAATAGTACTGTTGTTACAGAATTGTAACTTTTGTTTTGTCTTTCTCATGCTATGAAGCTGTGCGAGGATCTCTTCTCTCGAATCAATGACACTACAAATGACAATATGTCCTACTCAGTGGAGGTACAGTTGGCAACTTTCCAATACTCAATATCATTTTTATAGGTAGTTTCGAGCAGCAAAAGAAAATTTATTATGCTGAGGTTGCAGAAATATAAAAGTTGAAGAAAAATGTGCTTGGCAAAAAAAAGTGCTCTAATAATGTATTTCTGAATCTTCAGATTTGTTTCATAACGTGTGGACAATTGTTTTATGGTCAAGGATAATTATTAAGTAGTTTTTTCATTATTATTATTATTATTGTTGTTGTTGTTGTTATTGTTGTTATTGTGGGGAGGGTCATTGATGCAGTAATCATTCAGTGAAATTACCAGAGGATAGGATCAGAATTTTCAGCCCCTTTAATATTTTCCCATTTTTGAAAGTATTAAATAAGATCACTAAGCATATTGGGAAGTAAACTTAACCTTTTCTGACCTTGGGAGGGAATTGTACAGACACTACTTAGTGGTTTAGTGGTTTATTCTGAGGTAGAGATGAAAAGAAACGGCAAGAACAAGGTGATAGGATGAGGAAGAACTCCTACAAATCATCAGGGCTGCAAATGGAAGGATATCTTTTGTGCAATCAGAAATACCCTCCAATTGTGTCAGAAATAAATTAGGTTTAGCGGCAAAATACAGACAACCAGCACAATGCCAGATAGAACTAGAGCTGCTTTGTTAGCCTGTGTGGAAGTGCCTTATATACTGATTAATGCCATTTAACTATGGGTATAGTGTACTTGTTAGTTAGAACTACAACATGGAAAAAAGAAAGCTTAATAAGCTGTAAATATCCCATCAGCTTTCAGTGTCAATCGACTTATCTATTGATCAGGCTGACGGTGATTCTTCAGAATGCCTGGATGCCTATCCTATTGGTTGATCAGGTTATCTTCTTAAATTCAATATAGTCTACTTGTAAGCTGAAAAATAAGATCACATATTACAAAATATCTGTGTTCTCTGGCTGTGTTCATATAATGGACTTAACCATATGGATACTAATGTAGCTTATTCGAACTGGCTTCACCTAGTTCTGTCAATCAGCTCAAGGTTTATCATTGAAGTGTTTCATTACTGTGCAACAATGATGATTCTCTACTGGCAGGAAGACAGCTGTGGTAATAGCCTTGTAAATTACCCAATCAATATTTGGGAGATGTGTTTTGTGGCTGGAAGACCTTTGTAGTGGAATAGTTGACATTATTCAGCTACTCAATATTTTCATTTCATTTTCTTGGAGAACTGATTAAACAATGCAAGGCCATCAGCCAAAAATGACTAGATTTTCAGACTTGCAAAATATGGATTGACTTGGAAAAGCCCTTTCACAATTGGCTCATGTTCTTATGGTTCATAAGAGACAGAAAGGGTAGTTCAGAAAAAAAATTGGTAGAAAAGAGAGCTATTGTATGCATTTTACCTGGAAGAGATTTCCACTATCTTTATTCAGTCTTGCTCCTCCTCTGTGTGAATAGGATTGCCATTGAAAATGCTTACCTGCATAGCTAAATACCTTTTGTTTACAGGCTTTATTTCTGAAATCTGCTCACGTTTATAAAATGCAATGTTGCATTCTTCTTTGCTGGCACCTGTAAATTTTTGTTCTGGGTTGAAGATGTGAAATGCAGCTTGTGCATATCAGTCAGTGCCCACAAGATATTTAGTGTCCTTCTCTGCTTCTCTTGCCCTAATGTTTTTTAAATATACCATTCTCAGAATAAGTGCAATTTGTCCTACAGGTGAGTTACATGGAAATATATTGTGAGCGTGTGCGTGACCTCCTCAATCCCAAGAATAAAGGAAACCTGAGGGTCAGAGAGCATCCTCTCCTCGGACCATATGTTGAAGATCTCTCAAAACTAGCTGTTACTTCATACAATGATATTCAGGATTTAATGGACTCTGGGAACAAAGCAAGGTAAAAAGAACAAGGAAAATGTATCTCATTCTGGTATTCCTATGAAATCATTCAGAATTATTATTTTTAGTCAAGTCCTTCACAGGAATGTCACTGTTATAAAAATATCAGGGAATATTTTGATAGTTCTGAGAGAGGGCAGTAACCCTAATTTAAATAATTCAAAACAAGAACGGCGTAGAGTATGGTCTCATGACTGGCCTTATGAAAATATTGCTAGATGGATTGAAGTCCAAGTTCTTTGGTGAGTTTCAGAATTTTAATACTTTACCCTATTGGACATACACATTAGCAGCAATCTCCATAGCTAGAGCAAGAAAGAAGGAGTGAATTACATTGAAGTGAAATCATAAAGAAGATGAGAAGCCAAGGATTCCCAGATATAGAGATCTAAAGGAGTTTTCACCTTTATATAGATCTCGTAAGGATTACATTTTTACTCTTCTTTCCCCAATTTTTCCTGCTATAAAAACACTATACTTTTGTTTTTATTTTATTTTTGCTCATTTATATCTAAGTAGTATAATTTATGTACCACTCAATATAGTAAGGCTTCAACTGTCCAGCATCAGTTGTTGTTTAGTTCTCCATGGTATCTTCTAGTTTGAGAAACTTACAGGTGGAGAGATGTTGAAGAAAAGAGGGGAAATTTTTTTCAGCAAAAACTGGACATATTTGTGCTTCCTGTTAGTAGTGAGATGGTAATGGGATGGGTAGATCTGGAACATCTTATAGTCTTCTAGAATTAAAAAAACCTTTTAACTTTGCAAGCTTTGAGTCAGCATGTCATGCATCTTGTTTACTGATTTTTTTCTCATTATTCATTGCTTTTTTACCTGCCTGTTGGCCTCTAAACATAAAGGCTTACAATTTAAATAAATTCTCAATAGCTTGGTGAACAGTGATGGGAGTTCAATAGGTACAGAGGGCACCCATTTGGAGAAGACCATTGTTCGGGATTAAGCTGTGCCAAATATTCAAATTTAAGTGCTCCACTCTTCAAGTCTTCAAGGCATTCCACTTCTCATGATGTGGCATGGCTATTTTGAGGGCCTTCCCAGGTTACCTGTGCATGCATGTATACATGCACACAATACTTTCTTTGAGATTGAGGGTGATGCAGTGCAGCTGTGTATGTACACATACATGAAGATAAAGTGATAAATTCCTTGAAGCTGCTATGCCAAGTCTAGGGCAGGGCTTTTCTATTGGTGGTACGTGTACCACCAGTGGTACTTTGGCACATGGCAAGTGGTATGTGACCCTCCTAGACAAGTGTAATGGAGGAGGGGAATGAATTGAAGTGACCCAAGCCTGAGGGAGAAGCAGCTGGAGCTGCAGGACTGTCAGGACTCAGCAGAAGCCCCTGGAGCACCGCAGGGCTTTAGGTGATTGGCACTTCCGGAAGCAGCACATAGCTGGAGGTGAAACGTGGAGAAAAGGGTAGGGGAGAGGAGAGGATATAAAAGAAGGTTTTGGTGGGAAAGAGGATGGAGAAGAAGCTGTGAAAGGATTGCTCAGCAGGCAGGGAGGAAAAAGAGACAGGGAAGAAGAATCTGTTGCTGGAAGAAAAGGTCCCCTGGTTCGTTTTCTCCAGCCAAGAGAATGCAATCAGCACTGATGAAATGAAAAGCTGAGAGATGAACTTGTCAGAAAGGAGGTTGGTTTATTTCAGAAGCCAGTGGGTTCCTGGTCAACTGGCAGCTTGATTGGGTTACCATAAGGATTTTCATAGTTTTTATAGCATTTTGTAATTCAGAGGCTCAGTTTGTGTGCTTTGGTTATTAGAATATTTTAGTCTGTTTCACAAAGGCTAGCAATGAGTCTAAAGTGTTTGCTTCCATAGGTTTAATCCCTTTAAACAAATGTAATTAGTTTTACCTGCATATCCTGAGTCTGTCTATGGCTTTTAACATGTTTTCTTTGTAGGTAAACAGACTTAATTTAAGGTTATCACTTTTTGCAATTGTCGGAGCTTTTCAGACTCCGGCTACAACACTGTGAGACGCCTGAAGCAGCTTAAAGAAAAAAACACAGAATTTATTGTTTCTTTATTCTGGGGGGCTTTTGTGAGCCTTTTTTGCTTTGCGCTGTGTCTTTAGGAGTACAGTGAAGGGACTGGGGGGTGGGGGGGTGCATTCTTACTACACTGTGGAAGGAGAGCTCAGAAAGCAGGGAGGAAGAAGAAAAGAGGGTGAGGGAAAGAATGGCTGACCAGCCAGCTGATAGTGGTGCATATTAATAAATATGAATAAATTCATCATACATTTGTCAGTGCAAAGGGAAAGTGATTCAGCAAAGGAACTGCCACCAAAGAAATTAAAACTGGTACTTTTTCTCCTTTTTCCCCTACAGTTTGTAACATTTTATTAGCTTGTAGAATAAAACACAAAAGCAAATAGTAGGACACAGTGGGGGAAAGGGGGAAAAAGTGAGGGGGAGAAGGGAAAAAGAAAAGAAAAGGCATTGACTTCTGACTTCCTTTGTTGTACTAGAACAGACATGTCAAACACAAGGCCCGGGGGCCGGATCCGGCCCGCGAAGTGGTTTCATGCGGCCCATGAAGCCATCCTGGAAACAGTGAGGGAACGGCCCCCACTGCCTTGGCCCTGGTCCAGAGACCCTCCTTCTGCCAGAGACCCTCAGATCTGTCCCACTCCTGCCCAGGCCCCCATAGGCACCCTTGATGCGAATGATGTAGAGCTGGCCACGCCCACCCAGTAGGCCATACGCACTCTAGCCATGCCCACCCAGTAGGCCACGCCCACCCAGGCCATACCCACCCGGCCCCCTGAGGGCAACCTCAATGCTGATGCGGCCCTCAATGAAATTGAGTGTGACACCCCTGTAGTAGAAGGAAGCATTAACATTGAACCTCAACTTTTTACTTTTCCACAATACTGTAAACTAGCCATTTCTATAACAACAAATTAATCTAATCAGTAAAACCCAAAATCCCCTCCCTTTTTTTTTAGTCACCAAGTTTTTGACACCTTGCTAAGCACTGGTGGTATTCAAATATTGTCATGTCCTAAAAGTGGTAAAATCTGTGAAAAGCCCTGTTCTAGGGGATGCAGCCGTCTGAACATTTTGAAGAGAGATGCTTTACTTTATGTAATTGTAATTAGCAAAACATACATTCGAATGTTTTCTAAACACACACTTTTGACCTGGTACCAACCAGATGTTTTGAAATTACATTTCATAGCCATTGTGGCAGTTTTCCATGACAATTATGAGTTCTGAGAAATACAGTAATACATCTGAAAGGTTCTAAACCGAGGAAAGATATTTTAAACATCTGTATATTATTAGTATTTGCTTGTTCTTATCAACTTTACTTTCCTGGCAAGAAATATAAATAAATTCCCTGTTACTCTTCTTCAATAGGACAGTGGCAGCCACTAATATGAATGAAACCAGCAGCCGCTCGCATGCAGTTTTCAATATTATCTTCACCCAGAAGAGACACGATGCAGAGACAGACATCACCACTGAGAAGGTGAACTAAAAAATTAGTATGCATTGATTTTCTGGCCAAGAGCACTCATGCGTGCAGTCTGATACCATCTCACTTGTAATTATTGTCCAGCCACCACAAAGACTCTCAGTTCAGCTGTCAGTTGGACTAAATTGGTGATACAATGAAGAGAGTGGTAAAAAGCATCAGTGCACAGGGAGCAAATGGAAGACAGCTTTTTCCCCCCTTCAGTTTCGGTCACATATCTATAGACAATCTTTCTCTGCATTGAGAAAAGATAGGAGACTTTGAGGGAAAGTTTGGAGCCAGCACTTTAAAACAGAAAAAGAAAGAGCTTTGTGAGGCTTGATGTGATACCAATTATGTGATAATAGGTTAATACTGGGAACCAAATTTAAAGTTAAAGCTAAATCTCATTTTGGGTGGGGTTGCAATGCCTCAGAGAGATCCTGGACACAATTTGGGGATCCTCCTGAACTCCTGGCTCCTGCTTGAAGGGGTGCTGTTCAGATTCTTGGAAATATTATGGTTGCTAAGAATTCGGGCAGTTTAAATCCCAACGCAACACCTATTCTCCAATATCATTTGAGTCTATTCCACCATATAAGTATCCAAGCATCCTTGTTTCATTGCTGCTTTCTTATATATTGCCTCGAATTTTTCTTCATTTAAGTCAATTTAGAAAAATCTGGGATCATCCCAGAGATGGCTCTTTTCTGAATTTTCATATTTTGTTTTTCCCAATGGTTAAACTTCATTTAATAATATCAAATACTCCATCATGCCCAAGTGCTAGAGAATAATCTGAGAGGCAGATACTGTGGTGGATATAAAGCAATATTTAATCTGTTTGCTCATTTCAGGTCAGCAAAATCAGCTTGGTGGATCTTGCAGGAAGTGAACGGGCTGACTCCACTGGCGCAAAAGGCACCAGACTGAAGGTAAGAAAAAAAGAACCTGGACTAAGGGAGATATTTATGTAAATGTCTTTGATTATGGAAGGATTAATTAGCACATTAAGTTTTAAAACTGTTGAATGAGATTATCCTTTGAAAAGCTATAGATTTATCCTGATAGAAAACCTGTAGTACTATAAATCAAAATATATTTTGTAGCTCTTACATTTTTTCCTTCTTAGTGTTGTTTGTTAGCCCTTCTATGGTTAGGAAAATAAAAATGAAAGAAGCACTCAGAAAACAAGCGAAGGCTATGCGTGAAAAAATATTGCCTAAGATCATCCTTCCTGTTATATAATTATGTGGATGAGGCAAGAGTTCTGCATGATGAAAGACTTGCCAGAACTATGAGAAGAGCAAACCAATTGTGATAAAATTCCATACAACAATTTCTGTTCACCTACCATTTATGTTGTCTGTATTTACACATTCTATTATCTTCTGTTTGGGACACAGTTTCTAAACTTGATTGGCTTGCCTCAGTCTTCCCCAACCTGATTCCTTCAGATGTGCTGGGAATCCAGTTTTTAGAATCCATAGCCAGCAATATTGGCTAGAAATTCTGGGTTGCAATCCTAAAATATCTGAAGTTTTTATGGTTTTAGAAGATAGAACTCTTCAGTGACATCCTAGATTGGCATACATACATATGTAGTAGCTCTTTTATGATAAGAAAGAATGGCAAAGTTATCCACCAGTAGCTTTGAATAAATAGATACTTGAATGTGTAATATAACTCTAATTCCTGGTGGTTCTGGCAAGTTAGTGATTCAGTACCTTAAATATGTTTTTGTGCAAAATTTTTTATCAAAATTCAATATCCCACACTGATTGGATATCCTTATTTTCACAGGAAGGAGCAAACATCAATAAATCACTAACAACCTTAGGAAAGGTTATCTCTGCTCTAGCTGAGATGGTAAGGGTTCTTTTGAAATAAGCTGAGGAGAACATTTTCTTACAACTAAAGTACAAAATTTTATTTTCCCAATTCATTTCACAGATGCTTCAATAAAAGTATGGCTCAACCATTTGATTTCTGGAAAAAACCCATATATAGTTTTGCTCCTGAATTCAAAAATCACTAATCTGCTAATGGAAAAGAAACTTTATACAGAATTCCAGCTTCTTTTGTTGTAAATGTCTGAAAATTCAGATTAAAATATTTAAGGACTCCATCCTGAGAATTAATATTAAAATAATCAAGGACTGTTTTGAAGGTTACATATCACTGTCTTGACACTTATATTACTTTCTATTTTTGCCTATGGAGGAACATACAACTGTATGAATTTAACACCTAAAGATTTAAATTGACATCGATAGATGTGAATTCACAGGTTTACTACTTTAGAAAGAATTAAGACATTTCAAAGTACCTTGATATATGTGCCAGTGAATAAGGAAAAATAATTACAAACATCTATTTACATTATAGATATAGTATTATTGGTATTTATGCACTTTATATGTGTGAAGATGTTCTGCAGTATTAAATGGCTAAGGGACTACATGTTTTGTCCCTGCCATCAACCCTGTTTCCTTTGCTTTGTTCCCTAATTTCACTATGTTAGGTGAAGATCTAAAGGAGGAACCTGGTATATTTGTGAGATCCCTTCAGTTGGTCAGCAACTGTGCTTCCACATGTCCAGATAATTATTTTCTTAGACTTAATTCAGTGTACCAAAATCAGGATAAACAGCAAACCTCTTTTAATTAAACAGGAGCCCTTCATGCAAATAATACAAGAAGGCTGCTGATGAGAACACTCAACCACTATTCTGTGACAAACATTCTAGCACATCTTCTGTCCCTCTGAATAATCTTTGTATTTTGTCTATTCTGCAAATGAGCAGGGAAGATATTATGGCATTACAGCAATGTCAGATAATAGGATATGTAGAAAATCAGGGGCTGAATGAAGATATGGATTCTGGTCTCTTGATTCAATTGTGTCTGCTTTTGCTCTACTACTCTAAATTAGTAAAATGAACACTGGTTTGGATTATGTTATATGTTTTCATTGGGAGGAGATATATAATTGATATAGATTCACAGTTTAGTTTTCAGATCCAATCTTATTAAAATCTGCCTTGGTAACATAAAACCATGAAATTCTAATTGGTATTTGCTTTATTTTCAGGATTCAGGACCAAATAAGGTAAATATGTATGTTGGGCAAGTAATGATAGGCCTGAGTGAAGCTGTTTTATCTGGAAATTATCCATGTCCAAACATTTCTCTTGAGGTGTTAAGATTTTTTAAAAAGTTTATATGTTGCAACAGAGAAGACCCTTATAAAATCACATCGCCTTGCAGATAGCTTCCCAATTCTGTCATTTTGTATTTTAAATTTTACTGCATGATGATCTGACCATTAGATGTACCCTCACTCAAAATGACCTTCCCCAGGCTGGTGCCCTCCAGATATTTTTTAGATTAAAATCTTGAAATTATAGAATAGCGGGATTATAAGCAGACACATGTTGAGGAAGAAAATCTAACCAAAGCTCAATTTGAAGGGTTTAATAAAAGTTGGAGAAGATTAACAAACCTCTGATTATGGAAGAAGAAATAGAAACACTTGCTTAGACACTAGACAGCTTGAGATCTAGCTGGATTTATCAATGAAGGCAAGAAAGAACAGTATTACTGGTAAATTATTGATTATTATTAATGCACAGTTAGAAATAATTACAAGAAAATTTCTGAGGAGTTTATTTTGGTTTCTCATGTGACTTTTGGGAGTAGATCATGGGGAAAATGTGCAGGTTTTACCAAACAGAAAATTCATTCATTTTTGTGATGACTGGTAGCTATGTGATAACAATTCTAGCCTGGCTAAATTTATTTTGAAGGGTCAGATTTGATATTTGAAGAGCAGTGTATAACCATAGACTCAGTATGAACTAGCTTATGTAAGTTGTACTAGTTTTGTTCCTATGAGAATAATACTAAATAGAATGCAAGGCTTCCTGAGCTCTGAAAATCTCAAGTATTTTCATGATTGTTATGAGATGATAGGGACTTAGAATGTATATTCTTTCTCTAGAAAATTACAAAAGGAAGTTTTTTGGGTTATGTACATAGTTGGGTTTAGAGAAGGAAATTAATTCTATTTTTAAAAGGTCGATTGCTTTTTCTTCCTTTGTATTAGGGTTAAAGAATTGTGATTCATTCAGACATTAGAAGTATCAGTTCATTGTTGCATTCTCTCTTTCTTGTAGAATAAGAAGAAAAAAAAGACAGATTTTGTTCCATATCGAGATTCAGTACTTACTTGGCTGCTCCGAGAAAATCTAGGTATGTTTTTTTCTCAACGTATCACCTACAATTCTATCTTATTTCTCAGCCAAAGTCTAAATAATGCATCTCCCAAGTCTTCTGCTTTTGAGTTTTGAAACCTTCTTTTATGGTTTTCTTTATTCAGCTCCTGTTTTTACCAGTGATGAAGGTAGTTGGGTTGTCTGAATTCTAATAGTAACATTTTCAATTCCTTAAAGTACTTGCCAATATCCTGCACATAAATATGGGATGAATGTTCAGTCTTCTCAATTTGAGAGATCTGGATAAATGAACAGTCAATGCATAGGAAGAAAAAGAAGATGAACACAGCTCAGAAAGTGGATATTTAATTTTAGATTTTATCAGTCATTGTGTTGTGTGTTTTCTGGGCAGGTGGTAACTCCCGGACTGCTATGGTTGCTGCTCTCAGCCCTGCTGATATTAATTACGATGAGACTCTCAGCACCTTAAGGTAGAAGCTTTATAAAAGATTTCTTATTCTTTTAATTATGAACTAGACCAGGGGTAGGCAACTTCGGCTCTTTTATGACTCATGGACTTCAACTCCCAGAATTCCTGAGTCAGCATAGCTGGGAGTTGAAGTCCATGAGTCATAAAGGAGCCGAGGTTGCCTACCCCTGAACTAGACTAAGCTTTGTGAAACAAAATTGAATTCATTGCATTATCCTTGTTTTTTCTTGAAATTTTCTTGGAGGAAAAATGTGCTTTCATATATATGTTATCCCCTATGCATGTCAAAAATGTATATTCTATAAATAGGGTCCAGAACAGCTTTATTATCTATTGCTTGGCAGTGCATAGGGGATAAAAGTTGTGTCATGGGGACAATTTCTTTCTCAAATTGGATTGAGGTTCTGATCGAGTTGAAAGACTGAGGAAAAAGGGAGACTAAGTATGCTTTCCTAACCAGTGCCTGGATAGTCTCTCTATAAAAGAGGGTTTTTTTTATTTTCACGCTTAGAAACACAAATATTGGCAGCTTGAAAGGCTAGTGTTAAAGTCCTCAGTGTTCTCTGATCCAGATTTTAACTGGGGAATGGAAGAGATGGGTGAGAGAAAGAAATACCGTTTAACCATGGGCCAGTTTTGACTGATATGTATAGGATGTGACTTGTTTACTTGATTGATTGAGAATATTTCCTGCATTTCAGGAGAAATACCTTAGTTTTCTATCCCTGGGTAAAAGAGATAATCTTAACATTCTCTTATGTATTTCACATTCTATATGGCATTTTCAGCAGACCTTACTTTGTTTAGAATGTATATTTTTCCCACAGATATGCAGATCGTGCTAAGCAAATCAGATGCAATGCTGTCATTAATGAGGATCCCAACAACAAGCTGATCAGAGAACTTAAAGATGAAGTGGCTCGCCTGAGAGACCTGTTGTATGCCCAAGGCCTGGGAGATATCATAGATAGTATGTTGAGTATTTGGTTTGGGCTAAGGCTGACCTGTGTGTCAACATCTTGTCTTTCTTGGTTTATTTCTTCAAGTTGCAGATCCAACCTCAACATGGTTCCTGCTTTCAGTTCATAGTCTCAAAGCCAACTAGCTCACCATGAAGTGACAATAACAATTTCACATGTTATAGTGACTGTGTTAAGGTTCATAAAGCTAATATACCCCAATTCTAAAGGACATGCTGAATAAGAATTCTAGTAGTTTGTTATTCTAAGATATTTTGAAAGTTTTACCAAGTGTTCAGTGGTGTATAACCACAGACTTTTAATCATAATCTTCATTATCCCTCTACATCTCTACTTCTGAGCAATTATGATTATCCATCCATAGTAATATAACATTATTTAAAATATTTAGTAATCAATGATAGGAAATATTTAAATCCTCCAACATCCTAATCAGAAAATTGTTTCTCCCTTACAGTCTACAACAGGCATGTGTAACTCGCGATGTCACATGATATCGCGCAATGTATCGGGACTTTTTCCCCATTGCTGGCGATGGGGTGGGTGCTGTTTTGGCGTGACACATCCGGTCTGTAGGCCGGCAGTTTGACATGTCTGGTCTACAGCACTGTGCACTTCCTTAGCTGTGAATAAGGAAGGAATTGTTTGATAATGAAGGATATGCATCTCATGGCCTTTCCAGTCAATTCCTTACTGGGGCAATAAGCATCTTGAACACCTTGTTGCTTTGTTATACCAAGAGATCCAAATTTTGTTGTGGGATTGATTTATTTTTGCATATGACTCTTAAGCACATCCTTTTTATGGCTAAGAAGATGTGTTCATCCCAACTAAATCAACTGGCATGAAAATTAGCTAAATGAATGGCATGACTCTTTATGGGATAATAGCCATGTTATCACTGGAAATGAGTGTAGTTGTTTCCTCCCCTTCTCATGAACTTATTACCTCTTTTACCAATTATCCACATTCGTTTCCTTGCACTTTATGTGGTAACTCTTTACAATATGGGATCACACATCTCTTCATGTAAAATAAAATCGGGGAAAGGAGACTGTACTACATAAAAAGAGTGAGCTAGTTGTAAAACCCTAGGAGTAAGCCTCAAGGTTTCTGGATTTGCAGAAAGGCCCTCAGGTGCTGTTTCTTTATTCCTACAAGATAAACCTACTCTTATTTTCTTTGTCTTCCCACTCCCTTCTCCTATCTCTCTTAGCTAATCCTGTTCCAGGAGGACCTAAATGTGTGTATTTCCCATGGCTGGTATTTTGTGTGCTGCAATGCTTTTGATAAACTCAGTCAAAGCAAAGGAACAGAAGTACAGCATGAGAAATGAATTCAATAGCAAATATTGAGAAAACCTTTTCTTTTTAGGGCAGGTGTTGAAATGGTTTATATATACCTTCTCCAAAGGGCAGAGGTGGGCTTTTACATGAATCCAACCATAGTACTAAATACAAACAATTCATGGAACTGCTGTACAGAGCTGTGGCAAGTTACTGATTTGTTTAGTTTTAGGGTTTGGTATTAGAATGCTAAATACTTCCACAAAAATGTCATTTCTCTCCTTCAAAATGTCCAAGGACACCCACATGACCTTCTGGAACATGCTTTAGAGAGATTTTTTTTCTGGACCTGTTGTATACATAGAAAAAATCAATTTAACATCCAAATATATTCCAGGCCCTGTTGTGTTTGAATAGAGGCACTGCAGCTTTCCACTTTAGCCGGGTTGTTTTTCATTATCTGGCGATCTATAAACTCTGCTCCATCTCCTTGATTCCAGAAATGTTTCCATTTGAGTTTGCTCTTGAGATTCCTTTCTCTGTGCTGTATCTATGTGTCCTGCTTGTGCTACTGCTATTCTGCTGCTGCTTCTGCTGGAGCTGGATCAAATGAATTTGTTCTGCTAGGGGAAAGGAAACACCCAGCCCCAAAGCACTGAAATATCTGCTTTAGCCATTATTGGCTTAAGTATTACCAGTGATCCTGTTTGGCCCTTCTACTAGCAGTTGTACCTAGTAGGAATGCTGTGGGAGTAGTTCAGTTGCTGACTGCATTTGATAAAGCAATCTGGCTTTTGCTGGCATGTTAGAAGGCCTGGAGCCTCTGCGTCTATTTTGAGCAGTTCAGCCTACGCTCTGATCAAATCGGCAAACAGAACTTTCCAGTTGCCCACATCCAGGCCTATCTTCCCCGCGGAACCACATAGGATCTGCCCCTTCCCACTTTAATCTGCTGAATATAGCTGAAGATAACAAATATAACATCAAATATAAATTAGATATATGATGTATGAAATTGAAATTTTATACTTTGCAGATGCTTATCACTTGTCTGGGCATCTGTTATTTTAACCCATTAGTCCTGGTCAGAAATCTAAAGTTTTCCTATATCCATTCCCAATAAATTGATATCTATTTTATTCTTCAGTCTTGCCCCTCTGTGCATCAAGATGGGTTAGATGAACAAAAAGGGTTGTCTGAAAAGTCTGAGTCTATCATCTATCTATCTATCTATCTATCTATCTATCTATCTATCTATCTATCTATCTATCTATCTATCTCTAATCTATCTTCTATCATGTATCATCTCTCTCTCATCTCTCTCTCATCTATATCATATGTCTATCTACATACACTCACACATATATGCACTCATTCATTCCCATGCACATACACACACACACACACACACTCACACTTAACAGGTGGCAGCAGCACCTACTTAACCTTAGCTGATTTGAAAGCTATCAGGGTTTAGTGAGGATTTGGATGCAGGACTACCTGGGAATTATAGGCTTTGGGTAGACTGGAAGTCAAAACAATTTCTAGAGAAAAAAATAACAGCACTTACATTACCCATGCCACTAGGAGCTGCATTATCTGAGGGAAACTACCTTTTACTGATAAAATGAGATTTCTGTCTTGTAAAACTTTTTCATCATATATCTCAAATATGTGATGCCCATTCTGATACTATAAGAAAAGTGCATATCACTATTTTCGTCATCCTTCCAGTTTAAGAAGTGTAAATAAGGAAACAGAACATCAAAAGTATCATAATTTGGGGCATCATCTTACAGTTTTTGAAGATTTCATGCATTTTAATCTGATTTGCACATATTAGAGGATCCTCTTAAATAAGCAATTCACTGTATTACCAGTCAACAGAATATTGTGCATTGGTTTTAAAATCCTGAAGAGATGTAAAGATATTTAAAAAAAACAAGATTAAAGAAAACAACATTGTTTGGAACCTTTATCAAATTTAATGTTTGAAATAAACAACTGCACAATAAAAACATTTTTGGAACCATTCAAAAAAGGAATATCCTATTAGGCAATTTATTATTTTTCTTTTTTGTCTGAGAATGTTGACCAAAATACTGTAGTCGTAGTTATTTTTGTTTTCATTTCTATTTGTAAAGATTGTCTTTAATGAGTAGTGATATAAAAATGTTTTAAATGACTAAATGTTAATTGGATGCTGAAATTATATTGTTATTCTCAGTTAAACCTGCAGAAGGAAGAACATTCTAGAGATGAGTTAGAGGAGAAACTCTATTTTGCTCCTGTAAGAGCATGCAACTTGTGTGACAAACATAACATATTCTTATTAATATCCCTGTATTAGATGGCAATTCTGCTTACTTCAGCATCTTTATTTACAAGAAATTTCTGAATTAGTCCAGTTCAAGACCCTTTCTTAGCATCTTTATGCAAATGGACAACAAATATAGCCATGAAAATGAGGTGGTTTTTTTTCCTTCTGTTCAATTGTATCCAATTCTCAGAAACTCCCTGTACAAGCCCCTGCAGTTTTCTTGGCAAGGTTTTTAACCACCAGAAATGATTTGCCATCACCTCTTTCCTAGGGCTGAGAGAAAGTGACTAGTTCAAAATTATCCAGCTAGCTTTGTGAGTAAGGTGGGCCTAGAGCTCAGAGTCTCCCAGTTTCTAGCCTGATGTCTTAACTGCTACTCTGAGCGGAAATGTCATTATCATCTTCTGAACTCCCATTGGCCCATTTTTCCTCTTTTCCCCCCTTATTTTTAAGTTTCACCTTTCAACTCAATGCTTCAAAAATGTAAACAATATTTTCCACTTTTCAAATGGCACTGGAATGAATGATTACAAATAAATAATTCAGGTGGTATGGAATCTTGATACCTCATGCATGTCCTTAGTGGACGTGGTCACTGATGTCTTCCTGCCTAGCATATTATTAGCAAGATGGCTCTGGAATGATAGCTGAGGGTTTCTTTTTTAAAAATAAATAAATAAATTGTGCCTATTTTCCCCAAAGCACAGGAATCAGCAACGTTTGTGGTACTAGTTTTAAGTGAGGTTGCACAGGGCGTAGTGTGAACGCTCTAGCTAATGTGAAGTTCCAGCCCTGTCCCTTCCAGCTACATTACTGTCTGCATATCTCTGTGTTGAATTTCTATCTTTCTCCTCATTGCATCATGTTGCTATTTCCCAACTGCAATTCTTTTTTCTATCCTCTCCTTCCTTCTTCTTGTCTTGTTTCTTTCCTTTTTCTTTTCCCTCCTTGAATCCCATAGACATGTCCGACTTTGAGAACAATAATGATAATCGTAGAGTGGCAGATATGAGTCAACGGAATGACAATCTCTCCACAGTGACCAATGCCTTGGTAGGAATGAGCCCATCCTCCTCACTCTCTGCTTTATCCAGTCGAGCTGCCTCAGTCAATAGTCTACATGAGCGCATCATGTTTGCTCCGGGTAGTGAAGAAGCCATTGAAAGACTCAAGGTAAGAGTCATTATGAAGAAGACCATGTTTGACCTGTAATAATATGGAGGGAATGTGGTAGAAAGAAGACCAGAAACAAGTATTATTAGGTTGCACCATGAAATTTATTCCAATTATAATAATTTGAATTACTTTATTCTTTTTAAAATTAAAAAGTACAGTTAAAGAAAGGAGGAAAAAAGAAACAACTTCCATTCTTCTTTATAGCAATTACAAACTCATTGTCCCTTTGTCCTTCTTAACATTATAATAATCCTATTAGCTACTCATTCAATGTTTTTTCAATCATTAAATCCAGAAATAAGCATTTAAGCACATTGATTTGAGCTTTAGATTGTAAGCCGCCCTGAGTCTTCGGAGAAGGGCGGGATATAAATGGGATTTCAGATTTTTTCCCATTTTTAGCAAGAATCCGATAAATAATTATTTTATTCCAATATATTCTTTTGTGAGATTATAAGGGAAAATAAAGTAAGCAAACAAAAAATTATTTATAATGCCCTCTATATAGTCCAATCACAATAAAAAATATAGTTACATAAAAATTAAGCAGCAGCGTTACACAAAAGCATTAAAAATTAATGTACATATAAATATAACATATTTACAATCACAATTAAAATAATATTTACCCAATCATAACCTCCTAAATCTAACTTTATTGACAGGATTTACATCAAAACAGTCTTGTTGCCAGTTGTTTATGTATTGACATGCTGTAAAGTGTTGAAGACCTGATTGTACTCCCAGGTTCTAGGTTATGAGTGATGGAGTCCTTTGTTCAATATATTTGTGTATTATTTGGGGCTGATGCCTAGATCCCCCATCTTGTTTTATTTTGTGCTGTGTTTTTATGATTATATATTGTGAGCCACCCAGAGTTGGTTTGAAGATATGTAGCTCATAAATTAAATACATACATACGATTTAAATAGCCTTAGTTTATTTAACTGATTTGACCTTCTAAATGCATGGCTTCATTTAGAATTTGTATACAATAGAAATGCAACACCATAATAATATTGTTCCAATTGTTATATCAACAGCCTACTGATATTAAGATGTAGAGGAATTAGAATTCTCATCCTGACAGAACTCTGTTCTAAGACATCTGGAGAATATCAGATTGCCAAAGCCTTTGTAGAATAACAGCATGATATCTGCCTAATGTATTTTAGGCAAAATATTTTTGATCCAGTCAGATGACAGTCATGAAACACTCATATTTAACTTGAATTCTGTAGGAAACGGAGAAGATAATTGCAGAGCTGAATGAAACATGGGAAGAAAAACTGCGTAGAACAGAAGCAATTCGTATGGAAAGGTAGGAATAAGGCAGCTATTTTAGTCTAGAACATTGTTAATGCCACAATGCCATTTTATCTCATCATCATATCTTTTTCTTTTGTTACCGTTAGAGTTGCAGGCTGAAAGAGTTACATGAAGCATTTATTTTATAAAACAAAAGAGTTTTTGTGGGGCGGAATGGAATACTCTCCAGTTCAACATCATTTCAGGAAGGGTATCCACATCACTCTTTATAACTGTGGCAAGGAAATATCCCATGTGATGGCACAATATCATAATGATTTCTTGTTAAAATTCTAATTAGAACACTCATCACATGAATGATGTTTCGATCTGTAAGTTAGCTGTGGTGAGTAGTAAGTGTGGGAAATTATAAGATGAGATTCCTTTAAACACTAGTTTTCTTATATGAATTAAAAGCATGTCAATCATTGGAGAGAATTGTTGAAGTCTAATGATACCAATGATGGCAAACCTTTTTCAGGCTTGGCATATCAAAAATTCAGAAAATGCCTTACTTGATTTTGCTGGCTCTTATTTCTAAATTATCTCTTACTATGTTATCTAGTTTTAGCAAACTTTTCAAAAATTCATCTTTTTTTCTTTTTTAGAGAAGCTTTACTGGCAGAAATGGGAGTGGCTATGAGAGAAGATGGCGGTACCTTGGGAGTATTTTCTCCTAAAAAGGTTGGATACTTTTTATTGTTTTTAGATATTGATCATAAGCACTTTGAAATTTGCCAACTGCTTAACTCTGATACTCATCACAAATATAATAAAATATTCAAATAAGAAAAAATAAAGTAGCTGCACCCATTTTTGGAATGTAACACTTAGCATGCCAGCCAAAACTTGTGCAGCCCTTGAGCCAATCAAAATTTTGATTATCCTTTTTGCTGTCAACTGCACTAAGCAGTTGAGAGGGGCAAGCTCTGTGACATAATTTCCTTCCTTTTTTAAAAAAAGGGTTACTGTGTGAAATCCTATTCATAGGGGATCATGCTGAGGGGCAGAGTTAAATCTAATCCTAAACATATGCTTCTTGAGATCTTTATATGGATCTTTAGAAGGAAGAAAAAACAGGAAAACAATTGTGACTGTGGGAAGAAGGAGGTTGAATGCTTGGTGTGTTTGATCCGGATTGGAATTTGTCATATTAGTTTCTCTAGATTATTTTTTCAGTACCAGTTGCATATTTTGTCTTCCATAAAGTATGTAGCTTGACGTGACAAGTTAGGGGATGGCTTATTTTCATAACACCCAGAGGATTAGTGCTATGACCCATGTTGTTCCCAATGAAATGGATGTGGTAGAAAAATATGGTTACATCTGTCCTTAGCCAGAGATGCAGGGCTAAGTTTGCTCTTCTCTATTGTTTTTGTAGACACCACATCTGGTCAACCTAAATGAGGACCCACTGATGTCTGAGTGCCTTCTGTATTACATTAAAGATGGAATCACCAGGTAACATAGAAGCAACAGAAACTATGCCAGAGCAGTTTGATAGGATAGTCAGTGAGATTTTTTTGTATAACCATTTTGCTTTTTTATCCTTTCTGCTGAACTTTGTAGACTGGGCTTAGCTTTTTGAAAATTACCTGAAAATCTTTGAAGAAGCTACAGCTCGTGATGCTTTGTATCACTTAGCGGTGTCTCTAGGATTGTTAACAAGTGAATATCCTAGATTAAGTTTGGTATTTATTTGATTTGAATATTTATTGGCTTTAGAAGCTTTAAGTTACTGTTTTCTATCTTTGGATAATTTTATGGTAAAAAGCAAGTTTACTATCAGATTTCCTGAACTAACTGGCAGCTAATCACAGATCTCCTGATACTTCATGGTACAGATCAACTCCTCAGCTTGATTTGGCAGAAGATTCACAGACATGGCTTGGCTAGGTTGAAATATTATTGCAGACAAGAAACTGTATGCAACAATTGATTATCTAATGGCAATGAAAAGAGAGCAAGCAGCTGTATTTTTAACCGAAATAGCCAGTCTGTAGTTAATCTGTTACATGAAATAAAATATGATGCAAAAGCCACATAAAGTTGCAAGTACTTCTGATGATTACCATGACTGATTGTAGAGTTTCTGTATGCTCTATGATGGTGCCTAATGTAAAAATTTAGGAGACTGATAGGAGATTGGAGAGACTGAGAAACAACATATCTGTAGGCATAACCAGAGAACTGGTCTTGACATAGTAATATAATGCAGAAGTAAAATCTTCGACAATTTCAACCACTAATTTCATATTCTTATTAGACATGGAAATTCTTATAGAGGAAGATAACCACCAAGAGATATTCAGTTCAGTTATTCAGGACTTCCCATGTCATAATCATTGCTTTTAATTTGGCTACAAGCAAACTGATCTAGTAATGCAGTAAAATAAGAACTAGTATATTATACAATTGTTTATGTTCCCTGAACTTTTCTACTTGCTTTTTAGGAGTA
This sequence comes from Vipera berus, assembly GCF_964194415.1. NCBI lineage: Eukaryota > Metazoa > Chordata > Lepidosauria > Squamata > Viperidae > Vipera > Vipera berus. The sequence goes on from NC_138207.1 coordinate 42,870,485, forward strand.
CATAACAGACCCTTTGGAATGAATGAACTATTGATAATGCCTTACAGTTTTGGATCACTGGTCCCTGAATAATTGAGATTTATCTTCAATAGGGTTGGTCGAGAAGATGGTGAGAGGAGACAGGACATTGTACTTAGTGGCCACTTCATCAAAGAAGAGCATTGCATATTCCGAAGTGACACTAAATCTGGCAGTGAAGGTATCCTTATATGGAAAAACTCAACATTTACAGATGTTCTTTCCTATTCCTAGTGGGGTGTGCATGAGCAAGCCATGATCACCATATAGACACTTAGTGTTGTTATAACCATAATTTATCGGGCTTATGTGTCATGGTAATCTAAATATTTTAGCAGAGTGTGTAAAATCAACCAAAGAATGAATAACACATGATTTTGAATAAAATATTTGGAAATATACTAAGGGAAGAAACCAATTTTCAAAAATTAAGAAGCAGCTTTATGCACAGCCTAGGGAGGTGTGTACTACAGATATTTAGTAATACTCAATCTGTAAGTAATTATCAGCTTCACTTGGTACACATTAATTCTAACTTTTTGAGACTGAAAGGTATCTGTGTGTGATAATTGTGAGGAGTATCAACTTCCAGATTTTGAAGCTGATCTATGTGGCCCATAAACAACATGGTTAAGTTACTATGATTATCCTTCACTTCCTCATATTTTTTAGAGTTGGAGATAGCTATTAACCACACATTGGAGGATAATTATGTACATATTTCATAAAACATCTTCAATAGTTTTGACTTTCTAAATTCCATTTGTATTTTTTTACAGCTGTTGTGACCCTGGAACCTTGTGAGGGTGCAGATACTTACGTCAATGGAAAGAAAGTAACAGAACCCAGCATCTTAAGATCAGGTAGTTTCACTTTCTAAGAGAACACATTAAGCAGTAGATACTTAGTATAAAGACCAGGGCTTTTTTTCTCATAGAACGCTCAGAACGGAATTCCGGCACCGTTTTTGGATGTAACCTTGTAGGGTAGGCAAGGCAGGTTGTATGACATGTGTGAGTTCCGGCACCTTTTTCTTTTACAAAAAAAGCACTGATAAAGACCAAGTACTTCAACAGATGCCTTTCAACAGATTGATTGCTTGCCAGACCATGACAGATTCATAAGAATTATTTTTGAAGGAAAAACTGTGTTATCCTAAATAAACTGGTGTTTGACCATGATTTGCAGTCAAGTTGCATAACTTGCATCTTATATGCATGATAGATGTGAGACAGAGGTCTGCAACAGAGTTATTGTGTGATCTTAGTATTGGATTTGATAGATTTTAAAATACAACCCATGTACACCCCTGTTAAATATGTCCCCTCCTCCTTTCTATAGGAAATCGCATCATCATGGGGAAAAGCCATGTATTTCGATTTAACCATCCGGAACAGGCACGGCAAGAGAGGGAACGAACACCTTGTGCAGAGACTCCTGCTGAACCAGTGGATTGGGCTTTTGCCCAGAGGGAATTGCTAGAGAAACAAGGCATTGATATGAAGCAGGAAATGGAACAGAGGTGAGTAAGAATAAAAGTATGAAACAACTCATGAACAAGAATTAAAAGGTTCTGGCTAAATGGTAGGTCAAACACTTTACAATAGACATCCAAGGAACAGGGCTGAAGGGAATGGGAAAGATCTCTGTCTGAGACGTCCAGATAGGCTCTGCATATCAGGGAACCCATTTTTTTTGGTGCTTATATATGAGTGGCAAAAATGAAAGGCTATGGACATTGTCTCTGATTGTTGGTCCTGTACTGTCAATTTTTCATTCCTATTTCTAGGCTTCAGGAATTGGAAGATCAATACCGAAAGGAAAGAGAAGAGGCTAATTACCTTCTGGAACAACAAAGACTTGTAAGGATTCATTTGATTATGCAGTTTCCTGAAATTTAGGATGTATGTCTTATCGTAACAATTGTGTTCAAAATACAGTTCAAAATCATGTGCATAATGGTATGTACATGCAAATGTTTGTGCATTTTTTCAGAAATTTTGCAGAAATTTAATAAATTATGATGAAATAAATGAGTCTAGGATGGACTAAAAGTAGACCGATTTGTCTAGTCTTTCCTAGTTATTTGCAAAAGGAATAATGTCTAGAATATGTCATATGACTTGTCATGATATTTCTGATAAACTTAGTTTCACCAGTCATGTTTATCAAACAACAAAGTCACCAGGCTCTCACAAAGCTGTTTAACATTGAGTTCTATAATTCATTAAATTGAAAAGCCAATTATTAAAGAATTTATTATTTGGAATAGCTTCATTTCTCAGTTTTACAGGCATTCAAACTACAGTAAATGAAGAGAACACAGTAAATTCTTTTCTTTCTTTTTTTGCAATAATTTTATTAAATGCTACATTAGAAAGATAAAAACTAATGCAAACTAAAAGAAATAAAATAATAAAAAATAGAAAGTGCAGAAAAGAAAAAAGAATAGAAAGAAAAATAGAAAAATAAAAAATAAGAATATAGTAAAGAAAAAGAAAAAACATATAAAGAAGTAACTTCTTCCTTAGTATAAATAATAGCATACATATGAACAATTTTAGTAACATCACTATTTTTCCCCATATATCATCCTTATCTATACACAAAATTTTAAATCTTGTCATTCGGTTCTAGTCAACAGAAGTCCATTAAGGATTATTAGAAGTAGCAACATACAATATCTATTTTAACATTGATCAAATAAACCGCTTTTATATAATTTTCATTTACTTTTAACAATCTTGATGTTTAATCCTTTCAAATAATGTCATAGAACTTGATTTCGTTTTCTTTTTTTTGTTTCTTCTCATAAAATTCTTTAACAGGCTTCTTTTGTAAATTTAATTTAGAAAAGTCATTCAAATCACTCTTCTGGCTTGTTATTTGTGTGTCCCTTTTAATTATTAAGACATCATGTAGTTTCATTTGTATATCCACTATATCATCTTTTTCCAGATTATTCTTGTAGTGTTCCATATTTAAATTCATGTTGAAATCAATTTATGTCTAGTTCGTAAAACTTATTCCTCTTTCATAATTTAATTTACACACAGTCTGTATATAATGAGTCATTATTAAAATTAAGTTCTGAGTTAATTGTTCACAATTATCTTTCAGTGCATCCAATATTATTTTGTTCTGTTCTGTATTAACAAGTTGAGTGTACTTCTTTAATTGTAAGCTTTACTTCCTCCTGATTACTTCTAGTGTCCAACTTTCAAAGTCTCATCTTGGTTTTTTTCAGACTTCAAAACAGCTATTTCCAACAGGAAGGATTCTTATAATTAATTTCAAAGCTATCTGGAATCTTAGTCCATTTATAGCTTTCTAAAAACAACACTTTAATCACCATTTTGCCATTTATTCACTCAAAAATGATTTTTCTAAGTCCTTAAACCTGTACTTTAAACTATTTTCTTTAAGGATCAAAGGAACCTCACCCAGTAAATGCCATAAAAACTGCCATTCCAAAGATTCTTAATATTTGAAAAGCAGTAAAAAGTAATTCCAAAATGATTAAGAAATGAGACTTAGCTGAGCTTTATGCTGATATAGGCTACATTACAACTATGAGTTTAGTTGGAATCCCTCAGTTCCCAGCTGTTCATCTCTCTGATTGCAAAAATCTCAGTTCCTGTAATTTACTTGGGATGAGCTGGTGTTCAAAATACATGTGGGTGATCTCATGATCTCTCCTTTCTCCAAAGAGATTTTGCTGGCCAGGCTTTATCTTCTGGCCACTGATTTCCCCTGTAATATCATCCCTGCTTCTTCAGGGATGCCTTATCTCACTGGAAGTGTCAGAACACAATAAATTCTTGGCTTTTTTCCTCTTGTCATTTTAGGATTATGAGAGTAAATTAGAGGCTTTACAGAAGCAAATGGACTCAAGATACTACACTGAGGCCAATGAGGAAGAGGAGGAACCTGAGGACGAAGGTGAGCTTCTAGGAAATAAAAAAAACTGCTAGAGGTAGCTTCTTATAAAACAATATTGTATTCAATAAAAGAGAATATATGTAGCTCAGGATTGAACTGTGGAGTCTTTGGTATTCTCTGAGCTGGGTTGTTTCCTTGCAGACTTTTCATTACCCAACTAGGTAACATCATCAGTGTTGACCACAAAAAGCTAAGAAGGGAACAAAAAAGACCAGGATATATTCCAACAGCCAACAGCCAGATAAGCAGGGATTAACACAAGAGGATATATCAAACATTAAGCAATAGTCTAATCAGGAACTATCAAGGAGAAAAACCACACTCACACCAATAGCAGCAGAGAAACTGTTGTAGGTGTATATGTGAACAAACCCCACATTGACTAGCACTGATGATGTTACCCTAGTTGTGTGATGAATTCTCTGCAACCAAATAACCAAGCTCAGAGAGCACCAAGGACTCTACAATATTGTATTCAACTGCAAATGTCCCAGTAAATGGACAAGCAGTCTTTGGTACTCTTCAGAGAAGCAACAGAGAGGAAAAGTCTAGCTTCTGCTAAATTGATAAGTTACCCCTGGATTTATTTGTTAAACTGAATCATGTATTGAAATGGGACAATTTTATTTATGTGGTTTTGTGGGCTCAAGAATCATCATTTACATTCTTACAATTACATTTTACAGTCTTAGCAATTTTTTTATTCAAATTACAGAAGGAATTTGGCTGTCTTTTCATAAATTTTTCATTTATTACTTTTTTCTTTTCCCCCCAAGCTAAATTAAGAATTCTATTCTTTTCTTTTCTTTTTTTCTTTTCTCTTCTTTGCCCTTTTCTATAATAAGTTAGGTTTTTTAAAAAGCATATAGTATTTTATACACTATTAATAAATATACCTAGATAGGTTCCTAATTAATTTGTATATAATGTTATAAATTAATAAACATGGCTTTTAAAAATGTTAATTGTAATATTTTAAACATTTTTAAAGAGCTGTGCTCTACATTAGAAAACTGACCAAGCAGTGAATAATTCATAGAAATCTTGATTTAGAAGGGGCTATTTATGCTTTCAAATCCAATTCAGTGCAGGAATCCAAAATGAAATTTGTAACAGAGAAGTCTTCAGCCTCTACCTGAACACCTCCAAAAATGGAACCCAACTATTGTTGCCATATCCTGTTTTTATTCATTTTGTGCTGAGGTGTCTTGTGACAGACTTTCTTCTGATTCTGTATACTTTTACAAGAGAAAGGCTCCCTTCATGTATCACCTTGTGAAATTGACCTATGAATTGACCTATACACGTGTTTCATATTATCTTGTGAGAGAGGTCAGGCAATATGGACATACTTGATCAGGCAATATTTGAAAACAAATAGTTGACTTTACAGAGTTATTTCGTTTTGTTTTGTTTATCTCATCAGTTCAGTGGACAGAGCGAGAGTTTGAGTTGGCTCTCTGGGCCTTTAGGAAGTGGAAATGGTATCAGTTTACATCTCTTCGAGACCAACTGTGGGGCAATGCCATTTTCTTGAAGGAGGCCAATGCGATCAGTGTGGAACTGAAGAAAAAGGTGAAGTTTTTAGAAAATAAATATTTCCTTCCTTCCTTCCTTCCTTCCTTCCTTCCTTCCTTCCTTCCTTCCTTCCTTCCTTCCTTCCTTCCTTCCTTCCTTCCTTCCTTCCTTCCTTCCTTCCTTCCTTCCTTCCTTCCTTCCTTCCTTCCTTTATCCTAAGTGGGTGTTAGAAAATAGTTTGGAAAATAAATTTGGTCCAAGGGATGGATTGTTCCCACCCCATCATCTAATAACATCAGGTGGTAGGGCTTCAATAATGGGAAAGCCCCCCCCCAAAAAAAAAACCCTTTTGCTAAATTTAAGTCCCAGTTTTTCTGTAAAATACAGAATTTTTAAAAATGTGGTTGCCTTTATGACTTTGTGACAATACTAGCCAGCAACATTTATATTTCATTTCCAGGTTCAGTTTCAGTTCGTACTCCTCACAGACACCTTATACTCACCTCTGCCTCCAGACCTGCTTCCTCCAGATGCTGCCAAAGACCGGGAGAAACGTCCTTTTCCAAGGACCATTGTGGCAGTAGAAGTGCAGGACCAGAAAAATGGAGCAACCCATTATTGGACTCTGGATAAACTCAGGTAGGTGTAAATTTTTAAAGCCAAGATGGCTACTAACTGGCTAAAGGAGGTGATTTTTAATCATGTAGGGGGGGAAAATTGCATGATATTCTTACCTGGAAGCATAATGAATTAACTTATTTTAAAATACAACAGGAGTTTATAAGTGAAAGGAACATGAGTTAAATTGCCAGGCTAAATCATGTGACTGCCTGTTAAAACAGCCACTTCAGTGGACAGTGATTTGGGTTGAGAGGGTTGAATGTGGTAAACAGAATTATATTACATAATATGTAAGTCTGCAGAATTACCCAGTCTTTGGTGCAAGATGGCCATGTTAATTCATAATACTATTTGGTCTGTGGTGGAGATTTCACATGCTCCTTTTTACTTATAGAAATAGCAATAGCACTTAGACTTATATACTGCTCCGTAGTGTTTTACAGCTCACTGGGTGGTCATTTTACTGATCTCGGAAGGTTGAAAGGCTCAGGATTGAATGCCACACTTGGGCAGAGTTTGCCTGCAATATTGCATTCTAACCACTGTGCCACAAGGTCTCCTTATCTTGATAGGTTCATCACATGGACTGAAATCTGATTTCTATGCATGCCAAAATAATTATGGTTTCCTTTCCTGCTGTTAATTCCCTTCTCTGCTATAATTCATTTCCCTGGATATGGGCATTTTATTTTTAAGCATACCAAAGTTATATATCTGTGAATAGCTATGACTTCAATGGCTACAGTTTTCAAATCTGCGAATATAGTGTCTTATTATAAATTCAGACATCCTCAGAACTTTGGAGCTTTTTAAAATTTCTGCGTACAGTACATAAAAACTGTAATATATACATCAAATCTGACAGCAATCTAATGTCTTGCTCCAAACTGATAAAAATGGCCATTCTTGTAAATTCAGTCTTCTGTCAATGCAAGGGAAGCTTTTTTAATATACGGTAAGCATCAGAACAGCCATGTATATCTACTAATTCTGAGTATGCTGATGTATGGGTATAGGTCTAATTCTGCAAAATAGGTTCTTTGTCCAGTTTCTTTCCATTTCTTGAAAATCTTTTTATTTACTTGACTCAAGAGCATGCATTTAATATATCTCAATAAGCAGAACAGGTTTCTATACCAAATTCTTAGTATGTCAAGTAAGATAGTGGTATGCACAGGTAAACTGGTTGGGCAATATTTTCTCAACTACTGTTTTGATAGAAAATCTATTTTTTCCACCTTTTTAGGCAGAGGTTGGACTTGATGCGGGAGATGTATGATCGGGCAGCTGAAGTGCCATCTAGTGTTATAGAAGACTGTGATAATGTGGTGACAGGCGGAGACCCCTTTTATGATCGCTTTCCTTGGTTCAGGCTGGTTGGCAGGTGAGAGTTTTGGTTTTCTTTGTCAAAAAATATAGAGCAAAACCAAAGGGGAAAAAAATCCATAGCTAGGCAAAGCAAATGGTATGTAACGCAAGCGCTCCTTCCACTAAGGATTAATGGTCGTATTACATTTTAGATCACAGTTCAGGATGTTAAGATCACATCTCACACTTGTTAGGAAATCAGGTCGACATCTCCATTCCATGTTGGAGTGGACTGTCCATTCATTTGACGCAGAGCCTTTTAAATATGATCTGCAAATATACTTGCATCATATACATTTTTCACAAAACCATACCTAGTGTCCAAATGTATGGTGTCCAGAATACTGAGAGCTGAAACTTTCTGGAGCAAGATGATTATGGTCTGTATGCTCTGTGATCCAGCATGATGCCCTCCTCACTTCCCAATTCTGTCTAGTTTAGCTCATACAAACTAAGTTGTAGCCCATCGTTATAACTTTCTGCTAGCTGATTATGATTTCTGAATTATGAAAACCATCACAGTTAGATGTGATGGGAATATGACAACCAGTTCATTACCTGATTACCATGTAGATCCTCTTAGAGTCTAATGCTTCTAGATGACAACTGTAGCAACCAAAACCAACCAAAATCAAACAAAAACATTGAGGGTAGCTCAGAAACTCTTTTTTAGGATTTTGTACCTTTGTGTAGGTGTGTGTGCTTGATGTATGGAGTGTGATATCTGCCTATCTACTGCCTAGTATATATTGTGTGTTCTCATGTGCTTCACATGCAACTATTAGAGAAAAAGTGGCATACCATCAGTTGAGAGTTGGTTGGAGTCCAGGTAGAAAGGTTTTAGCTGTAGAATTTTCACAGATCAAAGATGTGTTAAAGAAATAATCCATTCATTTGGGAGGGTTCATAATGGACATCTTTCCCTTATCAAAATCTCAATTTGATGAAATGGACACCAGGAAAGTTTTCATTCCATACATCAAATCTTCGCAATTTTCAGCTGATGGCATTTGTGGCTCTTTTGTTAGATGTGTTCGATCTGGGAAGTTTTTCTTTAATGTCCTTCCTTATTAATTCTGCTGCTTGATTTTAAAGAAGGGGCAAAGCAAGCCTAGTCTCTCTCTGTCTCTCTCTCTGTCTCTCTCTCTCTCTCTCTGTACACGCGTGCATATGTTAGAATAGCTGGTGTTAACCTGTCTCCTATCTTGTTGTACTAACCTTAGTTCAGATATCTCTGGCTGCAACAGCTCTCCTATTTTCAACACATGCATGAGCGAGCGCATGGCTGATCTCACCCCCTCCCCCACCTTCTCGAATCCTGACTCCGACATCACCGAGCCTGCTGACGAGCAGCACGTGGGGAAGGAGGAGGAGGAGGAGGAGGAGGACCTGGAGGAAGACATCTTTCCGGAGTACCCGCTGTATGATGGCCAGGATCCATTTTACGACCGCTCCCCCCTGTTCAGTTTAGTAGGAAGGTTGGTGAGGTCTTAGGAGAGCATGCTGGGAAGGAACTAGCTCTTTCGCATAAGAGACCTGCTTTCCCATCTCAAACACACAGGGGCTGTGGGGTGGCCAAAAGACATTTCAGAGGAAAAACCCCTCCCCCACCCCTCCCCAAGGGGACGAGTAGTTAAAAGGAAGACCAACTACAGAGTGAAATAACACATGACAAAAGGCAAAGCATCTGTAAATGGGTGTGATATAAGCTGCTGGGAGCATGAGCACTTTGGCAATTGTACATTTCTAAAGGGTGTCTGTGTATGTGCATTAGATTGCCATATCCTACAGAAGCCACAGTTGTAGTCTCACAGGCTCAAAATTGAGCATAATTTCCTAAGAACTAGCACTGAGGGAAGATACTTTGTTTTTCTTAAGTGGGTTAATAATTTTTTAAAATGTATATTAATTTTTACATAGTAGGATATCCACAGAAAATTAGAATCATAGATTTAATATACCGTAGTTATCCATTGATTTGGGACAGTATTAACAGATAACTGTGAAATAAAGTACTACTAAGCAGAACATGGTTAGAGAATATCTGGGATTTAGAAACTTAGAATACCAAAGGAGAATTCCTGCCACATTGCAGTTACCAGAAACACTTATATTTAGAAAGCAAAGCGGGTCAGTTACTGTTTTCATATATGTATACTGAAAAACTTTGTCCTTGCTGCTTTAGGACAATAAAACTGACTTTGGTTACTATAAATCCCCCAATATATCATTCTGCATAACTATAACAAGCCTCGATGATAGAATGGTGGCACATGATTGTAACCTCATAATCTAAATCTCACAATTATGTAATAATGGCTAATGCAGATTTGCAAGTTATATCATTTGTGTGATGTCATAATACATGTATCATCATTTATATCTCTATATCCCAGCTATGGACCCATGTCATCCTCATCTTTGCTTGGAAAAACAGAAAAATTGTCCTATTTTAGTAACTAATGCATAATCTGATCCTCTGAGGAAGTATAATCCTAGAAATCAATCAACAGGATTGGGCCAAGCTATAATGTGCTTTATTTAGTTTTACTTAAACCATTGCAGCTTATTCAAGAACCATGAATAAACAAATATTATGGTGTAATATAATATGTGAACCCAGTTTTACTGTCTGCCAAAATATTGGCTGAGGTTTTTGCGATGTCTTTTATCAATTTGCACAGCCCAAATTATTTTTGTCTCATTAGACAACAGCCAAACACTGTCCTTCACAGGGCTATTGGAATAGGCTTGTAGAAAGATGACTTAGTTGATATTAAACTCATTGGAAACCTTGGATTAACACAGATAGTCCGCGACATATAAGCATTTGTTTAGTGACCAAAGTTACAATGGCATTGAAAAAAGTGACTTATGACCATTTTTCACAGTTACGATCTTTGCAGCATCCCCATAGTCACGTGATCAAAATCTAGACACTTGGCAACTGGTTCATATTTATGACGGTTGCAGTGTCCTGAAGTCATGTGATTGCCCTTTGCAACCTTCTGACAAGCAAAATCAGTGGGAAAGCCAGATTCACTTAACAACCGTGTTACTCACCTAACAATAGCAGTGATTCATCTAACAAATGTGGCAAGAAAAGTCATAAAATGGGGCAAAACTCACTTAACAAATATTTTTCTTAGCAACAGAAACTTTGGGCTCAATTATGTTCATAGGTCAAGGACTACCTGTGTAAGGTTCTTTCTTTGGTATTTGGAGCAAGTGATTAAATCTGGAAAAATACAGAGCTGCTGTGCTTGTAATGACTGGGGAGCAGACAAAATTTCAGCCACCCAAAATCCTTTTTCTGTGTAACTGTTATCAATATAGGCATGGGCAGGCAAACATATGCATCATGACATCATCAAACAAATGGTGCGACGTTTGCACATGTGAAACATCATGAAGTCATTAGATAATTATGTCATTTTCATGATGATGTCATGATGCATCTGTTGGATATCATCGTGGCTTGTTATAGCTGGAACAATCTTTGAGAGTTCTGAAGTCTTGCATCTGGGCCATCCTAGTTCAGGCAGGAAATCCTGACTTCTAGTTTTCTCTCTGTTAAGTAGCGTTTAGGAAAATGGGAGCAAGTCGAGGGAACCAAGGGGCTTACAAAAGGCAGAGAGGGATAAGGGGGAAGAGTCCTGCAGTCTCAGACCGAAAGAGCTGGCTTCTTCCCCCTTTTTTTTTCTCCTCTTGGGGGATTTGAGATTTTAAATCAACAAACAGGCCAAACTACCAAATAGTTCAATGAGGGAATACCCTCTTCCCCCAATCCTGTGAACTGTTCTTGGGGGTCTTTTGAGTCAGTCAAAATTGACTCCTCCTATGCAGCAGCTGTGCCGTTCACATTTCTCGTGAAGTGTGCTTTGATTGGATCTTTGTCTTTGATTTCTATTTATTTTTTCCTTATTTATTTATTTTTAGCTGCTGGCTCTATCTCCAAAGCTTAAGCAAAATTGGGGGGATGGTTATTTCACTTTTGTCTTCTTTTGAAAGGCTTTTCTTTGGTCTGAGCATGCCATCTTTGCACCTCACCAATCTTGTGGTTAGCGACTCTGTTCCTTTAATGACACACAGCGTCTCTTTTCTGCCTTCCTTTATTCAGCTCTCTTCTACCACCTTTTCCTTCTTTTCTTCTTTCCTCTTCTTGCTGATTCCTCCCCTCAACCTCTCCATCTCCTTATTTTCTTTCCTTCCCTTTGAACAATTGTATGGAAGAGCAATTTCAGCCTTGAAATGCTTAATTATTGGTTTAATTATTTCTGGCCTGCTTCACAATGGTAATGCAATGAATGATCTGTCCAGTATCAAACCATCAAATATCAGAATAGATCCAATATAAAGATAGAGATAATGCTGCAGAATGACTGGATGGGTTGATAATTCTTTGTGATCTATAATACTGTTTTTTTCTCTCGTGAAAACAGACACTATGCTATTTGTCGTAAACTTTTCTATAGAATTTCTATAGAATATTTTACATTGGCCCATAATAATTCTAGAATGCCTGTCATGTACCACAGAGAAGATTCTCATGAAGTTTGTTAAGAAATGTTTCATCTCATACAGTAAAATCTATTGCCCATTTTAATACTGTTGCAGCTGCCAGGTTTTAATTAATTGCTTCCTATTAATTTCTAGGAAGGGAATAGTTAAAATAACAAAAATAATATTAAAGGAACTTGGGTTGATATAATTGATTTGAATGATGCCAGTCCAATAATCCTGTCCAGGTCAGGATACAATCAACATATCTTATTTCTATATAATGCTTGTTGGCTATCTTATAGAATCTTAAATTCCCATTTTTATTCCTTATTAATCAACTACATGCATTTATACTCCCTGATTTCCATAACTATATCCATCACTGAGAATGTGACAAAACTGTACATGGAGATTTTAATACATTAAGATAAAAATCTGGGACAGAAAGCGTTAAATAAAAAATCCATCAGTATGACAAATGCTTGCTTTTGTTTCTTTGTATGATGGTACAATAGTGAGTGAAAATAGCTAAACAGTTCAATCTGGATCTAATGAATAGTTTTTCTATTTCAAAATAATGAATTTTAAGCAGAGATATTGGGGCATTTTCAGATGTGAAATATTGTCCTATAACTTTAGTGTAAAAACCTATTTTGATTTTAACTTATATCTGATTGCTTTTTCATGTCCCATTGTTAGCAATATTTATTGATGGCATATGAATACGTACACATTTAAATTTTCATATTTTTCTGAAGTCTAGCTTTTCTGGCTTACTGGCATGTTGTAATCTGCTGCCAAGTGTCTTGTCCTAACTTGCTACAGTATGCAATTTGATATAGAAGTGGCTCTGATAGAATTCTATTGATGGCTATTTGTTCCATAAGGGATAATGCTTCTAATCTATAATGGGTTGCTGAAGTATAATAGTAGTATAATTATCCTACATGGACCTTCCACTTTAATATATAATATCAATCCAATGGAAAGGATTAAAAATGGGATCCATCAATATATTTTTCCACATGCAAGTCATCAAGGAAATATATCCCCCAAAAATAAATAATATGTACATTCACCAACATATTACAACAAGAATATGGAGTCTGGGATAAATAGTGTTACTTTTACTCACGGGTGGCACTGAAATCAGCTACATTTAGGCAGAATCTGCTATTGTTGATAATAAAGATCTTACCTAGTTCTATGTGGGAATGTCATCTAAGCTTCCCATGATAGATATCTTGCATTTAGTAATTTTACTCCTGGGTATATTGCAAGGAATCCCTCCATTCTCTACCCATCAATGAGTTGCATGAATCTAGCTAGAACATATATTTTTTTTTAAGAATGCTTCTTCCCCCATTGGTTAGCTAATTAATTTTGTCAGCTTGACACGATAACAAATCATTGGAAACAGGCTTGAAATTGAATGTATTATGTCTCTCAAAATTCTCAAAAACTGTTCCTCTTTAGAAGGGACTTCCTCTTCATCCTAGTCTCTTTACTCCCCCCCCCCAATTCTTTCTGTTTTTAGTTCCTCCAGTCTAATTCCCATCTGTCTTTTCTGTTTTCTGTCCCTTGAACCCCCTGTTATTCAGCAGCAGGACCTTGGACGAATTACAGGACCCAGGGTACTAGTTGCTTAGTCTCTCCAGCCACAGGTCCTTGTTCTAGTTTCCCTCTTGCATCAGCACCATCCCTTTCCCTTCCCTTCGGTCATAAGAGATGACAGAACCAGAGGTACGCTATGCTAGCGCTCACTAACTCACTACATTTTCGCTTCATGCTCAGTACAGGAGCTCTGTTTTAAGCACGCTGAACCCCCCTCTCTGTCCGGCTGGCCATGGCTGCTTTTCTTTAGTTTTGCTTTGCAGCACCATATTGTGATGTGAGCGGTGAACTGTGGTCCCAGCTACCTTCGGCTATGGAGTATGTTTGGAGAAGTTCATACGTGGGACGCAGTGACCGCTGTCCTATGTTACTTTTCCTTCCAGAGCATTTGTGTATCTCAGCAACTTGCTATACCCTGTACCTCTGGTCCATCGTGTTGCCATTGTCAGCGAGAAGGGGGAAGTTAAAGGATTCCTACGGGTAGCAGTTCAGGCCATTTCAGGTAAGAGGTGGGTACGCATAATGAAGGAGGTGCTGGCCCTTCTTCTGGTGAGCAACTTTAAAAAATATGTATATGTGGGGAAATATCCCCTTGTATATTTGATTTATATCCCATCTTTTATTCAAAAGAATAGCCTTTTCTAAACTGTTAAAATGAACAACTAAGGTGCACAATAGGGGGGGAATGCTTTAACAAAGCATTTATTGCTAGGAATCCTGGAGAGCAAGTGTTTCAACTGATTTATAAGAACATATTTAATCAAGTCAATTAAGGAGCCATTATAATGTATGAACATACTAATCTTAGGCAATACTGAAGCAATGTAAGTAGGAGTAACTGATATCTGAACAGGCAAAGGAAAACAGGACACTTAGAAAGGAGGGCAAATGGTAGGAAAAGGGGAAAACTTTGTTTGACTTTCTTAACACTCTGACAAAAATTTCAGTAAAAAAGTGCCAAAAAAAGAAAGGTACTTAGGTCTATATGTATTTGAAATTACTTTTTCCAACATCAAAAGGACTGGTTTTTCAATTGCAGAAACTTTGCTGGAACCAATTGCCAGGCAAAAGCCTTCAGTATGTAACTGATTAAGTTCTTGTCAATTTCAGTCAGCAGCACAAGGGGACGAGAGATTAATTAAGATCACAGAGTGGAGCATGTTAACTTGTAATTAGCACTTATGGAAGTGTTGCACTGATGGGAGAAAATCTGATCAAGAAGAGATTGCTAGATACTTAAAAGGCCAAACAATATATGAAGTTCTTGGTGAGGATTTATCACAAGCTAGGTGACTTTTTTAAATGGCGGTGGACATTATAATTGGTTATAGTTTATTTGATCAAGGTTAAAATAGTTATTGTTCGGTGCAAACAACCAGACCTGCATGTACAGAGTACGAGCTAACTATTATGTTCTGACTGTAATATAGGAATATTCCCAGTCTGGCATCTCTCCCTTGGGAATAGTTAGAGAAGGAGCCAAGGTATTCAGGGAGGAGTGATTCTGGCCCTTTTATGGTTGCACAGTGACTGGATTAGCTTTGCACTCATCTCTTCTTCCTACCAGACTGGATGCTTCCCAACAGTTTTATAGTTATTTCGGATAGCCTTTAATGGACTGTGATTGACAAAGAATGAATTACAAGGGCTTAATAGTTTGGTAAAAGTTATGAGATTAGTAAAGAAAAGAAGAGTGTATTTGTTGTGTTATCAAGAGATGGTGATATTTTACTAAAATTGCTTGTAGTTGTGATGAAGGGGAAAGTTACTTCCTTATTCTTCCCCCCCTTTCTCCTCTATTTTTCCTTTTTTCTTACGCCTCAGAAAACGTGTGTGTGTGTGTGTGTGTGTGTGTGTGTGTGTGTGTGTGTGTGTGTATATATATATATATATATATATATATATATATATATATATATATATATATATATATATATATATATATATATATATATATATATATATATATATATATATATATAAATTTTAACACTAATATGAATACAGGGAGTATATTGGGAGAGAAAATTACTTTGTTCTGCTCAGCTATGTTGTATTAAATAGGGGGGAAAAACCCTGTCAACTCTGACATCCAGACAGTCCTCCAAAGAAATGAGGCAGAGTAGTGTGCCCTATATTTTCCATAAAATATGAATTGCTTACATTAGTGTGTTATTTTACTGGGCTGATGGTAGGTTCCCCCCCATTATATTGATGCTGAGGAATTAAACTCCATTTCTTGTGGAATTGGTCAGGATAGGATTCCAAAACTTAAACAACAAGTATAGTTTTATCCTATGTCATCAGTTGATATTTGGGGAATTCCTCAACCATTTGGTTGACTGTTCAGCCACATACCTAATTAACCCAAGAATTACAAACACGGTGCTGGATGAAATGGTGCTGGATGAAATGGCCCTCTCCCAAATGGCCTTTCCCTGATCCTTGTTTGAGGGAATCTCCTTATATTTTAAGTATCTTAATCAAACATTTATATTTTAAACCTATTATGGAGAAATGCACAATTCCATGGTTCTTGAAGCCTAATAAGGATATTTGGATGATTCAAGCTGCATGCTGATTGGAAAATTCTGGGAAATGAAGTCCACACATCTTAAAGTTTATTTATTTATTTATTTATTTATTTATTTATTTATTTGTTTTTATAAACCGCCCTTCTCCCGAGGGACTCGGGGCGGTGTACAGAATAAGATAGGCATACAGAATGAACAATAGTGAAAAAAACAATAGTAAAATACAAACTGGGACCCCAATTAGAGCTATCAGGCCAGGCCGGACTGCTGGAACAGGTAAGTTTTTAATTCGCGCCGGAAGGTGCGGAGGTCGGGGGCCATCCGGATTTCGGTTGGTAAGCTGTTCCAGAGGGCTGGCGCACCCACTGAGAATGCCCTCCCCCTGGGGGCCACCAGCCGACATTCCTTGAGCGGTGGCACCCTGAGGAGGCCCTCTCTGTGGGAGCGCACAGGACGGTGGGGTGCTGACATTGGCAGAAGGTGCTCCCGTAGGTAGTCCGGACCCATGCCATGTAGGGCTTTGTATGTCATTGTTAGCAAATTTGATCTAGATAATTAATTAACCAGAACCAATGTTTTTATATTTGCCTCATCAAATATCAGTCAATGTTTTTATTACTTCTTTGAATAATAACTATGAGTTGATCTTGCCTCCTTCTAAGGTATTTGAAAATAAAATAAAATTTTCTAGGGAACTTCTTTGGCTTCTAGCTTATTGGAAAATATGAACTTTGATTATTGCTCACTGCATGTAGACCCTGCTTTAAGATGGGCAGCGATACAAATTGAATAAATAAACTTTCATTTACTTACTATATTCTCTTGCCATAATCCTGCTTTCAGCTGATGAAGAAGCACCAGATTACGGCTCAGGAGTGCGGCAGTCAGGAACAGCTAAAATTTCCTTTGATGATCAGCACTTTGAGAAGGTATGCTGTAAAAACATTAACAGCTTTCTTATATAGTTTTTAAATAATTCAAACACACAGGATTTTTGAAAGATGGGATATGTCACAACCTAGTACTGTTGCCAGATGTCTGGAATATTTACTGATAAAATTTCCTCACCAACAGCTCTGTGTTTACATTTCTGTACATGTACAGAGATAAAAACCTGAGCAGAGATTCTTCCTGTCTCTAGGTTAACTGAAAACAGACATTAACAACTTTCAGGTTCTAGATTTCAATGGTCTGGTGTTGGAGGGATGAGTTTACATTTCATTTTATAGATACTATTCAAAAGCATATGACATTTTTATTGACTCATGTTGATCACCGCAAACTCTTTAAAGAAGAAAATGGGAGATTAATGAAATTAATGAAATTAATAATAAATTTAACTGCAACACTTTGCATGTCCTTATTTTCTTTCTTAGCTTCTGCCTGTTTTCTTTTTGAGCTTTGCATATATATTGTTGTGATGCAATGGTTTAAAAAGAAGAGACAAACTGTTTTATTGCCAGAGGCAATAATATCAATGCTTTTCTGTTTAGTTCCAGTCTGAATCCTGTCCTGCAGTGGGAATGTCTCGCTCTGGAACATCACAAGAGGAGCTGCGCATAGTAGAAGGACAGGGACAAATTACTGATATAGGGCCATCTGCAGACGAAGTCAACAACAACACTTGTGCAGGTAAAAAAAACCTTCCTGTTTTTTTGGGGGGAGGAAACTTGTACACAGCAATAAAATCACATTGGACCTTTTTATATACAAAATATAAAATGCTACACTATCAGATATATTTGTATGGTGCTGATGCAGTCAAAAGAGTAGGCTGAGAAATGAAATAGTTTTACATACTGCACAAAATGTAAGTATTTTAAAATATTAAACATTTGACACATGTGAAAATGAATTAAATGGGAATACTGCCAAATTAAGATGGGGAAAGTTTAAGCTTCCACAAAATAGGCATTGTCCTATATTTAGATTACTGCCAAGTGCTTTATAACTTCAGCCACAATTAGTTGCTTTCGGATGTGTGGTTTATAGACCTATTATTACCTACACTGTGTCATTCCCAGGATTTCTGATATAAAATGGCAAATTGATTGTTATAACTTCCTTTGATGAAGCTTTTCCTCAAATATGGATAACTGATTTTCTTCTTACTTTGTTGTACATGTCAGAACAGGTATGAAACATGGACAAATAAAATATGAAACTATATATTTGAGAAGAAAGTGTTTATAGTTGCTATTATGTTTTCTTAGCCACTCCAGAAGATATTCTCCTGGATAGTTCAGAGAAATCCACAGTTGATGGACCTTTTGAGGCAGCTCTGGAGCACTTGAAATTGGGCAGCATTTTCACATTCAGAGTTACTGTTCTGCAGGCCTCCAGCATCTCAGCAGAATATGCGGACATCTTCTGCCAATTTAAGTGAGATATACTTCACATCCCACCATTTGCTATTTATGCAGTTTAGATAAATTTACTCTTTGTCATTGATCCACTCTTTTCACATGGAGATCCTGGAGAGAATCTGAGAGAATTTATCAAAATGGTTTTAACATGGAGGCTAGAATATAAGTGCATTTAAAAGGTTCTCACTGAGAATAAATGGAGGAACAAAGCTTAATAGCCTGAAGATATCAATTACCCTTATGAGAGAATGGAAGTGGAAATACAGAAGAACCCTACTGGATGAGAGGGGAAAGTATTATCTTCCTAATCTTTCCATGTATTGTTGTACTTCGGATTTTTCAGTTTCTGAACTGAAAAAGTCTAACAGAGAGTAGAGCTCACCATATAGTGATGACCAACAGATTGCAGTTGAACTTGGCTTTACAATTTGAAGGAACGAATGCACACAGATGCATACACACAGCCCATGTATGTGTATGGTTTTGAAGTGAATGTGTTCAAGCATAGTAATAAAAGCTCTTTTTTTCACAGCTTTATTCACCGCCATGATGAAGCCTTCTCTACCGAGCCCTTGAAGAACACTGGTCGAGGCCCACCTCTTGGCTTTTATCATGTTCAGAATGTTAGTGTAATTTTCTGCTTTATGTTGTTAATTTTACATATTTTGCATTACTTCTCCTTTAAAATTGTGTAAGTCTTTTAAAGATTGGCAGGAAATTAAATCCAGTTTTCTGCTTACTGGCCAATATGGGTTTTAGTGATTTCCATGTATGTTACAGTACTAGAGGTTTATATTGCTAGTTTTAAGACAGTATTTTGTTTCAAAATGACCATGAAAGGGGAGAATTTAATTTATTGTGTACAGTTTTGTCCTTGACATAATTAATGATATTTTATGCCTTGCTTTGTTGATTTCAATTCTGGAAAGTCCACTGATGAAGGAATAAAAGCCTAGAATGCAGGAAAATTAATGAAGATAGTCACATATATTAACACTGAAGTTTCAAGTTCTGCTTTTTTTTAAGCTTCAGTGAATGAAAGTTTTAGATCTTCCAGCAAGTTTTACTCAGCTGAATAATTTGGCCATTTTAAGTTGAATATCTTGTTACATAAAATAAGCATTTTTATCCTTTTCTGTCTTACAGATTGCAGTTGAGGTCACCAAATCCTTCATTGAATACATTAAAAGCCAACCAATTGTCTTTGAGGTATTTGGCCACTATCAGCAGTATCCTTTCCCCCCACTCTGCAAGGATGTACTCAGGTAATTATCCATGATCCTTCATTACCCTTGGTTTATCTGCTTCTTTATAAGAAGTGGAACTTGCCCTACAAAGCACTGAGATGTTTGCCTGATTTTCAGCAACAGTTGTAACTTTTGCAAAGCAGCAACAGTGCAGTTTGTGCCATTATAAAAAAAATAAAACGTCTTAGTATGTTTAGGAAATCATATAAAGAGACACAACACAATTGTATTACATTTAGGTAAACCAACTTGGTTAGTCAATTAAGCAAGAGGAATCAATTACCAGATATAAACAATGAATCTTTGTTATTTCAAATTCTTACACAGATAAAAATTGTGATACTGTTTTACACTGTATGTTCAGTTTCCAGTATTTGACCAAGCACAAATTCTTTTTTTGAAAGTTGGCAAGACCTACCAAATATTTCTGCCCTGATTGATTACAGTTTATTTTTATAGTATTCATTTTAATTAATTATGCTTTTTTATAGCCCCCTAAGACCATCTCGCCGCCATTTTCCTCGGGTCATGCCATTATCAAAACCAGGTAAGAGAAAAAGTATTATTTCTTTAACATGAGCATTAATGAAAATTTAAGAGTTTTTAGACATTTAGAAAAAATATATATTAATGATTAATTACTGTTATTTGGAAAAGCTATCCCAAATCTTTGTAACAGTTACTATTGTGTTGACTTCAATTGATGGTAAATTGAAATAACACACACCCTACCCAGATTTTCATAAGGAATAAATGTAACAGAGAATTATCTATGTGTCATCTCTGGTTGCCCTTTCCCAAGCATACATCTAAATCAGCGGTCCCCAACCTTTGTTGCTTGGCAGCTGGGGGGGGGGAGAGGGGATCCGGACCATATGAGTGGTGGGTTGGCATGTGCACATGCAGCTCAACTTCTGCAACCTGTGGGCTGGCATGCATGTGCATGCATGCATAGTTCAACTTGCACAAGTTTAGCTCTGTGTGTGCACTTGCCCCAGCATGCTTGTGCAGCCCAGTTGCAGATGGGCCACAGCCCAGTAGTGGGATGCAGCCTGGGGGTTGGGGACCCCTGGTGTGTAAATGGTAAAACTTCAGTATAAAACAAATTTTCAGCTTTTAAGTAACTTCTTCTCCCTTAAACTGAACACTTGCCTGGTTGGAAAGACAGGATATCAACTGAATAAATAAAAATATATCATTGATGAGGAACATAGAACAATCAGGTTTCTCCTATTTGAACAGAGTATAGCTGATCTCCTTGGGGTATCTCAATGTTTGCAGAATAATTGGAATAAATTTTAGGCACCCATTACAGAAAAGTTGCTTCAAGTGCTCAATAACTGCTTATTTAATCACGTTCAGTAAGAACCACAATGCATGATCCTTATTCTGTTGGTTGTTGTTATTATTATTATTATTATTATGTAATTCTTTATCTTTGTTAGATGCTGTTAATGGCATTGGATGTAACATATTTTCCTTTGTGTGCCTTGTATATTGCCTGGTATCTCTCATATGAATTTTTTATATCTGGTTCTTGTGAGAAATTGTTCATGGACACACAGCCCCATCTGTCTTGCTTTTGTACATTTATGTCCAAAGGCCTTCTAGTACCAGCCATTTATCTTTCAATTTAGCTATTTAGGCATGCTGCAGAAACCTAACTCCAGTACGAGATAATAGAGTTTCTCAACCTTTATACTTGGCCAGTTATTCTATTTTATTAAAAAATTTTCAGTGCCTGCAACAAAACTGAGTGCCATGACAAGACCCAGCATTGGCCCATGTCAATGCAAGTATGACCTCATGGTCTTCTTTGAGATCTGTGAGCTGGAAGCTAATGGCGAGTAAGTCACTTTATTTGCTTATGAACAATTACATTTTGCTAACTAATTTAGAAGCCACAATTACCAATATTTTCATTCTGTTTTAGTACATTTGCTGGAAAAAATAGTTGCTGAACTTTAAAGTGAAATGCAATATAAGTGTATATAGGACAGATTCAACTTTTATTGAAATCTGAATTGGATTGGTTCAATGCATCTGCTTTGGTATATTGTTATACTGAGTTAGACCACTGACTCTATCTCAATATTGTATATGGTGACTTTCCGACATTGTTTCAGACAGGAATAAGTAAATACTTCCTACTGTACAGGTGCAGATAATGAACCTATGCGACTCTGAATGGAAAACATATTCTCATCCTAATTCCAATTGTCCACAAAGCAAATTAAGAGAGATGGAAAAATCTAATGAAATTGAAAAAATGATGATATATAGTAGAAGGTATTATCATCAGAAATAGTGAATTGACCTAGAACAGATGAAGGGCAGGGCTCCTGGGCCATTAACAGTGATGCAAGCAGATACGTTACTATACATGCATAGTTTCCAACTATAGTACTATAACAATCTTAGAAGTTGGGGCTCCAAACTTTCCTTTTTCTACATGACTATTAATGAACTAATGCAGAATTTTCTAGTATTGCATTTTGCTAAACTTTTCTAAAGAATGATTAAAGATCCTCTGAGATAGATGTAGATCTCTTATTTCATTATGTGAATTTGTACTTGCAAATAAAAACAAGTCATTCGTGTGCAAATTAATGTACAAAGAATTTGAAAGAAGGAACATATCTGTGAAATTGATGGGGAAAGATCATATAAATGCTCTTTAATCATGAATAAATCAACCTGGTCTCCTTATGTCACTTTATTATTTTCTCAGAATTCGTTTCTATGGTAACAAACCACTTTTCTTTTATACATCTTGGAGGCTATGAATTTTTTTTAAATTAGATTGAATTCTCATACTGTGTACTTCTCAAGTGTCTTAAGCATAGCTGAACAATTCTTGTCACAAAGCAGAACATAAAACTATGAAATATCTTATACCTTAATATCGAAGGATACAGCAGTGCAAAGCACCTATTTTTAAAGTCATACAGAAAGAATTGTAACATATGAAGTTGTAAAAATAAACTCCAGTCAATGTGAGCAAATTAATACTCGTGTATGCTTGCTTAATCTGTGCAACATAGATGGGGTTTAATAAAAAAAAACATGTATTTTGTAAAGCTTTACTATTGTACAATTCTCATCATTCTAAGCCAGTGTTTCTCAGTCTTGGCTACTTTAAGAAGTGTGAACTCCTAAAATTCCCCAATTAGTCCATATCTCTAAAAGTTGCCAAGATTGAGAACATTGCTGTAGCCTGTGTGGACATGGATATCTGGCTGGGGTGTAATGCTAGGGAACTCCAACTCCAAATATAATCTTGAAAGCACAAGGTTGGAGAAGATGCTGTCTATTCAGTCTCAATGAAATTATCTTTTCTAGCTATATCCCAGCCGTTGTGGATCATCGTGGAGGAGTGCCTTGCCATGGGACTTTCCTATTGCATCAGGTATTTCCTGTATTCTTACCAATTCCTATTGATCAATCTCTAGTGATATCACATACCATACCAAAGATTTAAATACAAAGGTTTCAACTGATTTCTGTTTTCTCTTTTTTAAAGCATAAGGTAACAATAATACAGTTTAATTCTAGAAAATGAATTGCTAAATACAATTTTTGGTGAATGGGCGTCTTAGAAGAATATGGAACTCAGATAATTTAAAAACATTTTTGGTGCATTCCGTGCTTCATTGAATAATCCTTTATCTGTCCCACCTGAATGGGAAAACAGGATAGTGTTCACTAATTACCTATAATCTTTTTGGATTCTATAATCTATTATTTTTTGAAATACTTTTTTTTGTTTTTATTAGGACCATAATTTAGCAATCTACTTTTTTTAAAAAAGAATATCCTTATAAATATACATTCTGGAAACATAAAGGGGCAGATTTATTTTAAAAAAATAAACTACTCTTTTTCTTTAACACAAAGTGGCAAAGTTGTAGTCAATTTTCAGGAGACCCACCTAATAATTTTATCCCTTTGTGTTTTTTGGACAGCAGAAATATAACATATCTGCTGGCTTTTTCTTTCTTTAATTATATTGCAAAAGTCCATTATCCATTTAATACAGGAACTCAGTCCCTTAAAATTACCTGATAAAAGTGTTATTCATTATTTTACAAAAAAGGAAAATCATTAAAAAAAAAGGAATACAAAAGCCAATTTTTATTTAGGATTTGATTTTCTCTTTTCTACCTTTTTCTCTGGTAATCTTTTAGAAATATATGAGATCATTTCCGTATTTCTAATAATTATATTGCTTTATTCGATAATCTATCCATTATTCATTTCCCATAAAGTTACAAATTGAATGAAAAAGAATTATTTGTATCCCTTTTCCCTTCCTTTAAATATATAATACATTTTCAAACCTGTTTTTTAAAAATATACTTCTAATTCTGTTGAGAATTCTTTGCTTTATTACACATTGGTTGTGAGCTGAGTTTGGTACAAGACAGCAAGATATATAAATGTTTATAGCTATATATATTGGGGGGAATTCCCGTCCACTATATAATAAAATTGACAAAAGCTTGTTGAGAAAATTTCCTTCTAATAATACAGGAGTTTACAACCTTTGTTCTGTGGCCCACTACTGGGCTGTGGCCTGTTTTAAATTGGGCCACGCAAGTGGCTGGCCAGAGCGTGCACAGTGCAACTTGCACAAGTGGTGGGCCAGCGGGCAGTTGTACATATGCATGCTGGCCCGCTGCTTGCACAAGTTGAACTGCACTCGTGTGTGCCAGTCAACTGCTTGTGCAGCCCAGTTTCCCTCTAGACCCCCACAGCCGGGCTGCCAAGCTGCAAAGGTAGGAACCGCTGTAATAATATATCCAGACCTAATTCTAAATGTAACTTCAGTTCAAAGAGCACGTTTTCTGTTTCAGTCCAGAAAATCTTTAAAATTTGCTTTCTAGATCCTGTAATCATGGGTGTGCTGCATGTGGTCTTTGAGATATTCTGAACTATAACTCCCAGCAGCTCCAATATTCACATATGCTGGGAGATGTAGTTTAGCAATATTTAGAAGACCACCTCTTGCTCTTCTCAGTTTTATATTGTGTGTCCTGCAGTCTGCATATAAAGCTTTCAATAAGACATTCTTTTTTAAACCACCTACCCTACCCTACCATTTTTGAACTATATTTTTCAACAAAAAATATTTTCTATAGTTTTGTTCAACAAAAATATTAATGTATATTTCCTCTGGCCCAACTGTTTACTTTTGCTTACCCTGGCTTATGGGAGTTGATGTCCTTCCACTTAGGATAATACTTTGTGTGCATTGTAGAGTTGGGCAAATTCTTTGGGTCTGGAGATTGGCTGTGAGATAACTTTTTCCACATCTGCTCCATCTGGGAGCCATAGTTGGCATGGCTTGTGATATCTTCACATCAGTGGGGTGGGCAGACCCACAAATTTCAAGATGATACTTTCATCTCTTTCTTTGTTTTGTTCTATGGTTTACTGTAAGCCACCCAGAACTGCAGTGTTCAAGTTTATATGGCAGCCATATAAATGTCATAAATTCATAAATAGAGTTTATCTTCAATGGTGCTTTATCTGGTTACTTCGGGAGGGTGGGATATTTGCTTAGCATTTTTAACACAGTTCTTATAAGTGCTAACTTTATTATCTTTCCATGTGATGGATATCAGGGTATCCAGAGGAGGATTACAGTCACCTTGGTGCATGAGACAGGGAGCCTTATCCGCTGGAAGGAAGTGAGGGAACTGGTTGTGGGTAAGCAAAATTTTTGTCCTATATCCCAGTCAATATTGAGGCTATACAGTACATCTGAACTAAGCATCACTGATTTTTAGAAAAGCTTATGGATACAGATGCTATGTAACAAGAATCAAAATAGAGCTTTCAGTGATATAGCATTTGAACATTTTTCTTACTTTTTGTGACAAGTTGTTCATTTTGGTTAAGAAAGCCCATATTTGGAGATACAGTGTATCTTCTTTATACCTCCCAAGAGTCTCTTGGATTACAATAGGATAGAAGTATTTTGGAATAGAGCTATGTCTAATGAATAAACAAATCTCTTTTGATACAGTTTGAAGGATAGGCTGGAACTTTGCATAGAAGATTGGATGGTGCATTTGTTTATGTTGACAGAGTTTGAGAAATTGTCAAATTACAATGAAATGATTGATTCACAGCCTCTTTCTTCTAAGAGGAGCATAGCTCAGTATGGTAAAAAGTGTGAAAATGTCCCAACAATGTGATTCCTTTTCAGTCTCATCATGATAAGTGGTGATGAATTTAAGACCTAGAGAATAATCTCACTTTATAGACATACTGTATTGAGCAGTCTGCAAGCTGCAGGCCTTATGTGACTCTTCAAAATGTTGCATATGGTTAGGACAGATGGCAAGCTGGAGACTTTATAAAGCATGACTGCACTGGAAGTATGGCACATATGGATGAATCTTCCAACATTCTGCCTTCCGCCTCCTATCATGTTGAGATGGAGAGCAGGGAGAGAGCTGTGTATGCCTCACTCCAGATCTTCCATTTGTATTTTGGAAAAAAACATACCTGATTATGTTCTAGATCAGTGATGGCGAACCTTTTACAGACCGAGTGCCCAAACTGCAACCCCAAACCCACTTATGTATCGTCGGGTGCTGGGGGGCGTGGCCTGTTGAGTGGGTGTGGCCCATTGGGTGGGTGTGGCTCCGGTGGTAATGGCAGACTGGGTGGGACTAAAAAGTTCAATCAATCAATTCCCAATTTGTGAGATCTTTTTTTCCCCGCAAGAAGTTGAAATTGATTGATTGATCGAACCTTTTTTTCTCTCCACATGGCGGTGGAGGCTTAAAGTGAAAAGGTTTTATAAAACCCAGCTGAATGCCTAGGACTGGGGTGATGGTGCACATGCCCACAGAGAGGGCTCTGCTGGCCACCTGTGGCACATGTGCCATAGGTTCGCCACCACGGTTCTAGATGTTCAGAAATATACTTGCTCTAATTCTTCTGCAGCAGTATAGGGAAAATAAAATGTATGCTCTATCCTCTATTTGTAGGTCGAATCCGGAACACACCAGAAGGAGATGAGTCCCTTATTGACCCCAATATCCTCTCTTTGAACATCCTCTCTTCAGGATACATTCGGCCCTCTCAGGATGATCGGTAGGTCTCTTAGAATACTCAGCTAATCTGGGTCAGTCATGATACTTCTATATGTCTGATACTGTATGTGCCCAGTTGTGTGAAAAGCTTTTTTCCTGAAAGTCCCAACTCTCTATTCTAGCAGAATCAGATAAAGCTAGCAAAAAAGAACATAATGACAAAATTGCACACAGAAAAGGCTACTGGCTTTCCTCCAGTATTTTTTTTAATGGATAACAGTTTAAGAGACTACTGCAGTTACTGCAACATAGCAAGTTGCCTACGGTAGTATCAGGTAAATCAGTATCAGATAAAACATTTATTTATCTAGTCTGGTATTATTTTCTCTGGCAGAAAGTTTCTCATATCTGTGGCTGAGGTCCATCTTCCCCAGCACTTGTCCATGTGTCCATTTTATTCACTTAAAAATATTGTTTTAAGAAATATCATTTAATAATAATTGGAAATACTAGGAGTAACCTAGGAACTCCCAAATGGTTAGCAGTTACATGATCTTGGAGGACTGACATCCACATGCAGAATAGGTTTAAATTTGCTCCTAGCAACAGTCTGCAAACGTTTCTTTGCCATATATTGTAAAGACTACTTTATCTCATAGCTTAGCAGAAGAAAGCTTGATAATATTTTCATGTACCAGTATTATGAAAGGGAAGCACTGCACATATATCTTTCTGCAACAGCTCAGTCATTCTCCAATGGAACAATGTGTGGTAAAATCATTTGGTGATATAGACGTTCTTTCATCTAAATAATGGAAAACACTAGAGTTTCCAGATTTAGCACTGCAGTTTGAATGGAACAATCCTTCTCCAAAATTTCAAAAATGGCTCTAGGGATATGTTAGAGATTCTTCCTATTTTGCAAAACATTTTTTTAAAAAAGATACTGAGAAAATTTAAATTTGGAGGGTGAAGCCCTTTCTTGGTTCCTTGGGTCTAGGTATTGCATTATTATGAGGGGTTAATGGTAAAGAGTAGCACATTTTCATTAACAAATGGATGATTTATTATTTCTAAGGCGAAAGACATGGATGAGTGAGTGATGCTATTCTATTAGGAAAATAAAAGTCAGGAGGCAACGTGATATCTCATTCATTCACCTTTTTCTGAAAATTAGTTTCTCTTTCAGTACCTCCTATAGTTGAGACCAAGTTATTATGATCAAATAATCCTGAGTATAGTCCTCAACATTGATCTCAATTCAAATGTTTAAGCATGTATAATTTTTACAACCCTCTGAAACAATATACAGAGTTGGGAAATGATGGTGAGTCAAGAGCAGCACAAATAAATCTCAACAAAACAAGGTGTAAATATATCCTGAAAAAGATCAAAGCTGATGAGGGAATGTGAAAAGGAAAAAGAGGTTGATTAAACTAATTCCAGTCCAGGTTTTTCCAACCTGATGTCCAGATATGTTAGAACTATAATTTCCAGCCAGCCTGGGCAGAGTTTGGAGGATGATTGTTCAAGAACAGAGAATAAGCAACCTTTGGGGACCATGAGACACTTTAAATGGTTAAAGCATATCAAGGATGACTATGATGGAGGATGGTTGCCCCATGGAGAATGAAGCCAGTTGCAGAGTATCTCTTCCCTGAGACTAATCAGCTTTCTTTCTTCTCCTTTCTTTATAGAGAAGATCCTCTGTATCACCCCAACTTTCTTTGCTCCTTTTTTTTCTGGGCAAAGGATCACATGCCAACAAACACTGTGCTATACCCATCTTCCATCACTGTTTTCCCCAAATGTAAATAAAACATATGTGAATGGAGCTCACAGATGTAAATAAAGTTGAATAAATTAGAGCTGGTTGAACACAGCATACACCCTCCCATTTAATTAGTTTTTTTAAGGTTGTCTGGCAGATATCAAGGAAGACATTGATAGGGATATTAGTAACCTGTTTATCCTTGAGCATCAATTTCATGTGTTTGGTAATATAAAATATATTCTGTTTGATTTTCCCTTCCAAACAAGCTGGCAATAAAGACAAAGACAATCAAAACAAGAAAATAAAGCCAAATGAAATACAGCAGTGTTCCTTTTACTGATATTAACCAAGATCTTTACTTTTGATTAAGTTGAAGTAGATACAATTACTATAAAGATGTTTCCAGATGTCAGCTTTTTCAGTGACAATAATAGCCAACCTATAAGCAAAAATAAAAAAAAACTTATAGGAAATTTACCTGTTATCAAGAAAAATGATAATTATTGGAAGCTGTTGTTCCTAGGTTTATTTAGTGGTTGATATTATTCCTATACTAATCTTGATAGCATACTTGACAAGCAAACTTCTGTTTTACAGGATCCTGGCTTGTCAACATGCAGTAAAATCAATGATTAAAATAATATTAGGAAGTATTCCTAATTGTATGATGGATTTTACATTGTAGAATGAAAGCAATCGATCTTGGTCATACAATGGTTCCTGAGCTTTCTATCTCAGCCTCCCCTGACCTGGTGCCCCCCAAATGTATTGGAATATAAATCCAGAATTCCTCTTCAGCATTCCAATTCTATGACTTATGAAGGAAATCAGGTTGAAAAAGGCCTCTCTGCTACAATATTCTAGAAGTGGCATTTCTTCTAATTTTTCCCCCAAACTCTGCAGCTCTTGGCAGGAGACCTGAGTGTGATTGTTTTCAGTAAAATGTTTCAGGATTGATTTTAATGCATATTGATTTATTTACCATTTAATTACTTGTAACATTTATTACCACTACAGTATGCCCTGTGTCATATGTTGTTCAAAGCAGCAGCCTTCATTAAACCCAAAATTTAAATTACTAATATAAACCACAGCATTTAAACCACAGGAAGTCTATCTTTGAGCATTGCCAAAGAAGCAAGAAAGACTAGGAATCACATACTTGTAGGTTTCTTCTGCTTCTTCCTCTTTATGTCTCTTTCTCTTATATGAGCATTATTCTTAGCTGCCTGCATGGATGAAAAAATTGATGGCTGGTGTCTTAAACTTGTCAGCAAGGCTGGCCAGATTTGGCTGAAAGATCAAAATAACAAAGGGTCTATCTACAAAAGCAGCCTTTCCCAACCTGATGTGTTCCCAATTTGAGACTACAATTGTTGTCATCCCAAGGTAGCATTTTTATCTTGGGGCTGTAGGAGTTGTAATCCGATCCCATCTGGATTGCATCAAGTTGCAGAAGGTGGCACTAGAGCAACCATTTTCCAGATTTCCCATCTTTCTTAATTTGCATACATTTTAGGAATTTTCTTCAAATCTTGATAGTACTTAACTAAGAACTTTTTGTTGGGAATCCAGCTCATCCACCCACATGGACACCTGTTTCAGCTCCCAGCTATCACGTATCACCAAGCTATTTTTCCAGTAGGCAGGCAACCATCTCTTTAGACTTTATTCACTGTATCCCAATATCATTGAGTAACATGATGCAACAGAACTTCAGACTGGCTTCATGTTCATAGATATGGAGAAGCATTGTAAAATTCCTCTTTGTGTGTTGGCAAGAAACCCTTGTAGAGCCGTTGTTGTTGTTAGCTGCGAAGTCGTGTCCGACCCATCGCGACCCTATGGACAACATTCCTCCAGGCCTTCCTGTCCTCTACCATCTTCTGGAGTCCATTTAAGCTCACGCCTACTGCTTCAGTGACTCCATCCAGCCACCTCATTCTCTGTCGTCCCCTTCTTCTATTGCCCTCGATCTTTCCCAGCATTAGGCTCTTCTCCAGTGAGTCCTTCCTTCTCATTAGGTGGCCAAAGTACTTGAGTTTTAGCTTCAGGATCTGGCCTTCTAAAGAGCAGTCAGGATTGATCTCCTCTAGGACTGACCGGTTTGATCGCCTTGCGGTCCAAGGGACTCGCAGGAGTCTTCTCCAGCACCACAGTTCAAAGGCCTCAATTCTTTGGCGCTCAGCCTTTCTTATGGTCCAACTTTCACAGCCATACGTTGCAACTGGGAAGACCATAGCCTTGACTATACGCACTTTTGTTGACAGGGTGATGTCTCTGCTTTTTAGTGTGCTGTCTAGATTTGCCATGGCTTTCCTCCCCAGGAGCAAGCGTCTTTTAATTTCTTGGCTACAGTCCCCATCTGCAGTGATCTTGTCACTACCTCCATTTCTTCCCCATCTATTTGCCAGGAATTGAGAGGGCCAGATGCCATGATCTTGGTTTTCTTAATGTTAAGTTTCAACCCAAGTTTTGCACTCTCCTTCTTCACCTGCAACAAGAGGCTCTTTAGTTCTTCTTCACTTTCTGCCATTAGAGTGGTATCATCTGCGTATCTTAGGTTGTTGATATTTCTTCCGGCAATCTTAATTCCAACTTTTGATTCATCTAGCCCTGCCTTTCTCATGATGTGCTCTGCATATAAGTTAAATAGGCAGGGCGACAGTATACAGCCTTGCTGGACTCCTTTCCCAATTTTGAACCAATCAGTGGTTCCGTGTCCAGTTCTCACTGTTGCTTCTTGACCCGCATATAGGTTTCTCAAGAGACAAATAAGATGGTCTGGTACTCCCATCTCTTTAAGAACTTGCCACAGTTTGTTATAATCCACACAATCAAAGGCTTTAGCATAGTCAATGAAGCAGAAGTAGATGTTTTTCTGGAACTCCCTAGCTTTCTCCATGATCCAGCGTATGTTGGCAATTTGATCTCTAGTTCCTCTGCCTCTTCGAAATCCTGCCTGCACTTCTGGTAGTTCTCGATCCACATACTGCTGAAATCTAGCTTGTAGGATTTTAAGCATGACTTTACTAGCATGAGAAATGAGTGCAATGGTGCGATAGTTTGAACATTCTTTGGCATTGCCTTTCTTTGGAATTGGAATGTAAACTGATCTTTTCCAATCCTGTGGCCATTGTTGAGTTTTCCAAATTTGCTGGCAAATTGAGTGTAGCACTTTTACTGCATTGTCTTTTAAGATTTTGAATAGCTCAGCTGGAATACTGTCACTTCCACTAGCTTTGTTGTTGCTCAGCTTTTCTAAGGCCCACTTCACTTCACATTCTAGGATGTCTGGCTCGAGGTCAGTGACCACCTCATTGTGATTATCAGGGACGTTAAGCTCATTCTTGTATAGTTCTTCTGTGTAATTTTGCCACCTCTTCTTAATCTCTTCTGCCTCTGTTAGGTCCCTGCCATTTTGGTCCTTTATCATGCCCATTTTTGCATTAAACGTTCCCTTCATATCTCCAATTTTCTTGAAAAGATCTCTGGTCCTCCCTATTCTATTATTTTCTTCTATTTCTTTGCACTGTTCATTTAAGAAGGCATTCTTATCTCTTCTAGCTATTCTCTGGAATTCTGCATTCAATTGGGTGTATCTTTCTTTTTCTCCCTTGCCTTTCGCTTCCCTCCTTTCCTCAGCTATTTGCAAAGCTTCCTCAGACAGCCATTTTGCTTTCTTGCATTTCTTTTTCTTTGGGATGGTTTTGGTTGCTACCTGTTGTACAATGTCGCGAACCTCTGTCCATAGTTCTTCAGGCACTCTGTCTATCAGATCTAATTCCTTAAATCTATTTGTCACCTCTACTGTATATTCAACAGGGATATGATTTAATTCATACCTGAGTGGCCTAGTGCTTTTCCCTACTTTCTTCAGTTTAAGCCTAAACTTTGCAAGGAGAAGCTCATGGTCTGAGCCACAGTCAGCTCCTGGTCTTGTTTTTACTGACTGTATAGAGCTTCTCCATCTTTGGCTGCAGAGCATATAGTCAATCTGATTTCTGTGTTGACCATCTGGTGATGTCCATGTGTAGAGCCGTCTCTTGGGTTGTTGGAAAAGAGTGTTTGCTATGACCATTGTATTCTCTTGACAGAATTCTATCAGCCTGTGCCCTGCTTCATTTTGCACTCCAAGGCCAAACTTGCCTGTTATTCCAGTTATCTTTTGGCTTCCTACTTTAGCATTCCAATCCCCCATGATGATAAGAACATCATTTTTTGGTGTTAGTTCTATAAGGTGCTGTAGTGCTTCATAGAACTGGTCAATTTCATCCTCTTCAGCACTGGTGGTTGGGGCATAGACCTGGACTACTGTGATATTGAATGGTTTGCCTTGGATTCGAACTGAGATCATTCTGTCATTTTGAGGATTGTATCCCAGTATTGCTTTTCCTACTCTTTTATTGACTATGAAGGCTACTCCATTTCTTCTGAAGGATTCTTGCCCACAGTAGTATACCTGATGGTCATCTGAATTAAATTCACCCATTCCTGTCCATTTTAGTTCGCTGATACCTAAGATGTCAATGTTCAGTCTTGTCATCTCTTGTTTGACCACGTCCAGTTTTCCTTGATTCATGGATCTTACATTCCAGGTTCCTATGGAGAAAAAATCTTTACAGCATCGGACTTTCCTTTCACCACCAGACATATCCACAGCTGAGCGTCCTTTCGGCTTTGGCCCAGTCGCTTCATTCTTTCTGGCGCTACTAGTACTAGCCCTCTGCTCTTCCCCAGTAGCATATTGGACACCTTCCGACCTGAGGGGCTCATCTTCCAGCGTCATATCGTTTTGCCTTTTGGTACTGTCCATAGGGTTTTCATGGCAAAGATACTGGAGTGGTTTGCCATTTCCTTCTCCAGTGGATCACGTTTTGTCAGAACTCTCTGCTATGACCTGTCCATCTTGGGTGGCCCTGCACGGCATAGCTCATAGCTTCATTGAATTACGCAAGCCCCTTCGCCACGACAAGGCAGTAATCCATGAAGGGGTGTAGAGCCGTATGATAGTATTTATTGGATTTGTTACATTAAAGGTGATGATGAATCAGATTGAATGAAATGACACAATGACCATATTCCACATCTGAATTAGGCTGTCTAAAATTCTAGAAGGGCAGTTTTTCCTTGAGGCAAGTCAGCAACAGCAAAACAAAAAAGCAAACCTAATATGGCCTGATTTTTTAAATGAGGACAGTACTTTTCTTACATGTCTGTTTATAGTCAATGGGTGCAATCTCACATGTGGAATAAAATGCCGTTTTGAGAGGCAAACAGACACTGAGGTTCCCAATACTTCCACTGTCAGATGCAGCTCTTTAAACAAAGATCTACCTTGTCTTCTAAACCTGAAATGGATGCCAATTTGGAAGCCTTGTAACTTAGACCTGTTATGGTTTAACATTCCAGTTTCTCTAAATGGCAGGTATTTCTGATCTAGATGGTATAGTAAATTCAAATTCCTGGTTAACAACTATGTGCAATAGTGGTAAAATGCTAGCAGACATGCACTTGTCTATCTAACTTTAGGGATTCTCAGTTTCTGCAAACATACCAAAGGCTCTGCATCTTTCACCGCCACAATGCTGAGGGAGCTTAAATTTGCATTAGGTAGTGATGCGCTAACAACAGACTTCATTTGAATTTGAGTGAATTGATTGAATTTAAGGCTCTGCAATAAAGGCTCCCAAACTGACCCAAGACATTTCAGTGTACCACATTGTTACTCCATTTACTAATTTATAATGGGTTCATCAGAGGGCCTTGAGCTTTGCCTTCTACTTGGGATAGAGAGGAGCTGTTTGTAGGGTAGGTTTTGGAAGACCTGCATGATAAAAACTTCTGATGCTACTGCCACCTCCACCACCACTGCCCGTTTAAACTAACCATGTAATTCTTTGTGTTTTTGCAGGCAGTTTCTTGATTTGGATATGCCTAGGTATTATTTGTGAGCTTCCCCATATATTTTATTTCCCCTCACGCACCTTTTTCAAATCAGCATTGAGGTAGCAATGCTGCAGACTGAACTTACTTCCACCTGCCTGAACACACCAGCTTCTTCTTTTTTTTTTCCTCTCTTCTGCATCATTGGGCTTCTTTTTGTTCCATTTTGTTCCTTGGTTGTTGCTTTTTGTAACTTTCCTTTTCTTTCAAAGGCCAGTGTTTTTCTTATTTCTCTCTCACCCATATATGCTCTCTTTGGGGACTGAGGGCTTGGAGATAGCTTTTTTCCCATTTGATTTCCCTCTTTCCTTTCCCCCCCCCTCTATTTCTGCCAAAAATAAATAAATAAAATGCTGGCCTGGCCTGTCCATACTAAAACTCCTCCATCCCCTGCTTCTGGCTTTGGCAGTGACACAAAAAGAGTTGAACTGATGCAGGCTTCATGAGATGCTGTGATCTATGTGACTGGGGCTAAGAGAAGAGATTAGGAGAACCCCAGGATGGTGTGAAAGAGCCATCAATTGTGGGGAGGGTTTAACAGGCTTCCTAGGCAGTTTTCAGTCAGATGTGGGTGCAAAACTGTTCAAAATCCAGTCTGGGGCAACTGTATGAATTCAAATATCAAATGGATTGCATGAAGTGGACTGTTACAATGATTAGATATTAAAGCATCCCAGGGAGACAATAAAAGTGCCAACTCTGCATGCTAGGAAGATTGGAATTACTGAATATAATTCTTTAAATACTGAAGAGATCCTGCTGGTTTCACTAGCTACAGTCCCACACATTAGAGAGACACCATGTTAAGGAGGAAAGCTACACCAGGTCAGAGAACAGAATCAAAAGAGCTAATTTGTGATGTAAAATGTTAAGTAATTCTTCAAACATTTCTCTATTCCGTATCCTGAGTATAATGATTGACTTCTTTTGCTGAAGAATTTAAAATCAAACAAGGAAAGCTAAACTGGAAAATGGAAAGAAAAATTGTCTGGTTAAGTTAGACCTACTTTGCTTTCTGGAATCTAGACTTAAGACTTAGAATATGTTTGTTTTAGAGATGTAAGTGATAGAAAATAAGGATAAAATATCCACTTTTTAATTATCCAATTGCAAGTCAGTATGCAATTACGGTAACTATATTCTTAATGTGTGAGGTTACTGTAAGAATTATGATTTTATTGCAGTGCCTCCTAATTAATCATTCAGATTTAAAAATTTGGTACCAAATTGCCATTAAAGATAATTGGCTAGAAAAACCATGGATGAATCAGACAAGACAGGAGATGGCCCCTGTGATGTATGGCTCAATTCATCTAAAGTTAGAAGCATTTCCTGCCTTGATGCCAGTATTTTTCTTCCTTCCTCTGCAGTTTTTTACCAATTTGAACTGAGTTTCTGTTGCCTATTCCAGACACCTTAATGGAACTAGTTTCCATTAATGGTTTCTTATGCTGTGTGGGTTTATACAACAAAGTTTACATCAGACTTTCTATGATGGTCATCTGGAAGATGAAGTTGATATGAATTTTACCTTTTGAAGATTAGAAAGGATTATTTTATAACTATTAGAATGAATATGTCTTTATAATTTGGGACTTCCTTATTCAGAGCCATTTGAATTTCTTTATTGCTATATTTCTTCTCATCTTACTATAGCACTTTTACATGGAACATCTCGCTTGTCCCTTCTTGATGATTAGGGCATACTGTAGTTTGATTTGATAAATTTAACTTGCTGAATACTCCTCAGTACAGTATCATTGCTCGGTACTGTTAAGAGAAACTATTTCTTTTTTAAGGAAGTACTATAGACTGAAAGGGTTTTTTCCCCTGTAGATCTCACCTTCATGAAATCATTGTAACACAGTTTCCCCAAATTTCATGCATTCCAGATATGCTAAGACTACAACTTCAGGCTGCCAAGTGATTCAAAGAGTTGTGATCCCTACATGTCTTCAAAGCAACAGGTTGGGGGAGGCTGAAGCCCAATTCTCACACTGGAAATACACAATTCTGTTAAGAACCTGGTTAATGAAAATTTCCTTGATTTTTTAAATCTACAGATAATATAGATAAAAAAAATCTAATTGAATCACCAGGACTATTAGACTTTCACGTAGAAAACAAGAGGGAAGTATTCAACACATGAAACAACAGTCTGGGCTTCCTATTGTGTACATGTCCTTCTACTAAGAGATTGAAGAGAGATCACTATTGTAACTAATTATGGCTGGTCTCTTCAAATCTCCATGCATCCCTGTGTAGCTGCCTCTCTGGGTAGCTTTTCTCAGACACCTATAAACTGCTTTCTGACATTTTAATTTCTCTGTGTATCTGTACGTGTGTTTGTCTTCGGTTGCCTTCCACTTATAGCATTTCACTTGGAAATGACACTAGGTATTTTTGTCTCACTTTTCTCTCATACCCTTGCTTGATCTCTTACAAATTTCCCTCTTTTTCTCTTCACTTTTGTACTCTTCCTGTCCTAAATATGTTTCCTTCCTTTTGGCATTTGTCTTTGACTTGCTTATGTCTCAGTGAATTTAGCTCTTTTGGTTTTTGCAAAATGCTTCAGATTCTGTGAAAATGTCTGATGTTTAGAATGGGGTAGTAATCGTGCATCAACCAATAGTCAGATCCTCTTTACCAAGAGTCAGCTGTTGTTCTTAGTAATAGATCTGTTGTTAATAAATTATCTTCCAACAGGTGGATTGGTGTCTCTTATTATTAAAGAGGCTTCTGACTATGTTGATACTGAATGTTGGTGAGCTGTGATAGTGGAATGCCAGAATATTTTTAAAACTTGAGGATGCTCAGATGGAAATGAGAGAAAGAATGAGGAGAGAGGGAGAAAGTCCCAGTATTTTGATTGTGTTTGGAAAGTAATTTCTGAAATGGCCTCTGGTATATATAAAAAAAATTAAAATTGAACCAAATATGTTTCACAAGAGAAAGAGCATCATACGTAAGTGAAAATTGATTGAAAGGGGATAGGTGGAAAATTGGGCATGTGTTCTAATTAGCAGAATTCCAACCTCCTTTGGGTGTTCCAACATGGTCAGAGCAGCTAGTATGCCATGGAATTTATTCTTTATGGAAATCCAGATTTCTGAAGTGGCATAATATTCCATAGCACTACAGGGTGCTGTGTTTACGGACTGCCTAAATAAGCTAAGTGTTGGCTTGTCCAAGTAATACAGACAGGAAAGCCTGAAGTACAGTCTGAGTGGGCTCCAACTTTCATATGTGATGGCTTGTATAATGAAGGTTGCTATAATAGGCAGATATTCAAATATGGAATGAGAAATGAGAGTGTCTTAGTTATAACACCCACAGTACAGGAATAATAAGCCAAATTTAAGCAAGCTCACTCTTCATTAAAAGTTTGGGTTTTAAATGATCTAACCACTGTTTTTTGAAAGCATTAGTTTTATTCACAGATGGGACACATGAATTCATTTATCATGAATGACACAGCAAAATTTGGGAACCTCTAGATTAATATCTATAGAACATATTTTTCACACTAAAGATTACAGTTATAATAATCCACAATTTTGAAAATTGTTATGTGCGAAAAACATGGTAAATTAGCTGCAAGCACTATGTAACAAAATTCTGCCAAGGTAATCCTGAAAAAATTTCTAGCAATGTAGAATTGAAAGCAATACTGAGCATCCTCACTTTTTCTTTCTTTTTTCTGATTATGCTTGCCAAAATTAGTAGCACCTTCCAATGGATGAAAGATTATTTATTTTAACATATTTGACTGAAGAGATGTGGCCTTGGAGTGCTTTAGGCAGTATTTTAAGATGACCAACTATTTCTACATCAAGTGAGGATCTTTTTCAATTGCTATCTAAGTGTATTGGTTCTTGCCCACTTTCTCTTTTAGATGGCATCTTAAATTGCATTTTTGGATGATCTCTGGTGGAAATGGGATGGGGTAGTGCATCTATCCTAGACCTCTCAGTGGTTCCAAAACCATCTACCATGGGGTTGGAAATGGATAGAACTATACTCTGCTGGTTCTCTTCCTTATTTGGGTCTGATACTAGTTGGTGTTGATTGGGAATGAGAGGTTTCACCTTCTCCTCCAACTATGTGGGTGCCATGGATTTTGGTGTCCTCTCCACTCATATTTAACATTTACATAAAATCACTGGGTGAGATCATCTGTCACCATCATCTCATCATCATTGTTGCAGTACTATCAATAGGTGATGATATTCAAATGTACTTCCCTGCTCCTGGCATACTAAGTTATGCTGATGATGTCTTCTCCTGGTGCCTAGAGACTGTGTGGTTCGCCCTGTGGAACATCATTCCCTCTTAAGTGAAGCTAGTCCCAACCTTTATGTCCTTCCAGAAAGCCTTCAAAATATGGTGTGTGTGTTTTCATGAGGTCTGAGGATCCTCTGATAGTAGGGAACTCACACAGTGGCTACATCATACATAGCATTCTGATTTTAAACCCCCCATCTTGATTTTAATAATTGGATTATTTTAATTCATGTTATAATATATGTAAATAATCAGTTTTATTATATGCTGCCCAGAGTCTCCTTATGTGAAATGGTCAGCTATATAAATAAAAACGGTTCCAAAATGAGAATGAGTCAATAGATCTCACAATGGCTTAGAATCATTTAGTCAGAAGTATGGATCAGTGGGTGCTATTTCTGTCTGATAAACCTTCAATTTATTGTTTAATGCCCCATGTCTATGTAACTCCCTTTTCAAGTGCTGCCTTCCTCTTTCCCTGTTTTTCTGTCACCTTCTCCTTTTTCATAATTTCTATGTAGCCGAAATCATTTCTATCTATATGGGACCATTTAAAAAAAATCATATACCCCAAGACCTTCCTTGAGAATTCTCAGTGATGCTTTCAATTTTGCCTTTCAAACAAGATATTATATTTGGGGCCAGAGTACTCCAGGATGGCTACATCATTCAGACAGATCTGTGTGTGTGTGCGCGCGCGTGTGCATTTGTGCATGTTTGTCTTTTGTTCCTATTATTAATATTTTGGAATAGTTTATAGTCTTTTTATTAACCAGGTATTTTGCTTTTTCCTCTGCAGGAGTTTTTACCAGTTTGAAGCAGCGTGGGATAGCTCCATGCATAACTCTTTGCTCCTGAATCGTGTTACCCCTTACAGAGAAAAAATCTACATAACCCTCTCTGCTTATATTGAGGCAAGACATATCAGCGCCTTTATAATACTCTCTGTGCAATTGTCAAATCAACATTGGCATCTGCAAGGCTGTGTTTCAAAATCTGTATGATGCCAAGCATCACCTCATGATCCAAGTCCACCCTTTTCTACATGCATGTAATCAGGAATATAGAATGATTTAGATAGTGTTTAATACTTTGTTACCAATGATATTCAGCCTTGGCTGATGCTGATACTGAGGCCAGATCATATTAGGAACTTGATGAACGTGAGGCATGTGGGCTAGATTCAATATTCCCTCCAAAATCCCAGAAGAAGACAATAACAAACGAAATTATGTAGGGATTCAAAAAAATTACACAGATATAGAAATGTAATCACCAGTTTAAACTTGTTGCTTTTAAAAAATAAAAATTCACTGTATATGTGAAGGAGAAGCAGAGCCTGGGATCAGAGTCAAAAGAGGAATCAGTCTGGAGTTGTTACATTCTCATAAATGGTCCAAGTCCTGCTCCTCCTGAATTCAGTTAACTCTTATCCAGCACCAGTATAGTACTGGCCATTAGTTGACTAAATTTTTGTGTATAAATCAACTTAACTGGAGCTTAATGTGTGGTCCTGATTTTTTAGGCCTGACAGTATAATAAGATTATGCTTTCATTTCAGATGGAGAACTGCACCCAACCTGCTGTGGTCACCAAAGATTTTTGCATGGTCTTTTACTCCAGAGATGCCAAGCTCCCTGCTTCTCGATCAATCCGCAATCTTTTTGGAAGTGGAAGCCTTCGAGCTTCAGAAAGGTAAGAAAGGCTAGAAGGCAAGCACATCTTATTAGGATAAAGAATATACTCCTGATCAACTGACATGGAAGCTGTATGTGTATATCTTAGTAGACATTAGTAGTGTTACGTTCACAGTCTCAGCTAAGGGCTGTTAGGCTCCATATGAAACTTTCAGCTTAACTGAGTAAAATGATTCCTTGAATGTACCATATTCATAAGAGTGGTGTATCTTCTATTAGCTTGTTCTGTTTTTCACTTTCTGCTACAGTAACCGTGTGACTGGGGTCTATGAGCTCAGCCTCTGCCGAGTTGCTGATGCCGGAAGTCCAGGTAAGACGTTTTGTCTTTATGAAAGGGTCTACATGAGGTGTTGGGCTTATACTTAAACAAGAGGGATATAGCATTAGAAGGCAAGATTTGTTCCTATAACTTACAAAATGTGAATGTGTTGCATGTGCTTGTAGATCACAGCTAGGCTGAATAAACATTTCCTCTGTAGGTATGCAAAGGAGACGAAGGCGTGTGCTGGACACCTCTGTGGCCTACGTACGAGGAGAAGAGAATTTAGCTGGGTGGCGACCCCGAAGTGACAGTCTCATCTTGGATCATCAGTGGGAACTGGAAAAATTGAGTCTTCTACAAGAAGTAAGACTCTAGCCTGAGGCCTGCCCAACTTAGTCCTGCCCAACTAATGGGCAGGTGGCAAGAGCAGATTAATGTAGAGTAAAATACTTAAAATACTCTTCACTATCCCAGATGCCCTCTAGCTGTATGAATTCTAACTTGCACAATTCTCCACCTGGCATGGCCATTCGTGATAATGGAAGGTGTCAATAGCAAACTAGCTTTTCTTTCCATAGGTTGAGAAAACAAGACATTATCTGCTCTTGCGTGAGAAGCTGGAGACAACTCAGCGCTTAGGTCTGGATTCCTTATCCTCAAGCTCCAGTGAAGAGTCTGATTCCCGCAGCACATCTTATGTCTCATCTCCAATCTCTGCAGATGGTACCCCAGAAGGGAGGCCTTTACCTCTTGACATCCCTAGTGAGAGACAGAAAGAACTTGCAGTCAAGGTATAGAACATGGAATATGCCTATCGGCTGGGATAGGGCTGGAAAAGTGGACCATATTTTCTTTAAGTATAAGATCATCTGAAGGGATCTGAATAGTCTCTGCAAGTTCCAATAATATTTTTTTCTGAAAGTAACAGTCATTTCTGAATAAAGAGATAACATTTCTTAGCAGGAAAGCTTTCTCAGCAAAAAGCATTTCCTTAATTTGAAGGCCCATTGAAAATATCTGTAGATTTCTACAATACATGTACATGGTGATAATTTCCAGCTGCACTAGTTTTTATCATCAGTTATAAATATTTGTTTTGTGCTGTTACAAAAATTATTATTTTCCTCCACTTCTGCAAAGGATTGAACATTTGAGCGAAGTCCTTATTAATCTTTGCTGCCCTTGGAGAGAAAAAGAGAGAAAGGAGAGAGACATATATTGTACGTTGAGGGGCAAACAGAAAGGCAGGAAGACTGTCCATAGGAATAAGTTATCCAAACTTGTTTGACTACAGGTTGTCCTCACTTAATTACCGGTCAAGTGGTTGAATGACCATTCAAAGTCATGACAGTCTTGACATGTCGCAGAAAGAGTGCTTCACAGCCTGTAAAGCACTTTTCACAGTTGTAAAATGACATGCTGCCCCAACCCCCATGGTCAAATGACTGCATTTGAGGCACTTGTCATATTACATTTACAACCAGTTGCGGCATCCCATGGCCATGTGACCATGAATTGGAGATGCTGGATTTGCTTAATGACCACACAGTTTATTAATGACAATGATGACTCACTATATGATTGTTATAAATGCAATTGTAAAATCAAGTCAGGTCGTGTGGTGATCCTCTAACAACCATCCAATTGTGATGGTAAATAGAGGATTACCTATATAGTTAATTTTTGTTCTCAGAATCAAAACTGTTTTCCTTTCTCTTTCTCCATTTTTTTTTGCAGTGCTTGCGCCTTCTTACACACACTTTCAACAGAGAGTATAGCCATAGCCATGTGTGTGTCAGTGCAAGTGAGAGCAAGGTAAAATACCTACTGTGCTTTTGTACCTATTTACTCTTTGCTATTCACTCTTATTAACTCCCATATTTTAAAACCTAATCCATTTCGGAATTGACTCCCAGGGTACCAAATAGAGCTAATACATTTAGCTTTGGATACATTGGATTTTTGGACAAAAAAGTAGACTAATCTATATACAGTAAAGTATCAATCCCACTGCATCTGAAATGTTCTCATCCTGAACTTCTACTTTGTGTTGTGGAACAAATTACAAGTTGCCATAGAGCAGGGGTGTCAAGCTCAATTTCTTTGAGGGCCACATCAGCATTGTGATGCCCTCAGGGGGGCTGGGTGAGCATGGCCCACTGGGTGGGCATGGCTGCAGTGCTTACAGCTGACTGGGTGGGCGGGGGTGGGGTGGGCATGGCCACCTCAATGTTGCTTGATGAGGGGACACCTGTGGGGGCTGGGCAGGGTTGGGGGAGATCCAGGGGTTCTCTGATGGGTGGGACGGTGGGCAGAAAGCTCGTCCTGCAGGGTGAGGGTGCCGTTGCCGTGGAGCAAGGCAAGGTGAGGCTGCTGCCTAACACCATCGGCCCCTGCACACAGAGGCCAGTGAGCGCATGTGGGCTGATAGTGTTTGTCAGCAGCCACAGTCTGCCGTCCCCTGCAAATACTGGGCCAGCCCTCCAGCAGCAGGCGGAGTAGGGGAGGTGAGGGGGGAGGCACGTGATGCAGACTGCCCGACATGCCTACTGCGTCTCATCTGTTTTTGCTTGCAGTTGGAAAGCAGGTCGCTGCTGGTCATCTCCTCGGCCCCCTTGCAGATCTTGCCCTTGGCCTGTGCATGGAGCCTGTTCCCCTCATGCACCCGATGCACCTTGGCCCTGCCTCAGGCCGGCCCTGCCGGCAGCTTGCACAGGTCCACTCGGCCACTGCTGCTGCCTGGAGCGGCAGGCCTGCCTGGCATAAAGGAGGTGAAGCAGCCAGCTAGGAAGCTCAAGTAGAGGTGGTAGAGCAGGGCCATGCCCAGCAAGCAAAAGGCCATCCCGAGCAGGGAAAGCCAGATCCCCATTGGTGCCATGGCTGCCCAGGCCCAGCCAGAATTGCATGCCTGCCTCCCCCCCATCTCTGCTGGGGCTGGGCAACCATGGTGCCAACGGGGATCCGGCTTTTCCCACTCAGGGTGGCCTTTTGCCTGATGGCCCTGGACGTGCTCTACCATCTCTACTCGGGGCTTCCTAGCCAAC
Organism: Vipera berus; assembly: GCF_964194415.1. Lineage (NCBI taxonomy): Eukaryota > Metazoa > Chordata > Lepidosauria > Squamata > Viperidae > Vipera > Vipera berus. Next base: position 42,914,272 of record NC_138207.1, read on the forward strand.
CAGTTCACCTCCTTCGTGCTGGACAGGCCTGCAGCTCTGGGCAGCGGCCTAATGGACCTGCATGAGCAGCTGGCAGCTGTGGTGGGTACCGAGGTATGTGAGGGGAATGCGCTCCACCCACAGGCCAAGGACAAGACCCATGAGGGGGCTGAGATGACCAGTGGCGACCTACTGTCTAAAAAGATATGGGATGGAGTAGGCGTGTCCAGCAGTCCACATCATATGCCCCGACTCCATGTGCTGCCAATGCCCCTGCAGCACTTCTGCTGGAGGGCTGGCCCAGTATTCACTGTGGGCTACGCAGCCCCTGCTGCTGGACGTCAGCCCCCGTGTGCTCACCGCCTCCTGTGCGTGTGCCTTGGGGGCTGCCGGGCAGGGCAGGGCCGGAGCCAGGGCAGCGGGGGCCAGTCCCTCGCCATCTCCAGGACTTCCCCTTGGGCCAAATATCAGCCAATCGTGGGCCAGATGCAGCCCGCGGGCCTTGTTTGACATGTCTGCCCTAGAGGGCTTATTCTAACTTCATTCTAATGTCCTAAACTCGTAATATTTTTCTCTTTTACTACATATACTTCCTTTAGAAGAATAAATGGTAAATGCGCACAATTTGTAAACATTAGGGTGCCTGTTTTCTGATAAGATCCTAAATATATACTCTAGTTGCAAAAGTGCTGAAGCATGCAACCAAATTTGGAGATAATTGTTTTCAGACAAGCATATCCAGTAACAGATTCTTTTTATACCCAGCTGTCTGAAATGTCAGTGACTTTGCTGAGAGACCCTTCCATGTCAGGCCTTGGTAGTGCTACTTTGACCCCCTCTTCAACCTGTCCATCCCTGATTGAAGGCCATTATAGTGCTACAGAAGCCAGGTAAGAAAGGTAGCAAGGTTAAAAAATGCCGGGGTTGTTTATGTATCAAAGGTGCATAGTTTTACCGTGAAAAATAAAGACCATTGGTCAAAAGGTAATTGAAGCTATAAGCCTGCTTTTCTCTGCAGAACTCTCCAGCTCCCTTCCAGGGCAGAAAGTCCTGAAATTGAGCTCACAATCGAAGGAGAGAAGAAGAAATCCCCTGCTTGCGGGCCTGAGGACGATAAGGAAATCCAGCGCCTGTTGGTTCCTGATATTCAAGAGATTCGGGTCAGGTAAAAACTATGGGCAAGTGGAAAAATAAGCAACTTGGGCAAAACTGTGAATTTTATTCCAATCATTATGAGCTGGACCAGATTAACAGAGGAGTCATCTCATTCCAATTATATTGACCCATCCCGCCCGTCAGTCTTCCAGATGTGCCAGTGACCACAAAATTGCTCCGTAGGATTGATTATTGAGTATACGTTGTGAAGTTTGTATGTGGTTACTAAGTGGGATGCCAATGTGTCTCCTCCACAGCCCTATTGTCTCCAGAAAAGGCTACCTACACTTTCTGGAACCCCATACGAATGGGTGGGTGAAGCGCTATGTGGTTGTGAGACGCCCCTATGTCTACATCTACAACAATGACAAAGATTCTGTGGAGAGAGCAGTCCTCAATCTCTCATCAGCTCAGGTGGAGTACAGTGAAGACCAGCAGGCAATGCTAAAAGTAAGAACAAACTTTGTTAAAATAAGTGTCCCTGCAACAAATGCTTTGCCTTTTTAAGATTCTGAGTCAGTTTTCACACATATATAGACTCAAAAACAAGCCAAGGAAATTTTAGTTTTAATGTATTCGGTGAATTCTGGGTCCGCTTTTCATGGAGATGTTTTCAAGCTGCCATTTCTTCCCTGGAAGGTTATTTTTTTCCCCTTCCCCTTTCTTTTCTAGGAAATACAATGATATGGTTGCTTTTGGAATCACTGTAAATAGGACCTAGGTTTAAGGTAGTAAATCACCAGCTAAGATGACTGTCAGATAAATATACTGCTAAACTGACAGCAATCATTTTAAGAGCCAGTTTGGCTTAGTGGTTACGGAATCAGGTTAGAAGGCAGGAGACTGTGAGTTCTAATCCCATGAAAGCCGATTGGGTGACCTTGGACCAGGCATTCTTTTAGTCCAACTCCCATCACAGGTTAGTTGTTGTGGGGAAAATAAGAGGAGATGTGTTAGATATGTTTGCTTCCTTATGTATAAAAACAATAAAGGCAAGATATATTTATAATAAATATATTAATAATTTGATGAATGGATTTGTGGGGGATGAGAACAAATAACCAAACTCATTCTGATTAATGTGGGTTGCAAGTCCCATATTAGCAAAAGGAACACGTGCATCAAATATTTCAAAACCAGGGCTGTTGCAATATGGATTGTTAAGACTGTATGTAAGCAAAATATGGGTCTGGGATCACATGGCTTGATTTCTGTAATTTGTAGTCATTATAGTTGCAGTCGCTATATACCGTAGTCATCCTGTTCTTCTATTAATGAGTCTAACTAGCAACTTTTTATTTGGTTTAGACCCCTAACACTTTTGCTGTGTGCACTGAACATCGTGGAATTCTGCTGCAAGCAAGCAATGATAAGGACATGCATGATTGGCTGTATGCATTTAACCCTCTCCTGGCTGGATCAATAAGGTAACTGAATGCCTTAAAAGGCTCCTCTTCGGAATGGCTTTCCCAAGATGTCTTCCTTAAGATGTCTTGCACAGCTCCCATTGCTGGATAGCTGACTTAAAATTATGGAAGGAACCAACTGAAAAAGGCTCTTCTAGAAGAAGAGTAAAGCATTTGCACTACCATTACAGATGTGCAACCTGATTCAGTTGAGATTCCTGCACCTGGATGGAAGTCTGAAACGTAATTCCCCTGTTTTTTTTCTCTCAAGCCTTTACATTTGTTCTATCTTGGCTTCTCCAACAGATCCAAATTGTCAAGACGAACAACAACCCAGGCAAGAATTTAACTTAAAAGAGCTGCTCACCTCAAAAAAACAGAAAAGTGAAATAATGGGTGCTGTTGGAAGATCCCCATCTGAAATTTGGATTTTTCCTGTCATTCATCTCCTCAGATGCCTGTGCCACAGAGTGATCCATCATGAGTTACAGCTTCATTGGGCAAACTCATTTCCCTTATGTAATTTTAAAAGGGTGATATTCCCTGGAATTCTTGCACATATGTGATCTTCCACTCTTCTCATTATTGGGTGGCTTATGACTACTAACAAAGCAAGAGCTTTTTTTCTTTTGTTTTTTTTAAATTCCTAAATCAGTTGTTCAATTTAAAGAGAGGAATTTGCAAGAGTGAAAATTAATGCTATTTAAAGAGATAAAAGTGATAGAATTACGTGCTGCTAATTCATAACTTACTGTTGACATTTTACAAATTACTTGATAAAGAGTAGTATGAGATTATATTTATAAAGTATTTATTTCTATTCACTGAAAATAATATGCATTCTGTTAATCATATGTTTTGGGGTCTCCCCAAACTTATGCATATTCCTGATGCTGGACTGCATTTTTGGTAAAGGAAGAGATACCCAAGGCAGCCAGGGTGGTGATGCAAAAGAATCCATCTCTGTTTTATGTGGCTATCTTTATTTTCTTTTCAAGCTGCATTTGCTGTCTGCACATTCCTTTCTTCTATTTGTTTAATTAACAGCAGTCTCCCTCCTTACCCCCTCCTGTCCACCAATACAGAGTTTCTATTTTTTTTTAAATGCTGTGATTGAAGGCAAAGGAACAGCAACAGAAAATAGAGGAAGCATGGGGTTTTTTTTCCTTTTTTTTGGTAGAGTGGCTTACATTTTTCCTTGTTGGATAAAATGAAGCTGTAAATACATACCAGACTATAAGCAGTGACCCGCTGGATTGGATGGCTGGCCAATCTAGACCAGCAGCTTGTTCTCACAGTGGTTAACCAACTGCACAAGGAAGCCCACCAGTCTCCTAGCAGATGGCCTTCTGAGGCAGTCACCCTGCCATCAAGACTAATAGCCATCAATCCCCACTGTTTCTGTGAAGTGGTCCAACCCTTTTTGTAGCCAGTCAAGCTGGAAGCCAGCACCGTATAATTTGCGAAGGAAAAGTTTAAGCAGGTCCTCCTCCCAAGTATTACTTTGCTCCCAGAAGTAGCTTCCCTATATTGCTTTTCATTAATTAAAAAAGAGCCCATGAAGAGGGAAGTAAAGCAAGCCCTGACCTTCTGTGTTAATGAGGATGAACAGCTGGCACTCAACTTGTGCTGTTCCTAAAAGGAAAATGCCGGGAGAGGACTGCTTGACCCTTTCCCTGTTGCCAAATATGATTCATGGCATGGAAGAGTTTTTCTTTACCCTCCTGCCCTTTCACCGAATTAGGGCTGTAGTTCCCAGACTTCCCTGTCAACATGAGCATAGTAGTTCTACATGCATGGAAGATAACAGATGAAAGAAAGCTAGCAGGACCGGGAGAAGTCGGAATGCTTCTCCTTAGCAATGTCATAAGATAATATTCCATTATGGCATAATATAGCCGTTTGAAAGTGTATGGTTGCACTCTTTGAGAAGGTAGGATGATAGACAGTGCAATCTCTAGAGATGGTGTCTAGTCTTCCCACAGCAAAGAAATAACTATTTGCTGGTTGCACTTAAAACTGATCGTCTGAAAAAGATAGTTTGTTGTTTTCTTTTCTGAGAAAAGTAGATTTAGAGAATACAGTGGGAATATAGTAAAGGTGAAAAGGATCTTTACACAGGAAAGGGTATGCCTTTATTTCTCTCACCATAGGAAGTGAAGCTGTTAAAAATCTCCTTCAAAATATACTTATCTCACTGCTTTTTTTTTCTTTTTCAAGTGTTAAAAAGAGTTCCAAGTGGAATGGACCAATTGGAAAATGAAACTGACCAAAGCATAGACACTGAAAAATAAATTAATCCCTAGCACTAAAAGCACTAAAAGCAAAAGTGTTCTATCTCAGTTCTTGTCTTTGGTGTGTGTTTTTTAAAAAATAAAATGGGTATCTACGTAAGCCAACTTTTGGCAAGCCTCTGAAGATCCCTAGCTCTTCTAATATATGTTCCTAGGAATATGGCATATTTCACTAATAGTGAATCTTGATTTGCACAGCATGGATACACTTTGGTTTCACTGTCTCCCATTTTTTTGTTGCATCCATTGGTCCTCTGTGTGATGCCCAGATGAAAGTCTGTTTAAGGATTATACTGTTTGAATTTCACACGCACGTGATGTGAGATGTGTGAATATAAAGGCAAGAATGTCAGAATCCCTTCTGCATAGATTCAGTGGATTGGCAAAAGTGTCCAGTTTCAGCAGGAATAATTCTACTAGACTAGAGAGAAATTCTAGAATCCTTTAATAATGCTGTAGTCTCTGGCTGGAAAATACTTGCTGGGTTCACAAACATTATCAAGCTTACACTGTTATGCGAATCCAGATGATGTGGATTGTTAGCAGTTTTATGATTTGGTGTGTTACATAGAATTAGTTAGCTGTGATTTATTCTGTAAACCATGACTTAATGGCGTTTGAACACAGCCACTATATAACTGTGAGATTTTCTACGTATTTCCTTCTGATTAGCTCTCTTAAGATAGCATTTCTTTCCTTCAAGAAATTCCCTTCTTATCTAAAGGGCAAAGCCTAGTAGCTCCAATATCTTACTGATCTGGGGTCAAATTGAGAATTATGGACCCCTCCAGACATTGCTGAACTGCAGTACCAACTGCTGCCTGAAGCGTAATGATGAAAGATGTTGGAAGCTGTAGTTCAGCAAATCTATGAGGAATCCAGGTTTCCATCCTTTTACCTAACGTAAACACTTGTCTTTCTCTTTTAAGAATTATTCTTAGCACTAGTGCTTAATTCTGATCAGTCAAACATTAATTAGGTTGAGGCAACTGTTTGGGCAGAGTATGTTTTCAGAATGTGCTACCCTGATTTAAATGCACAAGAAAGGTATTTTTACTGCCCGTTCAGTGAGAAGATTTAAGAGATTGTCAGGTGATTTATTTACTTTAATCTTTTACTCTTTGTGTTTGCAAAATAGAAAAGAATTATAATCGTGACTTTAAAAACAGCCTTGATAGGCAATTTTACTCATTTCAGCTTTCCAGCCTGAAGCTGCTTCCAGACAACGTGTTTACACTGAAATTGTATGTCTTGTTCATTCCTATTTAATGAGGAATTAACACCACAAAGTCATCCTCCAGTAACCCTTGTGTTTTCTAGTGGTGTTCCTGCCTTTTTTTTTTAAACGGAAGAAAATCACACTTTAGGGAAAGGAATAAATAAGCGGCAATATCTATTTGAAGCTGTGCTGGCTGGGAAAACTTATCTAATTTAGGACAGTTAGGAAAATTTGTCACTGATAGGAGAATGACATTTGGGAATGCCTTTCGTCTTTTGTGTTCCTTGCCATGAATTTCTCACTGCAAGGCCATTTCATGTTTTCTAGTGCAGTTCCTTTTCTCAAATGTTCTGTCATTTTAACACTTGTGATTCATTTGGTTGTTCTTAAAAAATACCCAAGGCAGATTAAGGCTTATGTTTGATTTAAAACAATAGTTCCCAATATTTTTCTTTATATAGATACATTATCAGCAATGGTTTTGTGGAACACCACATAAGCCAGTGACTAGCATGGTAATGCTTGTGAGTATCAGAAGATATGACCCTTAAAGCATCCAGAAAACTTCAAAATTAAATGTTTTTCTTTTTTTAAAAAAAAATAAATGGCTGAAATCATACCATGAAGTTTGGAGTAAATGTGCCAAAATTTGGTGATCTAGTTAACTTTTCGCTCTTATGTTTCAAGCACTTTCATTTTGGTGTTCATGCTCTGTATCACCTAATATTCCCTAAGCTACATTGGGAACCACTGATCTCTAAAGCAACTCTGCTCTTGGTTATTCCATTTGCAACTACTTCTCAAAGGAAGCTGAGATACTTGTTCCCTCTCTGAGGAAGTTTTATTAAAATCTACAACACAGAGGTTAGCTATTTAATTAGATTTGGCATACTTTGTTATATATTTAAATAGTTGCATTACATCATTTTTGTAGCAAATAATTGAAATTTTTAGAAATAATCCCGTAATCTGATCCTGAGATGATGGTGATGATTAGTTTTTCATTTAATAGTGATTCTTGGTCTCTTATTAATATCTGGCCTATCACCCACCAAACTAAATATTTAAGTAGACCAAATAAAACCTAATTGGTAAACAGCAAATGAGTTCTGTTGAAATTTACTATATCTCTAGATGCTGGAAGCCAACTTGAGGAAAATATCTTAGTACAACCTGCAAATGATTACTAGTTAGCTAGTTTCACAATGTCCAATGGGGCTTTCTCCTGGATAAGTGTGCAGAAGACTGCAGGCTTAGAGATCTTAATACACTCCTTTCAATAAAGGAGAAAGTTAAAGAAGTTAGGAAAGTCTGTTCTTTTTGACCATATATTCTGTATCAAAACTTTTATAAATGGTACCCACTATGAATACTGTTTTGCACTATAGAGCTGATATTATTCCCACCCAGCACAGTTCATGAGATACAAAATCAAAAGGATTAGAATGATATCCTTATTATTGAGACAAAATCAGGTAACTGAAGTCTTTTAGTTCCTTATACAAATCTGAAATTGTCAGATATTTCATTATAATAACAATATGTTATGTCAGTATTCTTGCTTGTATATATTTAGCTCTTCAAATTAAGCAATCAATAAATATGTACTATCAAGTGCACTGGAAAGAAAAAATAAAAAATGCTTGAGTGGATTGTGGATAGATTAACGGTGGAACATGCCTTAGGTCAGCCAACCTGAAGAGCATGTACTTCCACGGTGGGATGGTTGGGTTAAAGCTTGATCTCATGCTGTATTTCATGTTTTTTGGGCCAGCAAACCTATAAAGAACATGAGAGTTTTGAGTTAAGAGATCAAAGGTTTGACCCACAGCCCTTAGATCAGCAGAAATATTTTGATCAGAATGTAAAAAAATAAGGGATAGAAATGAGTTGGTGAATTCCGATCTCAACAAATTGACTGTAACATATCATATATCAAGCAAGATGCAGTTTTCTGCTGGAGTGAATATCCTCAAGTGATTGTTATTTATAATAGGATAGTGAAGACCTAATTGCCAGCACATCATATTTCTTGGCCCCTGTATTACTAGGGGTCCTGTTTCATTTATTGCTGGAAAAAAATCAACTTGGTAAGAAATGCTATTCAGACTTCAGCTGAAATAGAGGAATCTCTATTGATTTATTGTAATCCTTTTGACTTTGTTTGAATGTAAACTTTTAAAATGTTTTTGCAAAGTGCCTAGTTCCAGTAACAACAAGGCCTTTGCTAAAAAGAAAATTCTTATTCGCTTTCCACCCCAGTATGTTCATATTTTGGGAGTCTTATCAATAGGAAACCTCTTAACATGAAATGCAACAGGGTAAATTTTTAACTCTACTCTTTCTTATACTCCCACACCCTAGGTGGCAATCTCAAGAGGGAAGTTAGTTATTATAATATGATATAATAGAACAAAATTATGATATTGTACTAACTCATACATTTCCATAAAATATACACACTAGAAGTTGATGTTTATTTACTGAGTGGCAGTTTTCAGTTTCTTCAGCTGCACACACCAAGGGAGGCATTTATCCCATAAAGAAGTTCTTTCTATCACTTTCCAGTAGATTAATCCAGGATAATAGACTTGAATATTATCATAAAAGCAACAGAAATGAAAGGAAAATGATTAGCCAAGAATAACAAAAACACCATAAGGAAATTGCATACTTCTGGTAACCTGCGGCTATAACACAAGACATTTAACTGTTTAATATGCTATTACTGTCTCTTTCTCTGTCGTGTATTCAATTGCATATACAGTATGGAGGATTTCTAACATTCATAAGCTGAGATTCAGTATCAAGATTTTCTGTATAATAACAGAGGTTACTTATTTTAATTTTTCTTATTGTTTTGCCTGTGCTTCCATTATCTAGTTTGTCTACATGAGTTCTTCCTGTGATGCCATCTCCAAATGCTGGGAGACTATTTCTCTTGCTTTGTACAGTATATATGTGATTGCTGTGGGAACACCCTTTACCACTGTATAAATAACAATACCGAAGTAATGAGTCTAGTTTTCTTGATGTCTTAAATTATGAGTGTTGGAAATTAGGGTCTTAAACTGTTTGTGTACACTTCAGGCACTGTTCAGTTAAAGAAATAAATGTGGCATTTATGCAAATACTAGGCTGTGTTTTTGACTGTTTTTTTAATCAAAAGTTGCTATATTATAAAAATTATTTGAATGCCAGAGGTAACCAGAAATAAACATGTTGCAAAATAATCCCTTCAATTCATAAGGGACAACTTCATGAAATGATTAACACTGATGCAGTAAAGCATACTGTGGTTTGGACCAATATGCTGTCCAAAGCATGAATAGTCCAGATTGTGGCTACATCTCTTCCAATTGACCTAATAATTTATTCAGATTACAAAATAATAGATTATGCCTCCACATATCATCTGAATTTGGTCTGATAAGTTAATTCTTCATTTCCAATCCTCACTTCTAGTGGCAAAAGAAGAGGCAAAGATCCATTCCTGCAGCAGCATTCCTGCAAGTTCTTTTTCCATTTTCATCTGCAGCCATGCATGCTTTTTCCCCTGCCATATAATAGGGTTGAGGAAACGTTAGCTTTCCCTAACTGAGCTAACTAGGTGCACTATACACAGGAAAGTGCTGGATAGCTGGATAGCTGGATAGCCAGTATTGGCAAAAATGATTTTGGTATCAATTTGGTAGAGGCACAATCAGCAAACTATTTCCTACTACAGATGTCATGGAACTTTGTAATTAAGTGAAACTTAGCACATTGTACAAAATATCCCACAGGCCTCATCTCCCAAACTAAGACAGTGGGGATATCAATACTCTATGCTGTTATGGAAATACAAGAAGGTCATTTTATCTTTCTTACAATCAGACCAGCTGTGCAATTTTCTTGCCTTCTAATTTTCAAAAGTAATGAGAATAATCCTTTACATTTAATATTTTAATGTATTATAAAATATTTTTTATTTCAAAAACAATAAGCTCTGAAATATCATAGTACAAAGAAAATTAGGAAGCAATGAATAAACTGAAATTGTTCACCAAGCTAGTATTTGTGTTACAAATGTGGTTGCATCATTTGTTAAAAAATTTAGCAATGATTGTTAGATTAGGGGAGATAAGCTTTTATATGATACTTAAAAAATACAACCAAGCGTACATTTGCCAAGAGTGTTTAGGGGAATCTAATAAAAGGGCCCTGACAGCGGCTAATTTTGATATATTAACCCAGTTTCCTTTAGCTCTGAATTATTTTTTCTACTTGAAACTAAACATTGCTAAACTAAACTTGAACTTAACTAAACTAAACTTGAAACTAAACATTAAGAAAACCAAGATCATGGCACCCAGCCCTCTCAATTCCTGGCAAATAGATGGGGAAGAAACAGAGGTAGTGACAGATTTTATTTTCCTGGGCTCCAAGATCACCACAGATGGGGACTGCAGCCAAGAAATTAAAAGACACTCCTGGGGAGGAAAGCCATGGCAAATCTAGACAGCACACTAAAAAGCAGAGACATCACCCTGCCAACAAAAGTGTGTATAGTCAAAGCTATGGTCTTCCCAGTTGCAATGTATGGCTGTGAAAGTTGGACCATAAGAAAGGCTGAGCGCCAAAGAATTGAAGCCTTTGAACTATGGTGCTGGAGAAGACTCCTTGGACTGCATGGCGATCAAACCGGTCAGTCCTAGAGGAGATCAACCCTGACTGCTCTTTAGAAGGCCAGATCCTGAAGCTAAAACTCAAATACTTTGGCCACCTAATGAGAAGGAAGGACTCACTGGAGAAGAGCCTAATGCTGGGAAAAGTTGAGGGCAATAGAAGAAGGGGACGACAGAGAATGAGGTGGCTGGATGGAGTCATGAAGCAGGAGGCGTGAGCTTAAATGGACTCCAGAAGATGGTAGAGGACAGGAAGGGTTGAAGGAACGTTGTCCATGGGGTTGCGATGGGTCGGACACAACTTCGCAACTAACAACATTTTTTCCTACTTCACATGCCATTTGTCATCAAATTCATGTATTGTATAATTGTAAAAGCCTTATTGTGAACAAAGATCTACTAAGGCACCCTGCTGCAGACTGGAAGTAATCTATAATTTCCATAAATTTCTACTAACCTTTTTCTAAGAGTTCCTCCTCATATCATAGTAGCAAAAATCTGTATGTAACGTAATTAAAATGCTGAAATAGAAATGCAGCCCTCACATTACAGTAACAGTGTTACTCAAATTATGTCTAACTAAAAACTTTTTTTTAAAAAAAAAAATCTTAGCAAACGGTTTCCAGCGGTGGTCTTTTCCTCTTTTTCTTTCAACTTGCTGTCAACCGCTCATGCTTCACTACCGTCACTTTTTTTTAAAAAAAAATTATGGTCATCGCATCTCGGCTGCAAAAATCTGAAAAAAGTACGAAACTACTTTTAGGATTTTTACAGTCCAGCGAGGAGTCCTGAGTGCTACTCGTCCCGCCCCCCCCCCCACGACCCCCCCCCAGGAAGCACGGGCTACTCGGGCAGCGACTGTGGCACTTCCGTCCTCGAGTTTTTAATCTACGAATGATAAGGATATCTAGATGTAATCTAATCGCTCTCCTTGACGCACGAGACGATCCACCTTCGGAGCCACCGCCACCACAACCAGTGGACGGCAAAGGCCAGAAGCTGCGGCGCCTCCCCAAGCGGAAGAAGGCCGAGCTCCGGCGGGAACTAAATAAACCGAAGGGATCCCCGACCCAGGTTTTCTTCCAGGGCTTTGCCCTGGAACAGGGGTAGGCAACCTCGGCTCTTTTATGACTCATGGACTTCAACACCCAGAATTCCTGAGCCAGCCATGCTGGCTCAGGAATTCTGGGAGTTGAAGTCCATGAGTCATAAAAGAGCCGAGGTTGCCTACCCCTGCCCTGGAAGGAGATCGCTAAGGACCCGCCCCGGAAGTAACGAGAACGGCCCCGCCATCCTTTGTTGGGGGCCGCAGAGAAAAGACCTCAAGAGGCGGAAAACAATTCAAAAAAAGTCTTCGGACACGGGCCCTTCCCACCGGTTTAAGGCTGGTTTTAACCTCGCCCATTTGTACGGCAAGACAGCCGCGGCCACGCCCCTTCTGGCCTGACCAGGGCGGCGCTTGCGTCCTCCTGAGCCAATGATTGACAGCTAGGCCGGCCTTTGCGGGAGGAGGAGGAGGAGGAGGAGGGCCTGCCGGCGCGGCGGCAGCAGCCTCCTTAGGGCTGGATGGATCTGTTCGGGGACCTTCCGGAGCCAACTCCTCCGGCAGTGGCGGCACTCGGTGAGTGGCGGGTCCCTTTGGGAGGAGGAGTGGGCCTGAGCCTGCAGGAAACAGGCGAGCTGGGCCAGCTTTTCTCTCTCTCTCCCAGGAGCAGCCTTAGGTTTGTTTGTCTTAGGCTGCCGCGTGTATGTCTGCACTGAAGAGGCCTTCCCACGATCTCGCCCCCTTCCCGAGGAAGTAGGAAAGGGTCCGGGACCCCGGGAGGCTTCTGACGTTTTGCGTACGGAATTGTAACGCTTAGAATTAAGCCCGCTCTGCCGAGCACGATTCAACGCGCATGCGCCCGTGACCCCACAGGGAAATACACGCGTCTCTTATTGACACTCGGGGGTGACCTCTGGCGGTCACAGGTAATACACGAGTATTATCCGGACCCTGAGGAACTAACTCTTGATTCCCACCAGGTTATAGCTGGAAGGGGGAAGCAGTTAGTTGATGATAGGATTGCTCTTGCCCTAATAATTTTAAACTTGTAAAAAGGAATGTGTAAAAAAAACTGGACGCCCATTAAATGTCGACAAAGAGGTGCTGAAAACGATTAACTGTTTGGTTTCACCTGTCGGTCTTTCAATCATTTTTTTTGCAGCCCTGTTTGGCAGCACTAGTCATATTTTTGAATGCTGTATGTTAATAGATTACTCTGTGTTTGGTTTGGTTTTGTTTAGAGAAAGAGGGACAGAAAGAATCTTTGCTTTTTGATGATCTTCCTCCAATCAGCAACAGTGATTTGGGTATGATTGTTGTCTGTGTCTTGTGTTATTCTGAATTCTCTTGATTTCTCTCAGCTAATTGAATCCTTGTGCAAAGTTCCCCTAGATCAGAAATGTCCAACACAAGGCCCGGGGGCCAGATCCGGCCCGCGAAGTGGTTTCATGTGGCCCGTGAAGCCATCCTGGAAACAGTGAGGGAACGGCCCCCACTGCCTTGGCCCTGGCCCAGAGACCCTCCTTCTGCCAGAGACCCTCAGATCTGTCCCACTCCTGCCCAGGCCCCCATAGGCACCCTTGATGCGAACGATGTAGAGCTGGCCACCCAGCAGGCCATACGCACTCTAGCCACGCCCACCCAGTAGGCCATGCCCACCCTGGCCATACCCACCCGGCCCCCTGAGGGCAACTGCAGTGCTTATGCGGCCCTCAATGAAATTGAGTTTGACACCCCTGCCCTAGAGGATGTGGGAATTCAGTAGATTTATCTGGCCTGAATGACCAGGAATTTGCAGACTTGTTCCCCTGGCTGCTAGTAAAAATACAGCAATGGCTCTGTAAGGTTTTTCTGTTGGCTAGTTCCAACTTTTTCACTTGCTTTACTCTGTATGGACTTCTTGTTTGCAACATCTTGGTGCAAAGAGGCATTTGACCCAGTCCTTTTTACTTTTTACATTTCTACAAGCTTAAGTTTGCTGTCCTTAAGCAAGACTCCATTCTATTATGCATTTACATTTGACTAAGATTATTTTCCAGCAATGGAACTATAAATAATAGAAAGGCTGGTAATAGAGAAGCAAAAGCTGAATCTTAGGTTTTGTGTTCTCCATTCTTTTGTTTGATTCTGTCTTTGTGCCATAACTGAACAACTAGCATTGTACAGAAATACTAATCGTAACTACACCATAGTTATTTATCTCTGAGGTTTTTCCCTGAAAGGGAACATTTTTAGATGGATATATAAATAGGTAGACAATTTTAAAAAATACATATTTTTGTGGGAGAGCCATTAGTTATTGGAGTAACACATATTTTGCAAGAAGATCCCAGTTTCATTTCCTGTGGTGACTGGTACAGATTCAGCCTAGAGAGCTCCTTCTATTATTACCAATACTGCTTGACATATCAGTTTTCTTTTGAAGCACAACATTTCTAAACATGTGGCCAATTTTTAATTTACTTTTTAAAAAAATGTTACTATAACTTAAATTAGCAATTCACATGTTACTTTTATTGATCAATGAAATAAATTTCTGTCTACCTCTAGTTATGCCTCTTTTTATAAGCTATATTTTAACTTGAATAATGAACACAATCTTTTCCATGTCTATTTAAAAGCTATTTCTGTAAGGCCTACTTCTAAGTAAGTATAGGATTGTAGTCCTAGTGCTTTCCCCCTCATTTTTATGAATTGGATTTAGTGCCATATGTGAAATGGATAAAATTTTAAGTAGCTCTTCAGCTTGGCAGAGTTTTTTGTAGATGAAACTGTTCAAAAGTATACTTACTGTGGGATCTGACTAGGGATGTATATTTCCTTGTTTGGTTGGATTTTTTTTTAGGAGCAGGAGGTTCTTTGCTATTTGATGACCTCCCACCTGCCAGCAGTGGCAACTCAGGTGAGCCATGACTAGATTTATTTTGCTATTTATTACACTACTCTTAATAAAGTTATATTTAAGTGTTACTTGTTTAAGTACCTGTGATTCATAGCAAATACATATGGGTAATGTGTCTAAAATGATATTAGAAGATATTAGAGTAAAATGTCTCCTGTCATTTTTCTTTTTTCAGATTAGAGAATATCTATGCTGTTCATGTTTTTGTTATGATACTAATCAGGTGCTTGAATAGAGTGAGATTACTACTCTGCTGTTGCTGAGGCCACAAATACCTACACAAATTTACCTGATATCAATATTTGTGGAGAAGTAGCAGTCAGGAAATGGGTTCAGCATGTTCCCTGATGCATTTTGTCCAAATTCATCTTCTAAAGCAGCTGTTTTTATTTTACTGACCTGCATTTCCATGCAGCGTACAGTTAGGTCTGTTTACTTCAGTTTTAAATTTCAAAATGTGTGACAGCCTGGGTTTTCGATTTCAAAATATTAAAGCCAATCTAAGCTAAAGGGGAAAAAACCCAAGCATAAATAGGAGACAGAATAATGGTAGTCCAGAATGTGGCACCATATGCCATTTGGGGCACGTCACAGTATGCCCATAGAACACTGCTGCTATTTGAGTTGAACTGGCTCCCACTAGGCTTTCCAAGTGGAGTTTGAGATGCTGGCTTCCACTTTTAAAGCCTTTCATGGCATAGGGGCCAGGTTTCCTCCAGGCCCTCTTAGTCTTTTGGAAAACTTGATGTGTTTTTCCCCTCTGGCTCTCAGTTTTTAGTGGAGCCCAGTTAACGTATTTGATGTGTGCTGTGAATCAGTTTGCAAGACATCTCATTGTCTTAATTATATGTAGCCTTGTGGCTTTTACATGGTGTTGTTTTGTGAACTGATTTTATTAGTTGCCCAGAATTCTTGGACTAGGATGGGTGGCCATATAAAGTCTATAAATAAATTACAAAATTTTATTTTTCATCTTCTCATCCCACAGAGCAAGTTTCTCTTCCTGTGAGCTATGGGAAGGGAGAAAAGAGGAAGTCCATTGAAGGAGAGAAGAATGGGAGTGAAGAACTTGTGGAAAAGAAAGTTTGTAAAGGTTTTCAGACACTCTGAAGCCAAATATTTTGTTCTATTCTAGTGCTGTTCTAAATAATAAAAAAGTGAAATTGTTTTCCTAAGACGGTGTTGCTTGTAGCCACTCATAGGAATGGGAGGAGTTGCTGTACATGGATGAAATCCTTCCTGAGTATCTCTACCTTAGAGGAATTTGTGTTTCTCCCTCCTTAAGGGTACCAGTGCAAATTATAATTGTAATCATGCTGCTGTCATACATTCTGGCTGTGTTTGTTCACAGAACTAAGGACAGTCAGCTTTAAATATTACCTTTTTTTCTCACAGATGCCACTTTTAGAGTTCTTATGTTTAAAAAATTAAGCATACAGATTGCTTTTTAACCTGCATGGATTCTGTTTGCAAAAACAATATAATGCATAATTAAGATTGGTCATCTAATGTGATTAGTGCAAATTTGAAGGCTGTCCCAAATTTTTCAGTACACCACATATACTTGTGTGTTGCCAAATTTTATTATTTGGCGCAACATGACTTAATTTCTCCTGTATTGGGTGCATTGTAGTGCCATCCTGCCTAAGACATAGTGTCACGTCATAGTTTTAACCATGGCTTGCTATCTAAATTGTTGTCTTGATACATGATTTATTAGCTACAGTGAATAGGTCCAAACATCAAACTCAAACCAAAATATTAGATATGGTTTATGCAGTGTGAGAAGCCTGTCCTTATTTATCCTCTTAGTATTGTAGGGAGCATCATAGCTAAGTTGTCCCAGGTTGGATATAGAAACCCAAACGTGGTTTTAGAATTTTTCACCTGAATTATAATGTGATGGCAGTTGGATAAGGTTTTCTTAGACTCATCTGCATATGCACATTTTCAGTCAGAGGTATCATACAGGGCCTATTTACATTTTTGGTATGGATTATAATGAACAGGTTGTTAGAATTCTGATCTTTAATTTTGCTAGGTAACTGTAGTGCTTTTACACAGGAAACTTGCTGAGGGATTAAATATGGGTGTATCTTTGCTCTATTTTTCTTTAGATTCTGCAGGTATTCTTGTTCTGAAGGGTTATGTAGCAGAGAGGAAAGGTGAGAGAGAAGAAATGCAAGATGCCCATGTTATTTTGAATGACATCACGGAAGAGTGCAGTCCTTCGTCCTCTCAAATGTGAGTCATATAGTCATATTATTATTGGATTTCTGTGTTTTCCGCCTGCTTACCAGGATGGGTTTAATTGCTTGTCTGGATGGTAACTTCAACTGCTTGATTTTTTTTCAACCTTCTATAATGCTATAATGATGCAAAAAGTATATTTTCTTTTAAATGTCACTGATTTTAGGAAGCTTAACAAAAAAGAGAATGGAAGACATCCAAAAATCTCATCAGAAAGATGTCATTCACTCTGAAATGTTCTCATTTTTAATTTTTTCCAGAATAAAATGATAAAATCCAAACAAAGGAAGAAAAATAAAACATTAACTCCCCCAAAACTGAATTAAAAATACTGATAAGTAATTATGTATGTACAGTATATGTATATGCTCTTTTTAATAGACCCATTTTAAAATTATGTACCTTTTTGAGTTTTTAGCTTATTCCAGACTAGCATTTCTGTTTAATTATTTACATTTTTAGCATGATCTTCTGCTTTTATTTTTCATATTAACCAAGAAAGAAAAGATTCTTCCCACATGGAACATAAAGTTAAACTTGTGTATAAAGTAATTTGACATCACCATCTGCATGCATATGCAAGGCATTGATTATAGTAATGCAATATTATTTAATCAGCACTTATATCTAATTATGGCATAAGTAAAACAAATATAATGCAGCATGAACTAATATCAGCAAGAATCAATAATAAAATTTCTAAATACAGCCATTATTTAAATCTTTGTTGGATAAGATAAATCATAAGAAACCAATAGGAGAAGAAACTAGGAAAGATGAGAAACGAGACAGTGCTGTGGGAATTAAGTGTTCAGGAGAGTGATGGCACGGGGGAAAAAGCTATCTTTGTGTCTGGTTGTTTTGGCATGCAATGCTCTTTAGCGACAACCTGAGGGGAGAAGTTGAAAGGTCCAGGATATGAGGTGCCTCTAGATATTTTCTCAGCCCTCTTTCTAGTTTATGCAGTATACAGATCCTCAATGGAAGGCAGGCTGTTTGCGATTGTTTTTTCTGCAGTCCTAACTATCCATTGACACAAAGAAATCTTCCCATATAAAGGTCCTGAGAAAACAGATATTTAAGAGTTTCTTCAAACTTCAAGAGGTCAGACTCCAAACTACTGATCAAAAGGAGTGTCTGTGTACTTAGATTGAAGACAAGGAAAAAAATTCATAGAAGTGAAGTGTAGAATATTTTGTAAAAGTACTGGAATCTTTTCATAGCTGAACTCTTAAGGCAAGGGTCCCCAACTTCCGGTCTGTGGATCGGTACTGGTCCACGCAAACCAGTGAAGCCCCATCTGCGGGATGCAAGCAGCATGCAAATCTACACCCCCTCCAGTCCGTGGAAAAAACTCTCTTCAAGGAACTGGTCCCTGGTGCCCAAAAGGTTGGGGACCTCTGTCTTAAGGGAAGTTTTGAAATTGGAAAATTTAAAACAGATCATTTTTGTTTTGCTGAGGCTAGGAATCGTTCCTGTGTGTAGATTGCAGGAAAGATTAATTTTTTTCTGGATCCCATGTTACATTTTCTGCAGCTTCATTGATAAATACAAATTCACTATCATAGCCAACTTCAGAGTGAGAACAGTCTGTATCTATTTTTTTTATAGAACTCGTGTCTCATATTTTGCTGTTTTTGATGGCCATGGAGGAGTGAGAGCTTCAACATACGCTGCACAGAATCTGCATCAAAACCTAATAAGAAAATTTCCTAAAGGTCAGCAAAATATGGTAGTATTCTTTGAGTTCTACTTCTGTTGAGAGCCACATACTGACTTGGATCTGTTGATAGGATATACTTACATACTATCCTTGGAAAGATATACACTGATTTAAGAGTGTGTGGTAATTAAACCGTATCAAGCAGTTATCTGAAGGATAACCTGGGTAAAACTGAAATTAAATCATTGATGTGTAGACTTTCTTAATCCCACAGTCATGCAGGATTAAGCAAAATAATTTTCCTTTTCACTGTGAATGCTGAATTTTCTGTTTTCTCTGGAAGCTGCAAAGAATGGCTGGGGTGTCATAATTCTGGAGTGGGAGGTGCCAATTCTTTCTAATATTTTCTCCACTAACCCCCAGATTAGGTGTCTAATTGTTCCCTTTGGATCTATAAAACAGGAGAGGTACCCAGTGTGGAGAAAGCAATAAGGAGATGCATTTTGGATACTTTCAAACACACAGATGAGGAATTCCTCAAACAGGCTTCCAGCCAGTAAGTATATACTTATCCGGGATATAATATGTCAAGGTATTTGAAGTTGAATCTCTGTAGAAAGTTGGAGGGGATGCAGCTTTGAATGTTTTTCTTCTATCAAGCAGTTCCTGCATATGGAAAGGTAGCCATATGAGAAGAATGTTGCCTGATAGGAGAGGAAGATATTCCAACATGTATTCTGGAATGTTGCACTTGAAAATACCAGCAAGGCTTTATTATATGTGTGGGGTTCCATAAGGCCTAAGTTTTCCATCTTTGTAATGGGCTACTTGGTATCTTAAGTAGTGTAAAAATCACTTTGAGTAATTGGATTCATCTTTGTTTTGCCCCCAATTTTGGAAACCTGCAGGAAACCTGCTTGGAAAGACGGTTCCACGGCAACCTGTGTGCTGGTGATTGATAATACTCTGTACATTGCCAATCTTGGCGACAGTAGAGTAAGTCACACTGAAAATTGTGGATCCAGACTATATGTGTTTTATAGTATTAAGGGTAATTGTTTTTCTTCAGTGATAATACACAACTAGTTCAGTAAATGTTTTACAGTTTCTTTACTAAGGGACCAGGAGATCGACACAGACTCTTCTTATAACAAGCACCTTGTAGTAGCTGGGTGATTTTGGAGAGGAGTGTTCTTAGTGTCCTCTCTGTTGGATGATG